>NC_044356.1:18827476-19187476 GCF_007364275.1 Archocentrus centrarchus
TGAAAGGCGGGGCAAGGGAAACACCCCAGGGCCAACAGCGACCCCAGGACGCCACCAGCCCGGTCCCCAAGGAACCACCCGACCCCTACCCACCCCCGGGCGAGACGCAAGAAATATCGGGGTGTAAGATGACCCATCCACCCCTCCTCCTCCCCAACTTGTAGGTCTATGTGTTAATGTTTGTGAGTGAATGAGGTGTATAGGGTGCAGTTAAAATTGAGGGGACAGTTATGCCACAAGCGCCAACTGTTGGTCGTCAGCGCTTGCCCACACTGCCCCCCCAAAACCCTCCATGTCTAAAGTGCAAATAAAATTTGGAGACAGACAGTGACGAGGATCCGAGTGGGGCCACCTCAGCGGCCCATCTCATCAACCTCTGAGTAACATGCCTGCCCCAAAGGTCCTATGTGTATCAGGTTGTAGGTGTGTATGTGTTGTGAGTTATAATGACTAAAGTGCAATTAAAACGGAGAGGCAAGTGGTGGTGCAGCTCTCCACGTGGCCTCTCCATCCTACATCTGTGAGTGATGTGTATTCTGTGTGTGTGTGTGTGTGTGTTTGTGTATGGGGAGGGGGAGGGGGGGGGGGGGGGGGGGGGGGGGCATATGACCAGGAAAAATCCTGGAGAAGAGAGCCAGCTGTCCGCTGGCTCAATAGGCACCCCGACCTCCCACACCCCAGCACAGGGCAGGGGGAGGTGAGCCCGGGGCCGCGGTGACAGCATCCCGGAGCACTGCAGCACCCGAGGTTGGCGCCCTCGCCCCCACCGCAGAGGGCGGCCCGCTCCTCCTAGATGCCCATTCACTCAACAATAGACACAAACAGACGACAGGACATACTGGCCTGGGCATGGAAATGCAGTGCCCAGTCCCCCCCAACCACCCCACCGCAGAATTTTAAAGAATGCTTTTTCAGGTAGATTGCAGCTTGTAAAATTTAAAAAGATCTAGGCTAAATGGGAAAAAAAACAAAAAACATTGTGGTAAATTATCCAGAATTTGTTTGACTCTCTGTACAAATTTTATTGAAATTTGAGTTTGTTTATATGTCAAAGTATACGCCTCCTAAATTTATATCAAATGTTTATTTGTTCTATTTATTTATTATAAATTTTATTTTTACTTGTTAGTTTTCATATAATTATATGTTGAGTTATCTTAAGAAAACCTTGGAAAATAAAGGATGGGAAAAAAAGAGGGCTCAGTCTGCCAACATGAGTTTAATGAAAAGTTAGATTTTTTTTTTTTTTAATTGTACAATTTTAATATTGTGTAATAGATGTTGTGCAGCAAGGCGGCATGGTGGTTAACAGTACTGCCTCACAGCTAGATTGACATCTAGGTCTGGGTTCAATTCCACCTTGGCCCAGGTCTCTCTGTGTGGAGTTTGCATGTTCCCTGTGTCTGTGTGGGTTTCCTCCCACAGTCCAAAGCCACGCAGTTACTGGGGTTAGGTTAATTGGTCACTCTAAATTGCCCATAGGTGTGAATGGTTGTCTGTGTTAGCCCTTCGACAGGCTGGCGACCTATACAGGGTGTACTGTGCTTCTCACCCTATGTCAGCTGTGATAGGCTCCAGACCCCCCCTCCCCCCCCCCTCACGACCCTGAACAGAATAAGCGGAAGTGAATGGATGGATGGAGATGTTGTAGCACTGAAACATTCAAAGCTAAAACTTTGCCAAGCATCATCTTCTAGTAAAGGGAAGGGAAATGTGTCCGTAAAAACAGTTTGCCATGAAAGAAGAAATTTTAAAAAATGTCACAGAATTCATTAAATTTGATTTAACACAAGTATGGTTAGATCTCTATTATATCTATAATTTTATGGTTTAAAACTTACTATAAGTTAACTATTTTTCATTCCTCGAAAATCAGTAGTAGTTATCACATTTTGCAGATAGAACCTTATAATTCCAAACAAAAAAGGAGTTTTTAAAATTAGAAGGTTCTATCTGCATTATACTTGTTCAAAAGAAAAAAAACCCATTTAATAGGATTTTGATATTACTGATTTCGAATACATATAGGTGTGTTTCATAATCATGTGTGAACAAGACTTATTCCATGAGTAATTTTTGCTATACAGAGTGCAAAAACTTTAAAGCTCAATATCTCAAAACTGGTCAGAACGTAGATAGAACTTTCAGAATCAGAATCAGAATCTTTATTGTCATTGTACACAGAAGTTGCACAACGAAATTTAAAATGCATTCCTTTTTAGGTGCCTCAGACAATAAATAATAAAATAATAAAAATATGAGTGATAAAAATGATTACTAAAATACAGTGCACAATAGTAAATTAAATTAACAGACGAATCTAGCCCCAATACACACACCAACGCACGCACACAGTCAGCACTACCACCCCACATCACTGTCCAAACCACACAGAGTTCAGTTCAATGATAGCCCTGGCATAAAAGCTGTTCCTCAGTCTGTTTGTTCTGGCCTTCATTGTCCTGAAACGTCTGCCTGATGGCTTTATAATTCTAAGGGGACAAAATGTTACCAGTGCATAGATAAATGTTACCAGTGCACAGGTAATTGTTACCAGTGGACAAATAAATGTTACCAATGCACAGATAAATGTTACCAGTGCACAGATAAATGTTACCAGTGCACAATAAATGTTACCAGTGCATAGATAAACTGTTACCAATGCATAGATAATTGTTATTGGTGCATACACAAATATTACCAGTGGATAGATAATTGTTACAAATGTATAGATGATTATTACCAGTGCACACATAAATGTTACCAATGCATAGTTATCAGTGCACAGATAATTGTTACCAATGCACAGATAATTGTTACCAATGCACAGATAATTGTTACCGGTGCATAGACAAATGTTACCAGTGCACTAGCATAAAATTTCATTACAAATGTATGTGAGCTTGGGGGCCCCCTGGTGGTGGTAGCCGCATATGTCGCCTATGCCTGAGTCCGGCTCTGTTCATGGCAACGATCCCGACAGACTGTTCTACCTCATCATCAAGAGTTTCTGACTCCTGCCGCTGTCTCCCACCTCCTAAACACTCAGAGCCGTTCAGAGGAAGAGGGGGGGAGCGCATGTTGTGCCTTCAAAATAAAAGCACACGAGTTAAAGATTTCAAAATCAAGTATTTTTCTCCTCTGCTGTGTAATTTTTGGTTGGGACAAATGCGCCTGTCTCCAATATTGGGGGGACACGTCCCCTCCATCCCCCCGGTTCCTACGCCCATGAGTCCAAGTTGAGCAGTTTGAAGGCAAAGTTAGAAAGGCAGGGCTGAGACAGTTTGGAGATATGCAGAGGAGGTATAGGATGTTGAATATGGGACTGACAGGCAGGAGGAAAAGAGGAAGACTTCAGACAAGATTCATGGATATAGTGAAGGAGAGGGTTGGTGTGACAGAGGAAGATGCTGAGTCAGATGATCTGCTGAAGGGAGCAGTGGAAAAAAGAAGAAGAGGCAAATCAAGCCAAGAAGATCCAGTGGTTTAAATATAGATTGCATCATTATTTTCAAAGGGCATACAAATATTTGTCTAGATATATTGATTTATTTTTTTTATGGACAAATCAAATAAAACATGCCAAGACATATTTGCATTAAAATGTCTGTGATTATTAAAATCCCTTTGTTCTCTCGATAAGATCATGCTTAACCTAAAATTTCCATGTATATTAAAGGTATTTATATTGTTCGTCCATCCTTCTGAATAACCGTGTGTATTTACTTTTGTTAAATCCAATATACAATATGATCAACTATACATTTTAATTTAATGTTTTATTTTATTTCTATATAAATAAATACAGATATAGAGAGCCAAAGAGCTGATCCTGGAGGGCCGATTATGGACTGTACATGATGTTACGCACTTCATTTTCACCGTGTGCCCGGCGCAGGCGTGGCGTGTGACGTGGCACGGGCAGCGGAAGCGCTTGTTTGTGTTTTGGTTCTAAGGGGAAGTTGCGAGAAGAAAGAAAGGAGGAGACGTGACAGGATTGTTGAAATTATTTTCTTGGTTCCCCCCAAGTAACACCAGCTCATCAAAGTGGTCCAAGTTCCGTGTGTGCGAACTGCATCGGTGCTATTTGAAGTCGTACGTCGCCTGGCTCTCAGGTAAGGGACTAGTTGTGGTTAGCAGCTGGCTCGGTGACATGACGCTGCCGTTTGTTCACTTGTCATCGGTGACTTCGTTAGCTAACTGTAGCTAATGTCGATGGTGTTTGGCGGCGCAGGGGGTGCAGAAATGCGGGCTTTGTCCCGTCCTGTCGAGTCTAACTGTTCTCTTGTGTACGAGGAGCAAAGCGGCTAGTAATGTCTGATATAGCAGATAGCATGGCAGGCTTACAGTGACTTTGCTAATGGGTGGGTGTAATGCTATCAGCGACAGCAAGCTAACGATAGTGTTTGTTAATTGAGGTGTTTAGCTACTCCCCTTTAAACAACAGTAGCTAAACAGCACCAGCAAGCGCCGATTGAATTTTAAAGAAACAAAAATGACGTTGGTGTCGTGTTTTATGTCCTTACAGCTGACGGGAAGCTAATGACACTGGTAGCTAGGGTTGGCTAACAGCATGAGAGCTAACGAGCTAGATTAAAAAAAAAAAACACTTTGGGGAAAATGGCGGCCCCCTCTACCACCAAAACAGAAAGACAGCCACTGCTTAAACCGAGCCGGTGTGTTTATAGTCAACTAACGAGGGTTAAAGCCAAATATGCGCGTCGCAGTCATACAGTGCGTAGTGTTTGTTGACAGTCAGCGTCATGGGTCTGGGTAAATACAGCCACTGTGCTCATTCCAGTTCCTGGTGCATATTTGTTTTCTGCGCGTCTTCAAGACTTCTACGCAAGAATGTGTCATTTGGCCTGAGGTTGAAATGCCCGACTTGTTTGAGCATGACTTTAGCGGTCATTTTATGGGCTTTTTGTCCCAAAGCTCTTTAGTTAAAACAACAGTGTCATTACATTTCTGGGTGTACTTTTGCCTTGATAAAGTTTCGTACATGAATACCTTCAGCTTTCAATGTTGGGACACAGGTGAAGGGTTTGCACAGATGTGGCTAGTGAATCACAGGTTGTCAAGTCTGTTTTATTTAATAGCAAGTTTTAGAACAACAGAAGGTGACCCATAGTGCTTTACAGGCGCACTGATTTGTAATCCAGGTCTCAAGAACCTGATTGCAAACATGGAACTCACATAAACAGACAACATAATAAAAGGAAAAGTCATAAAATAAGGATGAAAACATAACTAAATTCTAACAGTGCTAAAAGCAGTCAAATAAAAGAGCAATCAAAAACATTTGCATTGAGTTTGACCAAACCCGGAGGGACCTCAGACTTGATTAAATCAACTGAAAACATCTTTAGAGCTGATTTAAAATTATTGGTAGTTGAACAGGTTCCTATGAGCTTAGGAGCAATAACTGCAATGTTAGTTAGTTTTTAGGTAAGAAGGGGGCACTGAAAGAAGTAGGGATGATGGCATCAGTGACCTGGAAGCATAATACAGACTTAAAATTAATTACACATTTGTGGCTGTACACAATAATTTGTTTAATTTGTTCTGTTGCATTTAGACTTAAGGAGTCATGGCAAAGACACTTTATAGATTGACAGACCTGTTTTTGTACTCTTGTTTTGAATACACTCATCCTCTTAGTTATATCACAGGTCATAAGAACAATATAAGCATATGTTAACTCAGTTTTGCAATTATGTACACCTACTTCACAGTATAATTCAGTACCACATGTAGCACTTGTGTTTTATTGCATTACACCATATATGTGAGTTTGATGCAAGGCAATAAGCCAGTTTTTGGTTAGACACAAGATTCCACCAAATTCACTCTGTAAGGTTAGACATAAGCCACAATTGTCTCCTTACAACAGCCATCTGTTTTTTGTTTTTTTTTTGTTTGTTTGTTTTTTGGGGGAAATTCTGAGCTATTCATTCCTAAATAAGTTAGTAAGCACTGCATGAATGCATGGTATGCATGCTTAGATGCAGTGGTTCTCGCAGTTGTACCAGACCAGAGTAATGTGGGTGGGTCTTTCACCCACTCTCTTGAGTTTGCCACAGATCACTGTTGTAGTTCATGACAAGGCTTCCTTTTGCTCATGTTACTGTAAGTGGAAGACACTTTAGGGTTCTAGCCAGCAGTTGATCGCCCAGTGCTCTGCTGGGATGAGGCATCATTGCTCCAGGCTGTGAATTTCACCAGTTTGCTATCAGAACCGATCACTGTCACCACAACTAGCAAGTGGGCAGGGCTAACACCACTCCCCCCCCCCAACCCCCCACCCCACAAGTCATCCGGTCCTCCGATACTGGTGGACTGTGAATGTTTCCTGATTAGAACCATGCAGTCTTAAAGAAAGTTTTGTCAAGTATCCTAAATTCCTCCACTACGTGTCAGCAGTCACACATGTATTCATTGTATTCATATCAGGGCTTTGTATGTTTGAAATGTTTAGGGTTTTGTTAGTGACTTAAAAATGTTTACAGAATAATTCACAAATTCAGCTTTATAAAATTAAATTTACAGCCGTAATTTGCAGACAAAAACGGAAAATTTTGTCGGTATTGATTAGCTATGCACAGTATGTATAATATTTTAATTTATTGATTGCATCAATCTTGTCACGTTGTCTAAACTGCAGCATGAAAGTTCGGTGAAAACTGTTCCTTTGAAACAGTCTGTGAAAACCTTCAAAATGCACCCCAAATTGAAGCGATACCAGTGGATGAATGTTTGACTTTGATGTGTGAAAGTGTGAGTGAGAGATTTTTTTTTTTTTGTGAGAGATGCTCTGAGTAACTTTAATTGTGTCTCAGTGAGTCAAAATTTTAAAAGATGATATTTATTACAGAAAATGTGATCATCAAACTCTTTTTTCTAGAGGCCCGTTCATTAGTCTAATTCTAGTTTTATAAGATTTGTCATTTTATAAGGATTTTCACAGAAAGCTGATCTTGTATTTAGAAATGTGTTGCACATTTTATTCTAACTATATGAGTAATACTCATTGGTCTTAAATGTCAAAATGTCATCTACACAAAAATAACCTTTGTACTCCTCTTATGATTTCAGAAGGGAAATACATACTAGCAGATGTTTTGTCACATTTGTTCAAAACTGCAAATCTCTTACAGTTTAATATCTATTTTTTTTTTTTTTTTTTTTACTCTGAACATGTTTGTTCTCGTGCTTTCTCCAGCAGAAGTCCTGACAGTGAGGTTCAGCACACAGGATACCTGTGGATCTGACTAGGTCATGGCCAATCGAGGAGGAGCTACAAGACCCAATGGACCAAATGCAGGGAATAAGATCTGTCAGTTTAAGCTGGTGCTGTTGGGGGAATCAGCTGTGGGGAAGTCTAGCTTGGTACTTCGCTTCGTCAAAGGCCAGTTCCATGAATTCCAGGAAAGCACAATAGGAGGTAGGCATCATATCATCAGATTGGGATGTTTCTTATAACCTATAACCTAGTCGGTCCACATTCAGAATTCAGGAAATTGATGCTTTTGGGTTGACATATTTAACAACTTTTTTTTTTAATTTTTTTTTTTAATGACTTTGTAAGATATGCTTTTGGTATGGGTAATGATCATGCAATACTGACTCATCTCTTCCTGTCCCCTCAGCGGCCTTCCTTACCCAAACAGTGTGTCTTGATGACACAACAGTGAAGTTTGAAATCTGGGACACTGCAGGCCAGGAGCGTTATCACAGTTTGGCACCAATGTATTACAGAGGAGCACAAGCTGCCATTGTGGTCTACGACATCACAAATGAGGTACGTTCATCCTTGACTGAGACCCAGTTAAGGCCTGCAAGTTAAACCGTGAAGGTAGCATAAGGTGTTGACAAGTGGCACTGTGTCTTTATTTTTCAGGAGTCCTTTGCACGGGCAAAGAACTGGGTGAAGGAGCTACAACGACAAGCTAGCCCTAATATAGTCATCGCTTTGTCAGGAAACAAAGCTGACCTGGCCAGCAAAAGAGCTGTGGACTTCCAGGTCAGTGCAAATAAACTTTGTCTTAGAATTTAGTCTGATTTTTTTTTTTTTTTTTTTTTTTTCTGATATCTCTGTGGTTTTGTTTAATATCATCACATTCATGGCAGACTCTAAAATCTACAGCCAAGGCTTACATTTGTAATTATCCTCTAATTGTGTTTCTCCTGTGCCTGGAGGAATGTGTGTTTGAGGATGTATTGAAAATTGTTTGTTTACATTGTTTCAACAGGATGCCCAGTCCTACGCAGATGACAACAGCTTACTTTTCATGGAGACATCAGCCAAGACATCTATGAATGTGAATGAGATATTTATGGCCATTGGTGGGTAACTTTTAGGACTTAATTCATAGATTTTTATTTTATTTTTTTTTTTTCCCGGCACATTTTTTTAAATTCAAAGTTAGATCTGTTGCCTCACAGTAAGATTCAGCCCGGGTTAGAGCCCTTCTGTGGGGAGTTGTATGCGCTTTTGCCTGGGTTTTCACCTGCAGTTCCAGTTTCTTGCTAGCCGGATATACATGTGAGGTTAATGATGCCTCTGTCAGGCTCGGACACTCGCAAATTCATAATTTCAAGAGTTTCACTTCCTGCTTTAAATAAAGTAAAATAACTGTAGGTTTCTGTTTCTTGAAAATCATATCTTTTGTTTGTTTGTTTTTTTACCTCCTCCAGCAAAGATATTGCCAAAAATGACCTCAGACTGCGGGAGCAAACACTGGTACGCAGCCGGAGTGGACCTGACGGAAACTGCCCAGCCAGCCAAGGCTCCATGCGGCAGTAACTAACATGAAGAACACCCTCCTCCCTACCAACCTGTATAGCAGTAACTAATGTGGCCAATGCCCCAAATGCCACTGCAGTTACTAATGCAAAGTGTTGCCCATACTCTGAAAGAAGAAAATATGACCTGTGCCCCACCGCACCATCCACTCTTAACATAGTCATTGCCATCACACTGATCGTTCTTTGTGGCTCTGCTGCCTCTTTTCCTCCCATTACGGTTTCTGCTGCTACCTGGGGAAGCCTCCTAACCCACTCTGTCTTACTTTCTACTATCAAGCTTATTAGATCTATCACATTATTGATAAATCAGTGATAGCAGATTATTAGAAACATTAGAGCACCCTTCCTCCCATTGTCATCATCCTTAGAGCGTGTAGATGTGAGTTTCATCTGGGGGAAGTGATCACTTCCTTTTCTGGGATAGCTTAAGACTTTACACTTGCATTTCTATACCAGTCCTTCTGTTTTTGTTCATTTTTTTATTACTTTGTTGATTATTGTTTACTGTAATTTTTGTAAATTTATGGATGCACATGCACAGCATATTAGATGGCCTAAAATACAAAAAAAGCAAAAAGCGTTATTATAACTTCTGTCTGCAGTATTGCAGAAAGGTTGGTTGGAGGAGTGTATTCTTGTCAGCCTCAGAAAGAGGAAAGGTTGAGGGTGGAGAGGAGAGAACCCTTAGCTCTGTCTCGCTCTTGTGTCTTGGACCCTTTTTCTTGTAGTTGAAAAAAAAAAATGAATTGTGGTCCTTATAGCCCCACCCCTTCCATTAAACTCAAAGTAGCACTAGTGCATATCCTCTCACCTGCTTGTAGCTTCCCTTTGGCATTGTGCAATGTTTCACAGTATTACTCTGTGAGTTGAGTTGTCTGCAAGGACCAGTGCAAACATGGTGCAGAGGCCTCTAGGGTACACGTCAGTGTCACCACCTGCCCGCCTCCTGATGTGTCCTTTCATAACCTTGTGTAGACCATCCTGTTGTCGTCATACTGCGGTCTCTTGGGTTTCTGCTTTGAGTGATTTAGTCTTGTGCGATTACTTTTTCCCATTGTGTCATTGTTGCTCGACTGCTGGGTTTGCACTAGGGAAAAATCGAAGGTGATGGTCGTGAGTGGGGAGTTGCAATATGTAAAGTTGCTTCATTAATATCGGAATCGTAATTGTTTGACATCCTCTCTCTATTAGAAAGTGCTTTAGACACGGTCATGTGTCATTATGTACAACCTGGGCCTGGACTTGGTGTCTGGCGACAGATTACTTGGTAGACTTATTCACACGAATTCATCCGTGTGTTTGTTTGAACACACATTTGCACAATTAAACCACACGCCACTGTCTTGTCTCCCACCCCGATTCCCCATCAGACCTAAACATCATTGTACAACGAGCATACACACAGTCTGTTACCGTCATCCACACCTTTGTCAAGCACACAACACAGTCCCTCCTGCACCCCCACCCCCATTGTATACACACAAAGACTCATGCACATAGAGTACTATTAGTAAATAACTCTTTTTAACAGGTCTCTTACTCATGCCTTGCACTAATGATGCTCATGAATATATCTTGTCATGATTTCAGCCAGTGTGATGATATATATATATATATATATATATATATATATATATATATATATATACACACACATAAATATAAATATATAAATAATATACTGTAAATAAGGTGTTGCAGTGTAGTCTACCTTTTTCAATTTACCAGTGACAGGACTAATGCTTGCTAGGGAGTTGTCTAGATATCATAAAAAAAAGACCTGTACAGTTAACAGGAGGGAAAAAAAAACAGCTACAATCTGGGTTTGGAGTTTTGTTGCTGTTCCCTTTTCTTTTTTTCTTTTTTTTTTTTTTTTTTTTCTTTTTTTTTTTACATATAAATGGTTAAATTATAATCAGTGTGGTCTTTATAAATGTATGTAGTGTTTATTAACAAAAAAATTGAATTGCATTTATTTAGTCAACTGTCTTGTACATTTATCTCATAAGAAAAAATATATCCAAACATGTTTTTAACATCTCTTTATTTACACTTTCTTTCTCCAGTTCTTTTTTTTTTTTTTTTTTTTTTTTTTTTCTTTTTTTTTTCTTTCCCCTCTCTGCCTTGTCCAGAGCCGCTGCTCCTCCTTCCTGTAAGTAGACCGTGAACTTTCAGAGGCACTGGTTGTAAAACTCCAGAGGAGTCGGACACCATGTGGAACAGTTTGAGTTTTCCTCCTCTGTCCTTCTACATCTCAGTAACATTGTGATCATATATTGTAGGAACAGTAAGCCAACTATCAGCTGGCACAATGGAGGTTTGTGAATAGACGATTTAACACATTAATAGGGATTGCAAATTGTACTTCTTTTTTTTTCTTTTTCTTTTTGGGTTTGCAGTGAACACTTATTTGCAGCCGGAAACATTAAATGCAAGCATTTTACAGTACTGTTATGTAATGACCAAATAAATACTGAAATAAATTTGATCATTTATTATTGTAATCAGGCTGTGTGTGTATGTTGTTGCCTTAATTTCCTGTGGACGACAAGGACTTTGCATGTAAAATAATTTTTGTGTATGTCTATGTTATCTGTTTTATCATCTAGAATTGACTCCCACTTTTACTTCCCCATGCCAGTGCTCATCATGAAACTGCTTAAAGCTTTTATCTTCATCAGTCCTGAACTTAAACCTTTTCTTTATTTGGCTATGAACTAACGGATTTCCGTATTTTTACTGGATGAGGTGAAAATAATTTTAATTGTCTATAAATTTTTCTAAATAGTGCTGCTATTGCTTTCAGTAATTCTTCGGTATCTTATGAATCACTGCGCTTGATTAGTCACCTGTGCCTGACTGAAAGGGTACGACTCCACATTTTTCCCTTCCACCACATTTTGACCTTGAAATTCTGCTACAAATGGTTGCATTTTGTGACCTCCTCCTCTTAGATTGTTGTGAGTTGGCCTATCCCATGAAGGTCCCCTAGCGGAGGAAAATGGGCCTACAGTGAGAAATTGAAAATAAGGATGAGCGCCATGTCTGATCCTCCGTTGTGGAATAGAGCGGACGGCGCAGCAAATATTCCCCGGGCCGGCGGTCCCTTCGGGTTTCGGTGCGAATCATGGCCGACAAGCGCTGGATTCAGCAGGTTCGCCAGCCATCGGAGCCGCGGGGCCTGGTTCCGGCCGCTCCTGGAGCCGGAGGGCACGGAGGGCTCAGGCGCCGCTGGAGGATCCGCACGTATCGCCGTGAAGAGAAGGCACAACTACGCTCCTCGCCTCGGCCAAAAAAACTGGAAAAACTCGGAGTGTATTCATCCTGCAAAGTAATGCTGCATTTGCAAATAACAGAGTTTTGAACCGGGGTAGTTTTGAGGGCTTATTCTGAATATGGTGTATTTCCTGGGCTTGGTTGCAATAGTTTTCAAAATGCAAGCGCATCAAAGGAAGCCATTGCCGCACTTGAGTTTCTTTTTTTTTTCTTTTGCATGCACGAACCAGTTACTGAAGAGGTAATACAACAACAGCAACAAAAAAATCTTGATACGTTAAGTGTTATTTTTACACCTGGACTTTTCAGCAGGGGCCTTCCAGCTGCATGCTGTTACTGTTTCTGTCAAGGTGGGGGGTTGGTGAACGTAAACAATTGGCTTGGCGCTGGTTTGGGGAGTAGCTGACTGTGTGCACAAGGTCTGGATACTAGTGTGTGTCTGTGTGTGTTCGTGCGCGGTTCGTGTTTCCACTGGAAATTTCACAAGCGTCCCGTGCCGTCCGTCATAAGCACGGTGATAAACAGAGAGGAGTTTATTGGGCTTATGCAGCGTATGATCCGCAGAGAGGGATGGGGTCCTTTGTTTTGACAGGTGACAGCTGCTGGGGGGGGGCGGAGTTTGTTGTTGTTTCAGGGCGCATGCTCAGTACAGCACCTTCAGCTGATTGTGACAAGCCTCCTCTCCCCGCCTCTTGTTACTGTAAAAAGTCAGGCCTAACTTCCCTTCATTAACCCGAGCGACCCTGGAAAGGCTTTAAAACCGCTGTCTAAGACCGGGTGGATACGGTTTTACTTTTGAGACGCTGATGTGAAATAATAATAAAAAAGTTTAACAAGTTGCATAGGTTTCCCTTAAGTGTAATCTGCCTCAGTTTAAGCTGCACAGAGAAAGCTGTCATTTAATATAAATTTTGCTGTTTGTCCCTGCTTGCACTAATCTCATCTCTACTTTTCACAGGCTGAAGGAGCCTGTAAGTGCAATGGCTGGAAAAGTCAGAACCCCCCCTCCTACACCTCCTCAAACGAGCAGCAGTCCAACGCCGTCAACCTCCAGGAGCCCTGTCGGAGCTGCTCTCACACTTTGGGTAAGACAGCATGCCGCCAGAGAAGCTGCATCAGAAAATAATACCAAGAAGGTATAAATTAGATGAATTTCATTGGCTGATTTCTTCTTCCAGGTGATCCATGTGACCCATCTAGAAAATGTTTCAGAGGAGGAAATGAACAGACTTCTTGGTATTGTTCTGGATGTTGAGTATCTGTACACGTGCATTCACAAAGAGGAGGATGCTGACACTAAACAAGTCTACTTTTCCCTCTTCAAAGTAATTTCATGCCTTTACAGTCAATTTGAAACAATGCAGAGTCTTCAGATCTCAATCACTTCAGGTGAACACGCTTTTTTTTTTTTTCTGTTGTCAGCTGCTGAGGAAATCCATCCTACAGATGGGTAAACCGATGTTAGAAGCACAGGAGAGTCCGCCGTTTGAGAAGCCCAGCATCGAACAGGTCTGTATTTGGATGAGCTGCAAAAGAAGAGCAACCCTCCAGTCCTCAGAATCTTTCATCTTCGAATCTTTATCCGAAATTTTATATATTTATTCTTTCTTCCCACATGTTTCACAAATAGGGGGTGAACAATTTTGTCCAATACAAATTCAGCCACCTTCCATCTAAGGAACGCCAAACCATAATGGAGCTGGCTAAGATGTTTTCTCAACCAGATCAACTACTGGCAGCTGGAAACGCCCTCTCAAAGACGCCAAAGGGTGCCCAACGATGATGCGGCTGGATACAAAGTCAACTACACCAGGTAGCAGCGTAAATGGATATCCTGTGCCTGCCTGTGAGGCACCAGTACAATTTTGTGCTTTAAGATATTTCTGGGATATGCTTGTTACAGATGGCTCTGCTACTGCAATGTGCCTCAGTTCTGTGACAGCCTCCCCCGCTACGAGACCACTCAGATCTTCGGGCGCACGCTTTTGCGCTCTGTCTTCACCGTGATGAGGAAACAGCTGCTGGAGCAGGCCAGACAGGAGAAGGACAAGCTTCCTCCTGAGAAACGCACACTCATTCTTACACACTTTCCCAAGTAAGAGATACAGAAGACTCACGTGCAGTTAAACACACAAATACTCGTAGATGCACTCTAGGATGTACTTCACACGCTCAGCATCAAACCATACTGTAGCAACATAGTTGACTGCTGTTTTAATCTAGTTAAGTAGTTGTTGTTGATTTCTCTGCTCAGGTTCTTGTCCATGCTGGAGGAGGAGGTTTACAGTCACAGCTCTCCGATCTGGAGCCAAGACTTCTTGGCAGGAGCGGCAGGAGGGCAGATTCCTATCCACCCAGGTGACATGTTCTGCACACACCCTCACAGATACACCTTTCAAGATGATGCTTGTTTTTTAAGAAGAGGCTTAAACATATGGCCAAATAAATTCATTTCCCTCCATGTTTTTTTGTAGTTATCAGTGCTCCTTCAGTGGCCAGGCCACTGTACTACAGCACCAGTCCTGTGTCAGTGGACCCATCCACCTGTGGGAGTGTCAGTCCTGCCAGGAAGCAGTTTCTGTACTGGAGCCAAACCAGGTATTACAGACAAACCTGTTATTACTCATGAGGTTTCAGTTAAGCCAATTAACATGACAGTACAGAAACAAACAATGTGGACCTGAACAAAGTCAACCTGGTGTTCCACATTTAAAAGTGGAATGGTTTCTACTTTAAAACAAGATTACTCAAGTTTTCTTGAATGGAATCTCCAAACCTGGCAGCACATTTACATAACCTGTTTAAAGTGCTGCTTCAAAGATCTGTCATCATACAGAGGTGAAGTACACCCCAGAGCTGCTTCTTACAAGCTAAGCACCCATATGTAGCAAATGAAAACTGAAGATAGTAAGCTGACTTCAAATGTTGATAACTTGTTTACCAACTATTCCAACAATACCATATCACCCCAATAAAGTGCTTTGCTCTTGAACTGCAGTTTTACTTGTGGTTCCTAAGGTATTTAAAGTAGAATGAAAGGCAGAGCCTTCAGCTTCAGCCCTCATCTGTGGAACCAGCTCCCAGTTTGAATTTGGGAGACAGACGCCCTCTCTGCTTTTAAGATTAGGCTTAAAACTTTCCTCTTTGATAAAGCTTATAGTTAGGACTGGATCAGGTGACCCTGAACCCTCCCTTAGTTACATTGCATTAAGCCTAGGCTACTGGAGGCTTCCCATTATGCACTGAGCATTTTTTCTCTACTCACCTTTTTTCACTCTGTGTGTTTATACAGCACTTTGCATTTAACCATTAGTTATTATTAATTTCTGGCTCTCTCTTCCATGGTATATCTTTTGTCCTTCCCATTGTCGCAAGTGGTTGCTCATAGGGTTTCGTCTGATTTTGGGGGTTTTCTCTAATATTTTAAGGTCTTTACCTTATAATATAAAGCACCTTGAAGTGACTTTTGCTGCAATTTAGCACTATATAAATCAAACTGAACTGAACTGTTTGGGTTTATACTGATCAGCTGGTGAGTAGGTATAAAGGAGATGTTTGAGTATGATTATAATGAGTGCTTTCCCCCTCGCTCTCTGTACATTTTCCCAGTTGGAGAAAAGCGTAAACCCTCTGAGCCTCTTTCCCATGAGGAAAACAAGAGACCCAGGGTGGTTGGCGACATCCCCATGGACCTCATCAACGAAGTCATGGCCACTATCACTGATCCTGCCGCCATTCCAGAGGTAAGCAGCTATTGGTTATTCTTAGCGAGGTGCCCATTAGAGGGAAGTGAATTACTCTTCATATGAAAAGTGATAGTTTGGGCCAAAATTCAGCGATAAGAAGAACTCTGTCTCAGTGACTTAAGGGTGGTACAGAAAACAGATTTACAGACATCCAACAGATTTTTAACTCATAATCGGGCCAGGCACAGAGTTACTTCTTAAGGTGAGATCTGAACAGGCATGGGTTGAAAACTGAAAATGCTGCATACTGTGCACTTAAAAGAAACAAAGGCGGCATAAGGGGATTGAGAGTAACAACTAGCTTTGAATGCAACCAAAATAAAAAAATGAACTGAACTGACTGAAATATCCCTTTTAACTGGCATTTCTGCCATTCTTGTATTTATAACCCCCTTAAAAGATGCTTGTCAGAACTATCCAAGTGCTTGTGAGACCTGATCATTTCCACACTCTCTTCATATATAATGCTCCTTGTTAGATTATCTTTGTCATATCTAAAACTTCACCGTAAGCTTCATCTGAATTCTGAAACAACTACAGTGCAGTGTCATCTACAAATGGGATAAGCTAACGGCCCTTCTTCCAGGTTCTCCAGCTGTTGCTGTACGTGACAAAAAGTAAACGTGATAAGACAACCTTTAGGGTGAGTTCTGATACAGTCGTTATCGTGAAACCTTTTTGTCTGTCAGTCAGAACATCTCAAATCTGTAAATCATGTTAAGGGCAAACAAAATGTCCTGTGCTGTCTCCTTAAGTTGTTTTGGGTTACTCGTAGTGTCTTTGGAACTGGCATCACATGTGATGCTTTACATTTTGGCTTGGATTTTTAAAGATATAAGAAGGCACTGCAGATTTGCTCAAGGCAGTTATATAATGTCCACATATCTCATCCAGACCTGGAGCCCTTATCAGACTTTACAGAATGACATTTTCAAACAAGAGAAAAAAGAATTAAAGTCATTAGATATTTCTAATCTTGTCATGCTTCCAGCCTAATGATTTTCCTGTCGGTGTCAGGTCTCGTGTTAATTGTCTTTATCTTTTTCCAACCATAATGTCTTCTGTAAACTTTTAAAATAGCGACTGTACAAAATGTTCAGTCCCGGTAGTGCTATCCTCTGCACATCACAGCAAAGGTGGGACCAGGATTTATTTAACACCTTCCTTTCTGTGCAGACCAGCCTGTTATCAGCTCACTCTGCACGTGACGAAGCCGCGCGCCTGGAGGAGCGCAGGGGGGTGATTGAATTCCACGTCATTGGGAATTCCCTAAACCAGAAGCCCAATAAGAGGATCTTGATGTGGCTCGTTGGCCTTCAGAATGTGTTCTCCCATCAGCTTCCCGCATGCCCAAGGAGTACATCACACGGCTGGTGTTTGATCCGTGAGTGTAACTCTACCTCATCGTCACGCGTTAGGTCCGGAAGTGTTGCATAAGCACATTGTGACTTTAAAATTCCTCTTTTTTTCCTGGCAGGAAGCACAAGACACTTTCACTGATCAAGGACGGGAGAGTGATTGGAGGGATCTGCTTCCGGATGTTTCCATCGCAAGGCTTCACAGAGATCGTCTTTTGTGCCGTCACCTCCAACGAACAGGTCAAGGTGAGAGCGCTCCCTGCTTTATTTCTCAGCTTGGTGGGTGTTTATTATATCTGGGTGGCCGGTTCTAACCTTTACCTGGTTTGACTGTGTGGTTACAGGGTTATGGAACACATTTGATGAACCACCTGAAAGAATATCACATAAAGCATGAAATCCTCAATTTTCTCACTTATGCTGATGAATATGCCATTGGGTACTCAAGAAACAGGTAACATGGCTATTGAAGTATCCTAATTGTCCTGACTCTAGTTTGTAAACCAAATCTATTTTACATTATTGGCAAATATAACAGAAAAAAATTAAGTAATAATTAAAAAAAAAATTAGTTATTAAACTATGGTGATTTCTGCTTCTTGGACTTGATCAAATATAATAAATACATTTTTTAATGAAAACACATGAGATGCATGCTTTCATTTCTTTGTAACAGCTTCAAGATAACAGATGATCTCCTCTTCCCTATCAGGGTTTCTCAAAAGACATCAAGGTACCCAAGTCCAAGTATGTGGGCTACATCAAGGATTATGAGGGAGCCACGCTCATGGGCTGTGAAACTCAACCCCAGCATCCCTACACAGAGTTCTCTGTCATCATCAAGAAGCAGAAAGAGGTATGTGAGTGAATTTTAAATGAACTCTGTAACATTTAATCTACATGTGTCTTTCTGTCCCTGCAACTAAGTATCTTTCTCATCCTTAAGATAATCAAGAAGCTGATTGAGAGGAAACAGGCTCAGATCAGAAAAGTCTATCCAGGGCTGTCCTGTTTTAAGGATGGAGTCCGGCAGATTCCCATTGAGAGCATTCCTGGCATACGTATGTTATTCACTTTTAGTGTTGGTAACCTTGCTTTTAAAAATAGCTTGCTATATTAAAAGATTACTGACATTAAAATGTAATGGGTGATTTACAGCATTAAATACTGGTAAAATTAGAGCACCTTCACCAAAAATAAATATATGCTGTGCAATTAACTTTTGGTTATATTGTTCACAGGACCTTACTGTACATCTACCTCTGAGTGTACTAACTTTACCTCATTCCCTACCAGTCAAGGACTAGGACCAGGATGTGTGAATGCATGATTAGTAATGATATTCATTTTTTTATTGTTTTGTGGCAACAAAGCAAACAGGAGAATATGTGGTTGGAAGGATGTAGCTTTCAGGTTTGAAAACTGATGCCCGGTACTTTAAAACCTGCATTCTTTCTAATGACTAGCAGGGGGTGGATGCTGGTTGCAGAAAGAAGTTAGATTGTATAGAAGTTTATGGGAAAAATAATCCTAATTCTCCCAGAATCTGTGACTTCAAGAAACACTTTCCTGATACTTGGTGATCTCACTCGTGACTTAGTGAAGTCACTGCTGTATGGCTACTCCACATACATCTTTTAGGCTGCAGTTACACTAGAAAAACAGCGGTTAGAGACCACAGTGCACCCAAAATTATTGCAGTCAGCTTGCTATGTCCTTGTCTTTGAAGTGGCTGCTTGAAGCTGGGGACCAATCTGAGACCACTCTGTCAGTTGTCATCTTCATACTTTGGTGAATCAAGGTGGTGATAAAATGGCAATAAGAAAGAGTCAGTCTGCTGTCAGTTTTGATTGAACATGCAAGCTCTTTGAAATAAATTGCCCTATTAGATTTGGAACAGAAATTCAGAAATGCTTCCACAAGACAGCGATTAAACAGTGAAATGACATTAGGCACTCAGCAGGATTACTTTTATAGTTGAATTATTGGCAACCAGTTGGCATAGAGCCTGCTATTGCAAAGACATGTTTGCGCCTGGGCGCCTCTTGGGTGAGGTATTCGGGAGGAGGCCCCGGGGCAGACCCAGGACTCACCAACCGTTTTTTGTGGTTGCATGAAGGTTTCTGACCTATTTCTGCTCTAGTGTGTCTGAGGCCTTCTGCAGACTGTTACTGGTTACAACAAAAAGTAATCTAATTACTCTACAGTTACTTTGTTGCACATTAATTCAGGCACTGCACGTAACAATGTAGCTCTTATATTCATAATGATCTTACCTTATTTGAGTGTAATAATAATACTTATACTAGTTTCTTACATCAACAGGTGAAACTGGCTGGAAGCCTGTGGGCAAAGGGTAAGTTGCTCCACCAACAACATGGTTACTGTATTCCCCATATTGGCAGGAATCATATCTTAGATCACTTTTGTCAGCAATGACACACTCAGACATTTCTCAGGCCTTCAGAAATGTGCTTGCAAAAATAGCACACATGGTCGTGTGGAAAGTTTAATATGTTTTCTGCCACTTCTCACAATTCAGGAAGGAACTGAAGGACCCCGATCAATTGTATAGCACCTTGAAAACCATCCTCCAACATGTGAAGGTAAGGGATAGACACATATAGTGTTCTCTACATCTGACACACACATACAAGGACACACGATTTTCTTAACAAGACTGTTTTTTTTGTATTTTAGAGTCACCAGAATGCCTGGCCTTTCATGGAGCCTGTGAAGAAAACAGAAGCACCTGGGTACTACCAAGTCATACGCTTCCCCATGGGTATGTGTGCTAACGACCACAGCTGTCTTAAAGAGGAGGAGACGAGTTAAAGTTGAATTAACAATAGTAACTAATGAAAGAGAATGACACAAAACATGCCTGCCGGGTGAAAGAAGCATCCCCTGAAGGAAAGCTCTGCACTCTGTCAACCATGTTCTGTATGTCTCAGAATAATTATTTGTTTGCACTGGTCATTGCATACATGTACATATTTTTGCACATCAGCAAAAAGGCTTTTACTGTTACTATTCAGCTGGTATCAAAACATGAAGTGTGTGTGTGTGTGTGTGTGTTAAATGTAGATCTGGGTTTATCCATACTGCCATTCAGCCACTGAGAGGTCTCATGATTCAGATTCACAGATTTCACATTTTTTTCCTCACAGACCTCAAGACTATGAGCGAGCGTCTAAAGAGCCGGTACTACACCACACGCAGCTTTTTATGGCTGACATGCAGCGAATCTTCACAAACTGTCGTGAATACAACCCTCCAGAGAGCGAGTACTACAAGTGTGCCAACTTACTGGAGAAATTCTTCTACACTAAGATCAAAGAGGCAGGCCTAATCGAAAAGTAGATGAGAGGAAGACGTTTCTCTTTACCTTGACAAGGATGAGTGAGTCCTGAGACAAAGGACGAACATTTTAGGTATTACAAAAGACAAGCAAAGGACAGGACTACTGATTCTGGAACAGATGGGTTTCAGAAACATATCCTAATGTAAAAGGTGCAAACGGGTCTTGGATGAACACTCTTGTAATGTTTGATGCATGCTGGAACAGACCCTAAATAAGTAGCTTAGACTACCCTGAAAGATAGGTAATGAGGGAAGGCCTCATTTAAGAACTGCAAGACTGTTTCTATTTTCAAACAAAAGCAGTGTTTTTTGTATTTACCATGTGTCTCAGAGGCCCATGGAAAGAAAGGACAGCAGTAGTAGAACATATTAAGCAGGGCAGTTATTGTTTGTG
This sequence comes from Archocentrus centrarchus, assembly GCF_007364275.1. Lineage (NCBI taxonomy): Eukaryota > Metazoa > Chordata > Actinopteri > Cichliformes > Cichlidae > Archocentrus > Archocentrus centrarchus. Next base: position 18,848,422 of record NC_044356.1, read on the forward strand.
TGCTGAAAGCACCATATAATGACAGCTGATCAGAGATTAACCACCCATCTTACTTAATCTTTGTTTTCATACTGCCTTTTCAGTGTCTGCCTCCTCCTCTCAGTTGACTCAGGTAGAGGTGTCATGAGAAATTGCCACGTGTGGTGGATTAGTGTTACATACGAGGAAGGGGACTGAGAGTCCACGTTTTCCTGTGTATAACTATTCTTGTGAGCACGTATGACATTAATGAGGTCAAAGTTTGTCTGTGAAGAGTTCATCCTGCCAAAAGAGGAATACATACTTTAAATTTGTACAGATTTTACTGAATTTGAAGCACTTATACCCCACTGTATAGTTTAAATGTGTATATAAAACATATATTTTCTTCCCAGAACTGAAAAAGGAAAAAAAAAAAAAGTCTTGTTTTCATCATGCCACATAGGGCAGTTTTGATTATTGAAATGCACTTTTATTTTTCCAAGTATTAGTTAACACGAACGAGAGTATCTCCTTTCCTTCAGAATTTGTTTTGCATATAAATTACACTGTTGACTAAGGACTAATTTAATTATCTAGAGTATATTCTTATTTATGTGCTGTAATTTAGAAGAATTATACTTAAGACAAGGTCTTAATTTATTATTTCTTATTTTTGTCTGGCAGATGGAGATTGATAACTTTATACTTTGGAGATAAATGAAAAGATTGTGCAATACTATGTACTTTTACTGTTTTGTAAAAAAGGTGTTTGTACTTTTCAATCTTTAGAAAAAAATACCTTTTGTAATGTCTGGAGAAATTATTTCATGCTCTTTCTACAGTTGGTTTTAATGACATAGTATTAGCCTATTTTATAGACTGAATAAAACAGAAGTGAGACTCATTTTGTGCCTGTGATTTTTCCAACACAAAGACTTCCTGGTCTTAATTGGGTTCAGCTGCAAACACAGACGAGCCTTTCAGGCCCAACAAAGGAAACCAGGCTGATGAGAACCATACTGTAAATGTTTGCATGCCAACGCTCATCTGCAATTACACAAGATTAAAATTAATGTCCAGACCCAATCGATTTGAGCCTAACCTGTGTTCAGATATTAGCCTGTCACAATGATATGTAATAACTCATATATGAAGCAGCAGAGAATATGAAGGAAAGTTTATTTTCATAGAGTAGAAGAAATTAAAAAAAAAAAAAGAACTTGTTAAAGATTTAATAATGAACAGAATTTGGAAAATGGCAAAATTAGGATTTTAGGAAAATGCTAGCACTACGTTTACCTAGAGCCAAAGAATAGAAATGGAAGACAAAGATTAAAAAATACATAAATTTAAAAATTATCACAGTTGTTCATTATCACAAACATTGACAGTGATTAAAAAAAATGTCACGTCTACCTAAAAACACTTCAAAGTCAGCCAACACTGAAAGCTTAGAGGGTACAGATATGGCAGCATCTTTCAGCGACACCCAAAAAAAGGCTCGTTGTACTTCTCAAACGGCTGCTGTCCGCCCATTGAATTCCTTGGTTTTGCACAGACCTCCTGCCAGACTTCTGCTTGAACACTGGCGAGCAGAGGAACTGCACGTCTGTGAATTTGTCTCCTCGCCGAAGTTTTCTGTTGCAGTGTGAAGATAAATGTTGAGCTTTCTTGCAGTAACCAAAAATAAATAAATAAAATGCAGTCAACCACATGCAGTAGGAGCAGCAATAGTATTATAGCTTACGCGTGCAGCGAGGGTTCCTTATAGTCAACCACCATGGTGCAGCGCCGCTTGCGAATGGGAACATGGTGGAGCATCGGTAGGCTGCGGGGGACAGATTGGTCACATCACACAGACTCAAGCCCCGCCCTGCTGTCGTTACACCAAGCCCACCTGCAGAAACGTGAAGGAAGACGTGAACGGCGAGAAAGAAAAAGGAACAGGAGCTGCGTGAATTCATACACCAGTGCAAAAAAGTAATTTAAAAAAAAGGTAATTCAGCCAACCCTTGTGCTCAAAGATGTTTGTGACAAAAAGACTTTTATCAGAAAGAGAATATTTTCACAGTGATAGTAACATGTAAAATGGACATGCAGTTTTGGGCTGAATCATGTAACTGCTTACGTTTCTTGCACGATTTGAGCCTCTGTGGAGTTGGGTGGGTAAATGAGGTGGAGCTTCAGAGGAGGAATCTCCAAATTGGACAGGACATTGTCTATTCTCATCATCTCAGCTTCAACCAGAGGGCTGACAGGAAGCAAACAGTCATTCTCCATTCCCTCCCCACGAGGCTCTGGAACACCAGAACGAAACATACACAAGTGATGAAATCAGCAAAAAAGAGACACACAGGCCAAAAATCTATTCAACGAGTTTGTAAGCAACTGTTTTAGGTCACATTACTAGCTTATATACTAACAGTAAGAAAAGTCATTAACAATATAAAGGGCAAAAGACTGAAAGAAAGTCGTCGCCCCTTTAAGAAGCTGCTTTACAATGTACATCAATGTACATCTGCTCCACATTTTCTTGGAGGTCTCTGTTATGTGAATGCTATTATACAATAATAGCATATACTGTTACGTAGTGAAGGCTTCTGCAATCATGACGGACGCTCCGATGTCTTTTCTGAACGGTTAAAGTTCAGTTTTTATTAACGAGCAAGGAGCAACAGTTGAACAACAGAACAGATGATCGTATCCTAGCAACAACAAACATCAGCTGACAAGATAACGGCACAGACAAACCCGATCCTGTTAGTAACTCTTCAAAATAAGACTCTTCCTTCTTCAAAATAAATCATACTTGCCACTTAAAACATTTCACTTTACCTTGTGTAATTATGTACAATCATGTTAAATTCAGTGAATATTAATAATCAAATAAATTATACTTAACAACACACACAAGTCACAACATATACAAAGTAGAATAGACTAGACTAGAATAGAATAGAATGCATTTATTTGTCATACACATTGTACAGTGAGATTGGAAAGTAAATGCGTACCTTGATAATTTTCATGTTCCATCTTTACAGGGTCAGGGCTGTTAGAGAAGCTAGAATCAGGTGACTGATTGAGGCGACTTGCTGTGTCTTCAGACCCTGTAGTCTTGGGACTTGCCACTTCATCTCTGAAGACTACAAAATAATACCAGACAGTGTTTCATTTTATAAAAAAAACAAAAAAAAAACAAAAGAGATTAACTACAAATTAAATATGAAACTGAAGTTGAGAATAAAAAAAACAAACAAACTGAAATGCTCACCAGAGATCTCCCATTTTGGAGGGACGTTTCTGTCTGTTTGAATACGTTAGAGGGCCGGCCTCTACGAGTGGTGACGACCTTGGTCTTCTCAGGAGAAGGCAGCCTCCGTCTGGGCTTGTGAGGAACATAAAGGCTGTCTTCCGATTCAGAAGACGGTGACGAGGAGCTGGATTCACTCTGTTTGGAAATCATAGGTGAAGCTTCAGTCTGAGCCTGTCCCGTTTCTTGAGCTTCCTCACTTAAGGCTGGCTGATTGTCCTCTGCCTTGGCCCTGAAAGGCGTGACGTGGACGGTCTCTTCACAGTCAAAATCAAACGTGTCATTAAATCCCAGTGAACTGTTGAGTTTATTGCCCTGTGCTGGAGGTGCTGCTTTGGCCCGTGTGGCTGACCGGTCCCTACTCTTTGACCTAGCTCTGGGTTTGGTATTCTCCCATGGTTTCTTTAATGGGGCGCGTTCTGGTTTGCGGCCTCTCTCAGGATTTTGTAAAGCCTGTTCTGGTTTGGAGGACTGCTGCTGGGCCTGTTTCCTGCTGGGCTGTTGTCTGCTTTTTTTGGGCTGCAGTGGTTCAGGAGTAGAGTGCTGTAACTCCTCAGTGAAACCTGGGTCTGCCATCTCTGGTTGCTGTCCTTTTTGCAATTGATTTTGATTTTCACTGTCACTGTGAATAGGACTTGGGATCCAAGCCCCAAAGCCAGCATTTGGGCCTTCCTCACTCAGAATCCTCTGTTCTCGAAAACGCTCAGACCTCCTCCTATTTTTATCTGTGCACTGACGCCGCACCCCTACTGTAGATGGCAAGGTAAAGTGTTTCTCACACTGAAGATCCTCACTCTTTTTGGGGGGCTGAGGATCTATGAAGAAAATCACAAAAATAAAATTTTTTTAATAATTATAACATCTTGATTTTCACAGTTTCACTGTTTTATGATTAAGATCAATTCTAATGTCAGGAGATGAAGACTAAGACATTGTCTGAAGTTGCTCTTATTCACCTGTAGCAGACAGATATTCATACAAGCACTTCTTTCTACAGCAAGTGTGTTTTATCTAACAGACGGCTGCATCGAAGAGCAACTCGGGGTTCAGTATCTTACCCAAGGATACTTTGGCATGCAGACTGGAGCAGCCAGGGACAGAACTACCAACCGTCTGATTAGTAGGTAACCTGCCCCCCCCCCCCCCCCCCCCCCCCCCCCCCCCCGAGCTAGAACCACCCCTTAATATGTTGGTGTATTAAAAAAAATATATCTGATCTGCAATATATCATGGATAATACCTGCACAAATCGGTGAAGTTTCACACAAGATGTGCTCATCCAGGTTCTTGCTCGTCCGCTTTCTTCTGTAAATTGATATGAAGCAAATCCCAAAAATTTCACTCAGCATAAAGGATATGACCATTTCTTTTTTAAAGTGACAGTTATCAGTTTAAAAATCTTACCTAACTGAATTCACGTGGTGTTGAGCATCAGCAGCAGGTTTAGTCTATACAACAAACAAATAATTTAAATTTTTTCTTTACTACGGCAGGCAGCGTCTTAAAATAATTCATATGGTCTATCGAAAACTTAGGCAGAGGTGGCAAAAGTACTGACATTCTGTACTTAAGTAGAAGTACAAGTACTTATGTTAAAAAATACTTTAGTAAAAGTCGAAGTACTGGTTCAACTTCTCTACTTAAGTAAAAGTAAAAAAGTACAGGCTCTGAAATGTACTCAAAGTAAGAAAGTAAAAGTAGTTCTTTGGAGGATGTTTCTACCTGCTGTTTTTGTGTAAAATTAACCGAACCTCGTTATATATTATTGTAATAATATAAAATAATATTACATGAGAATAGAAACATTATTCCAATCTAAATTTTAATCCTAATGAATGCACTCAGCTTGAATCTGTTACGTAGGACACAAACTGTTAAAGGGAATTTAAACCCAGTTCTATTCTCTGTGTCCTCCATAGTAGAGGGTGGTTGTGTCTCCACCTAAACACCAACATGAGGATACTCAGGGGTTACAGTGGGATTCAGAAGGTGGAGGAACCCTAAGATCAGCTGTAGTGGCTCTGCATGGGGAGAAGAATCACAACTTTCTATTGTAGCTGCAGTAAATGATGTTGGTGTGCAGGCTGTGATCAGCTGACCTGCTGCTGCTGCTGCTCTGAGGTTTACTGCTCTGTGTGGATGTACTGAACTCACAAAGATGTAACCCAGTATTTCACAGCTATCTGAGCTGATCTCCATCCCCTACACTGACAGCATACAGGCTGTAGAAATGTTGGATTCAGTGAATGAATCTCAGCATCAGCAGCTTTGATTCAAACTCATCTCTGCTGCACTGATGTAACTCTGACCATGAACACAAACACTGTGCTCCAGTCCAACACAGAGCTTTACTGTAAATACAGTACAACAAGCTAACCTGTTTGTTACACACTAAACTGCAGTATTTCCATACAATCTTTGAATCAACGTCAGCATACTTCAGTTATTTTCCAGTCCTTACCTTTAATTCTAACCTCTTCTTCCTCTCCTGTCCCCTTTCTCCATCTCTGAGTGAACTTCTCTCTCTTTGCTCTCCCTGAAATACAGCAGCTCTTCTTTTAGCTAGCAGACACACTGTGTGACAAACTGCACACACTTTGTGTGTTTGCTGATATTTGTTGAGCATTTAGAAACGTTGCATTTACCTGCCACACGTTACTCCCTTCATGCTCGCTCCTCTTCAGTAGCGCTAGCTAAGCTGTTTATGTGCCGCAGCGCAACTTACAGACTCGGTCCGGCCCGATTATAGCGCTATAAATGATAGATTAATTATACGGGTTTGTGTATTTAATCCCTTTGTATGAGATAAGCCCCGATGATGAAGGATACGCCAGTACGATTGTCTCTTATGTTATTATTCCTCCGTTTAGGCTCAGATCGTTTGATGACTGACGGCGCACTGACCGGAAATGCAAACTTCTTCTGACGTGTTAAAAAGTAACGAGTCTGTTTGAAATGTAAGAAGTAGAAAGTACAGATACTTGTGTAAAAATGTAGGGAGTAAAAGTAAAAAGTACTCAGAAAAATAAATACTTAAGTAAAGTACAGATACCTGAAAAATCTACTTAAGTACAGTAACGAAGTATTTGTACTTCGTTACTTCCCACCTCTGAACTTAGGACATCCTAAAATTAAAAACGTTTGACAGCTGACAGTGTACCTCTGAAGCACTCGCTGCCAGAGCTTCCTGCTCTTTCAGCTTCCTCTTGAGCAGAAGCAGGTGAAGGAACAGGGCCTGCTGCTCTCTTTTCAGCTGCAGGATCACTGCATTGGCCTGCCTCACTTTCTCCTTTTCAGCTTGCAGGGCCACAGCCAGCGCCTTGTTGTTCAGCTGCACGCCCTTGAGGATGGTGTGAGTGGAGTTAGTCCCTGAGGGGAAGAAAAAAAAATGAAATTAACATATTAGCATTGCCTGTAAATGCCATTAATTATCAGTACATACCATTCCACAACAGAGTGTGAATATACTGCCTCACAGTGTGGCATGCTGGCTGCTTCACTGCTGACAAAAAAAAAAAAAAAAAAAAACTCGAACGGAGGTCATCAACACAGCCCAAGAGATCCTTGGCTGCCCCCTTCCCTCTCCTCCCTCTCTCTAAGACATAACATTCCTAATGGATTCATATTATATTTATTTTATGTTACTTATTATACTTTACACTAATGTCAGAAAGCTTTACTTGTGCAGCTGCAAACTGAAAATCAGCTAACTTTGGCACTTGATGCTTAAGCTACTGATTTGATAATACATGCAAGCAGTTCTTTGTGGTGTGCTTAAATATTTAATTCATAAACAGCCTTATGGTGCTCTTATTTAAGCTTTCTTTAATCGTAAATGCAGGCATGTAGCTTTAACCTTGATGCACCAAGCTGGAGTAGCACTTCCAGGCTTGTTATAGTTTGATTACAATGACAATAAAGGAGGTGGATTATGTCACCGATTTTCCCCAGTCTACAATGCTGTCCTGATCTCCCTTCCCAGGCACTTCAAACCATTCACACCTTTTTTTTTTCAGGTGACCTCAAAAGGTCACTTGATAGCAGAGGTGGCAAAAGTACAGACATGTACTTAAGTAGAAGTACAAATACTTGTGTAAAAAAACACTCAGGTGAATGTTGAAGTATTGGTTCAACTTCTTTACTCAAGTAATAATGAAAAATTACAGGCTCTGAAATGTACTCAAAGTAAGAAAGTAAAAGTAGCTCTTGGGAGGACATTTCTACCAGCTATTTTTGTGTAAAGCTAACTGAACCTGCTATAGTCATATAATAATATAAATAATATTACATGAGAATACAAATGTTATTCTAATCTAAATTTTAACCCTAAGGAATGAATGAATCTACTCAGCTAGAATCTGTTATGTAGGACACAAGCAGTGAAAGGTCATTTAAAAACAGCTCTTTTTGTGGGAGGACCCTAAGATCAGTTGTAGTGGCTCCGCATGGGGAGAAGAATCACAAATTTCTATTGTGCGCTCCAGTAAATTTTCTTAGTGTACAGGCTGTTATCAGCTGACCTGTGCTGAGCTCCTGACTCTGACCATGAACACAGCCACTGTGCACCAGTCCAACACAGAGCTGACAACCTAACCTGTTTATCTTGCACTGAACTGCAGAGCATTTTCATACAATCATTGAATTACACAAAGTTAGTATACCTCAGCTTGTTTTGCAGTCCTTACCCTTAAATATAACCTCTCTTCTTCCTCTCCTGTCCTCTTTCTAACATCTGTACTCCATCTCTCATTCTTTTCCCTCCCTGGAAATACAGCAGCTGGACCTTTAGCTAGCAGACACACTGTCTGATAAACTGCAAACACTTTGTGTGTTTGCTGATATTTCTGGAGCATTTAGAAACGTTGCATTTAAAATTACCTGCCACAACACGTTACTCCTTTAATGCTCGCTTCTCTTCAGTAGCGCTAGGTAGCCGCTTAAGTGACTACAACTTGCGGACATCGGCACTAGGTCCGGCCCACTGTAACCCCTGATTATAGCGCTATAAATGATATATAAATTATATAATTATGCCCTTTTAATCTCTTTGAATGCGATAAGCCATGGTGATGGAGGATACCTGAAAAATTCTACTTAAGTACAGTAACCAAGTATTTGTACTTCGTTACCTCCCACCTCTGCTTGATGGAATGGGGCCAAGTCCCACTCTGGTTTCACCCCAAACCACTGATTGTAATGACCCATGCCTTCATTCTTGTTCCTAAAATAGTATGCTGTGATAGTGAACGGAAAACATAAGCTCTCATTTTCTTACCACTTGTTTTGTTTATCATCCTCGATCGTCCCCTGCTGGGGGCTGAAGCACTGGCCAGTCGTTTATTCCTCTTCTCCTTCATCCTCTCCTTTATGTCCTCCAGACTTTGCTGGAAGGACTTCTTCCGGGCCCGTTCTTTCGCCATGACTCGGGATCTGCGGTTATGCCGAAGTTTAGTACGCAATTCAAGCGCTCAACGGCGCAGCAGGACGATATATTCCGAGCAAAACAAAATGGGAAGCTAAAGTTCGAGCTAACCGTTAATGTCTGCCAATTCACTAACTGCACATTGTATTCGAAAACGTTTTTTGAAACCTACCAGAATATATATTTGTGTCTCCAATACAGTCCGTTTATATACCACTCTACCAAAACACATTTACTGCTTAAAATAAGGAAGCAAAATGATTCATTTTATTGCTACCTCCGTGCTCCGAGAGCTGCCGTTCGAATTGAGAGCCGCGACTACTGATTGGTAGGAATTTGAGACGACGTCACTTCCTCTGTGTGAAACTGTTGCTCGCTAGATGGCGCAAATGCATAACAACAAACAAAGCGCGTTTCTTCCCCGAGGAGATATAATTTATTTGGTATTCATTATTCGTCTGCATATTCTGCTCGGTTGAGACCAAACAGTAATCTACCACACAGAAGTGCAATTATCTAATTATAATCCTTGGCGCTTCAGTCAGTCCCTTTTCGACCATCTCCTGCCTGTCCGCTGGAAACAAAGCAGAGAGGAAACCATGCACCACTGGGAAATAAAGCCATAGTAAACTTCTTTATTAAAAAAAAGAAAGAAAGAAAAGAAATTAGATTAAGAGCCATTCAGGATCAGGCTCATTCAGCGCCTCCAAAAAGAGTATTTATAGCCTAATTGACTGTTGGAGATAAGAGCATTCAGAGCTCAGTGGAGGGCTCAGCTGCATGTGGATGCAGCTGATAGCTGTTCATGTTAAAGCCTTCTGATAGGCACTGTTTGAGTCATATTCTTTGAGGATTTTCTGAAGCTGTCGTGGCTTGTTCGAATTAGGATTGCACAGTAGCTAAGAAAGCCAGTCAGTGATTAGATCAATGCATATTTTAAATTGAGCTAGCAAGTCTTTTTACAATCTGTTCCAGTGTTCAGGCTCCTGTCTTCTTCTTTGTGACATGGGGCCTATTATAAGCACATACCTTTATGCGCACACACACACACACACACACACACACACACACACACACACACACACACACACACACACACACACACACACACACACACACACACACACACCACATATACAGCTGTCTCTCTTGCAGTCACCCTGCATCCATAAGTACCATCATTAACCTTCTCAGGTTTTGCTCAATAAATGTTCCATAAATATTGGATTAGTTGGTATTACATAGTCATGAGCTCATTTAAGTCACTCGGGGGCGTCTTCCTTGGCGCGGCACAGGGAAGAAACTTGTACCTTTCTGGCATGGCACTGCAGTTTATCCATTTGGATCTTCTGTGAGTGAGGAGAATCCAAGACAGTGTCTATGCCAGCCAAGCATACTGAGGCTACAGGGGAGGTTTGGTAAAGTTTGGGTGTTGTCAGTTTCACATACTAAAAACGATTTCAGGAAGGTCTTTCAGCTGGGAAACAGGCCCCTATTTTTGGGTGACACCATGGATTATTAACAGGTGTCAACTTAGATGAATTCTCTCTCAAACATTTGGTTCTTTGTGCATTCTCAGTGGGATTATTTCCACATAACATGCATGAGGATATGTAAGTTAAGTTTAAGTTAAGTTTAGTTACAAACAAAATAAATACATTTTTTTTGCAAAAGTGCAGCTAATGTAATTTTAGTGTTGGGGAGGAACTGAGTAAGCGTAGGTAAGCCTTACAGACCTGTGGTGACTCACTGGTGTTTACTTAAAAGGTGTATTATTCTTGCTAAAAGAAAGCAAATGTTACAGCTGTTGTCTCACAGCAGGGGAAATACTGAGTGGCGTGTTTTGTGCGTGTGTGTTTTTGTGAGTCTGATTGCATTAAAGAGCAAAGGAAAAAGACAGAGAAAAAGGGAGAGGAACATATAAAGTCAGACAGATAGACAGCCAGAGGGAGTCCACGGGTTTTAGCTCAGCTTGCTTTAATGGACAAATCCATCACAGTCTTTTCATGCGGCTCCTCACTACCCACATCTCAGCAGCCTGGAGAGAAACTTATTATCACAGGTAGACGGAAAAAGATAGGAGGAAGTGATTAAAATAGAGTGAGTGCTGTGGCTGCCTGTGAAATTAGGGTACAATAAAGATAATAAAATGCAAGATGAGATGTCAGTGCATACAAATACTTTGCCTTTTTTAGTATGACAGTAGCTAGTGCAAGTCTGCCAACCTTTTGTGCTGTAATACCATTATTAATAGATCATAAATTCATCTATGTCCACTCAGGTCTCTAGCTCCTACATCCATGTCCAGACAGCCTGACTGGCCAAGGAAAACATCAGCTGTTTTTCTACCAGATGAAAAGTATTAGCTCTAATCTGTGAGCTTGCCCTTACTGGGGCCAAAAATACACAGCCCCAATTTTTAATTTGGAAAATGTGCTTATGGTGCCATAATCACAATTTATGGTAATGAAATCATAACACAGGTTTTGTAATCAAGCCCAAAATTAAACTTTGAGGTGGGAGAGGATGTTTTATAGACCTGAGACTGATCAGAAACTGGTGGATAAATGACTAAGTGGCCTTTCTTTCTTTCTTTCTTTCTTTCTTTTCTTTCTTTCTTTCTTTCTTTCTTTCTTTCTTTTCTTTCTTCTTTCAATAATGCAGAAGGATTCCAACATTTTCCTTCTATGGATGCAAAACCAGTGGCTTCTGCATCGCTAACAAACAGAGCTGCAGCAGCACTCGTTCACAATCACATCCTATTGAACCTAGACGAGCCCCAGACACACAATCAGTTCTCTGTGGGTTGCAGCTTGGCCATTATGCCTTACAGCCTGCTCTTGAACACCCTGCCGAGACATTTACTTCACAGCCAACATTCACTCCCTTTACTGATCCGTTGCTCCGTGCCATACCGCTGCACTGCCTCCACAAGGACTAGAAAGCCTTGCAAGGACTAAACGTCCTGTCTGGGGCAGCAACAGCAACAAATGCATCTTAAGCAAGAGGCAAAATTGAAGGCTTTGGCTGAACTTTTAGCTTGTCGTGGAGGTATGCTGACCCAGACAGATGGTGCTTTTACCACAGCTCCCTCTCAGCCTGCTCACCTTTTGTCTGCCCACTCGAGCTGGAGAGACATTGCTCCCACAAGGCAGCTTCCACAGGTCTTGTGGTGTAGGAGTGCCAGTCTTTAGATGTGCAATATTCTGACTGGATTTAAAGCCCACTGATTGCTGCTGACCACCTGGTAAAATACCATGAGGTCTCTGAATAGGCCTGTCATAATTCTTGTTTTTAATATAATAGGTAAATTGTTTTTTTCAGATTCCTGAAAATACATACTATGTTCAACTAGGCCAGTTGTACTTTACCTTATTCCACGTCATAAATGTACCCCTACATGGTCAGTGTTTTAAATAATGTGATCAAATAATGTGTATACAAGTATTCCCCGTGACCCCCAAAGATGAGACTTTTCCAATTGTTTTTTCCACTCAGCCCTGCATGAGTTCAAAGAGAAGGGAAGTCCACATTATAGTTATCTCAGGCAGATAGTGGACATTGCAACCACAGAAGCCACAATCACATGCTGTTTAAATCTTCTGACTGTGAGGGGCAGCCAATCAGAAGGCCTTAAGAGAAGAACATAAAGGCTTGTTTTGCAAAGCAAGTGAATTGGGTGGCTGCATCAAGACCCTCTATGACACAAATTATTATTATCTTCAAACAACGCTGCTCTACTTGAGGGCAAGGATAGAAATATGGAGCAGGAAAGGAGCGTAACAGCTCCACTTTAATGTTGAGTACACAGCCAATTTGTCAAATAAATCTTTGTGTCTCTAAACCTTTCTAATTAACACATTTGTTTGTCTCAGCTGTTTAATGAGTTGCAAAAACCCAAGCATCAAAACAATACTTTTTTTAATAGGTGTTATGTGCAAGAGAGGTTTTGTTGCCAGGCAAGAAATTTCCCTCTCTACAGAGCCCTGATAAACATCCATGATAACCGCATAAAATGGTGAATTGTGTTATGGGGTCATCATAAAAGTGCTGGTAGGGAGGTGTTTTTTTGTTACATTTCTTTCTCTATACTGGTACCACCATACAGAGAAGAGAGTGGGATTAATCTTCTCCCATGACTCTAAGGCTGTAAATCAAATCAATGAATTTACCAAATTATTCTTCTGTTCTTTCAGCAAACTGTGATCTAATACTATTAAAAAAAAATCACATTCACATGCCATGAGCTTATTATAAGCTTTTTTTTTAATGAACATGAACAGCAAGCAAAGCTGCCCTCTCATGGAATGCACAGTTCTGCATTGTACTTTTGTAGTCTTTCCAGGCAGCAGAGAATGAAAAATTCCCAGGATGCCAAGTCAGGCTTTTGTACTGTTGACATATGTTTATGTGTGTACGTGTACCTTCCTGCCACGAGTTTGATAGTGGCGTGAGAGACAGAAAGCTGGTGGATAAAGTAGATATGAACATGTGAGATAACCAAAGAAAGATGACAAAAGGTGAAGGAGAAAAAGGCAGTGAAGGCCAGCCAGGGAGTGAGCCAGGGAGTTTGGGGGCCAGTGGAGGTCTGAATTCCAATGGCATGTGGGGAATTGAGCATCCCACACAGATGTTCACAATCATCACCCAGACAATTAATAATAATATTAACTGCTGTGACAATGGGAAGAATCGGGAGGCAGTGACTTATTGGATGATAATTCTCCAAACTGGCCAGTAAGGTTATTTGCTTTGGAGCAGCTGTGGGAGACAGAAGTAAAAATATCTAACCAATTAATCCAGTTTGATGTCTGATGAAAGACAAAAACAAGAAGATATGCTGAGGGGTCAGGAGAAGTTGAAAAAGCAGCAACACACACTCCCTGGCCTTTCCATAACTTCAGAGAAAGTATAGACGACCATCATTCATATAACATCAGTGTGGAATGTCATCAGCAATCACACGCATTTTGTCAAGTCAGCGTTTGTACTCAGCACACACACACACACACAGTATCCATATTACCAGACTTTTACAACTGCCTCCTTTTACAGCATTAACTGCACCAAACTGACCACGTTGCTCACAGCTGCAGTGTAGTAAACTTATCAGAAAGACAGACAATAACATCTGACAGAACATTCCTGCCCTGATTTATCTCAGAGAATGAAGCCGAAGGATATGTGATGGAGCCTTTGGAGACTCCCTGCCATGCATGTGTCCGTTTCTTTTTGTTTTTTTTGGGGGGGGGGGGGGATACTTGAAAAAAGACCAAGGAAAATTTTTCTGTGCACTGCTAAGTATCAAAGGAGATTAACTGGGCTTAAGTCATAGATACTGAAATTTATGATTTGGGGAGGAGGTGATGCCTGACTGCGTCGACAATTCTGACAGTGTTAAGTTGAACACGTACACAAAGAGTTGAAATGACAAAGGCAAATGTTTTATTTCTATGTATGCCCTTATCTTTTTGATGCACACATTTCCATCTGACAAAGACATGAACACCAAATGAATTGATACATTATTGCACTTATTTATTTGATAAATTGCACATTTTTGGAGCATTTTCAGCAATAACCTCGTGAGAATGCATTTACCCTCAGAAAGAAAGAAAAATAAGAACATTGTGCAATCAATGTGAGTGTTCCCAGCAATTTTTATTATTGGAAAATAATAGTCAAACATGCTGAGTGCATTCATCTGCACATACAGACACACAGTTATAGTCATCATGGAAGTTCACCATTCTGCATTTATGTATATATATATATATATATATATATATATATATATATATATATATATATATATATATGTGTGTGTGTGTGTGTGTGTGTGTGTGTGTGTGTATGTGTGTGTGCAGCAAAGTCAATTTTAAAAAGGACTTTCTTAAATGGTATAAAATGGAACAAAAAGCTGCAAAAACTTGCACTTCTGTGATGATTACATCTGTGCATGCACCTGGTAGCATTCACACACACTCTCTCACATTTCAAAATAGCCTGTTTTCTCCCATTTACTACCTCAAATTGACCCTCTCTTGTAGTTTTAGCCGCAGCAAATTGTCTAGCCTGTGATACCCATGATATCTGTTGGTATGCGGAGTACAGAGAGCACTGGCTTATATCACATCTTGTTCAGGCCTCATGTCTGCATTTAGCTGTAGTTCAGAAGCGATTGAGACGTGGGCCAGGTCAGTAGGGGGAAAACAGAACCGACGTGTGTGTTGAACAGATGGGTCCAGGTGCCGGGTGAAGCAGGGCCTGGGGGAGGGGCTGACTGTGAAACAGGGCGGGGTTCGAATTTGATGCAGGCGGGAGAGGGAATGGGGGCAATGACACCATGGCGGCAGCAGCGGCAGCAGCAACGGAGAGCTGACGCTGTAAGACACAAGACGCCAGGGGTTTGGTCAGATCTTGGTTCTTTCGTAAAGTCAGCCTTATCTGAGGATGAAACACAGGCAAACAAACTGTTATCAAGATTTGTTTTTTTCCTTGTGAAATTAAGCAGTTTACAGTAGGACACAAGGAAAGTACAGGAAAAAACAAGCAGTCCCATTTATTACCAGACATTCTTATCAATAATTCAATAATCCAATGAAATCCTGCCCTTTTGTCATACCCATTATGTCAAAGGGGTAAAATACAGAAAATGTATTATTCTTGAACCCATATCACTAACAATTTGTTTCACTGGCAGAAGGGAGTGGAGCTTCCTGGAAGAAGCCGATGAGGATCAGCTTGTGTACACAAATGCAATGATGAGGGGCTGAAAGTAAGTCGAGCAATAGCAGACTACTCACTGCCTGGAAACTCTGGTGGCGCTGGGTGGGAGTGTAGGGGCTGAATTTAGGCTTGGCTGGTTTACCTGCCGCTCTGTCCTTGTGTCTCCTGCTGCTGATGTGCTGGAGTGGAGGAAAGAGACACACAGATAAGCACACAGGAAAAGAAACCCAGTCAGACACGGTCTGCAGCAGAAAGATGGCACCGACAAAGAAAGAAGGTGACGCTTGGTAATTTGAATAATATGAAAAGGAAATTAAAGGCAAGCAGAAATCAAAGCTCCTATTTTTGACAATTCAGGCAGACTGTTTATATTTTGTTGGCTCTGACTCTGAGTATCCAAATATTTATGAGGGGCGGGTTAGGAAATCTTTTAAAATTTGACTGACAAGCGCAAACAGATGGCTGTGGCCAACGCAGCACACAATCAGCAGTGAGCTGCTAAATATTCATGAGCACCTGGCCAAAGTTAACTTTTAAACAGTCAGAGATGAAGACCAACACTATGCAGTCACATCACGAACAGAGATGCTAACATCATATTCAAATGCTCACCGAAATAGCAAGGGCTTAGTAGCTTTGTGCTCATTATCTTGAGGGATCTGTGATTTTAACTCACCTGCAGCGACAGGTGTGAGCTGTTCAGACCGTGATTTTGAACAAAATTTGCATGGGCCTGAGTTTCCAGTCTTTAATGCATGATGGATATAAGTGATGATGGATCGTGGGTGCGTTGGACTTCCTGAACTGTTTGAATAGCAAATCTGTGTGACAGCTGACCTTTTAATAGCTTTACATGAACAGAAGGAACGAACCAGTAAGTTAGTGCAAGAGGGAGTTTTCTTATGTCACCTTCTACTGTTCACTCTGTATGGGCAGTAACAACACAACAACTACTGGCAATCAGTGTGTGTTACTAAAAATGTTTTAAGTGGGCAGACACTTTTGACTTTTGACCAAAAAAGACAAAAGATATGGTCAATGCATGGCATGACTGATAATTTCTTAGATTAAACATTAATACATTATTTTATTTTCTTTCTCAAACCATAGCAATGGCATTTTCCTGGACATTACATCCCTTCAAACCTGTAATGACTAATAAAATAGACTCACCAGCCACTTTGTTAGGTACACCCATTCTACTGTGCGTTAAGCTAAATATATAATCAACTAATTGCATGGCAGCAACTCAATGAATTAGGTATGTAGACATGGTCAAGATGACTTGCTGAAATTCAAACTGAGCATCAGAATATGGAAGAAAGTTGATTTAAGTCAACTTTGAATGTTTGCCCCTTAGAACCAACTGAGCATCATTTAAATGCCAAAACCAACCTGTGTATTGCTGTTCACAATGTTCATCAGTTTATGACCACAGTGTACCCATCATCTGATGGCTGCCCAGCAGGATAAAGCCCAATGTCACAAACCTCAAATCATCTCAAACTGGTTTTTTGAACATGACAGTGAGTTCACTGTACTCAAATGGTCTCCACAGTCACCAGATCACAATCCAACAGAGCACAAAGGGATGTGGTGGAACAGGAAATTGGCATCATGGATGTCCATTTGACAAATCTGCAGCAACTGTGTGATGCAATCATGTCAACATGGACCAAAATCCCTGAGGAATATTTCCAGCACCTTTTTGAATCTGTGCCATGAAGAATGAAGGCAGCTCTGAAAGGGGGGGTCTAACCTGGTACCTAATAAAGTGAGTGAGGTGTACCTAATTAATTGGCTGGTGAATGTATATTTTTCATTGATATCATGCCAGTCATTTTTATTAAACATGCAGTTTCCCTGTTTTTTAGCTAATAGTAGATGCGGCAGTACACGAATATGTAAATATTTTTGTAGTGAGTTTTTTTTTTTTTTTTAAATCAATAAACCATTTTTAAGTTTTAACATGTTACATTATGTCTGACTAAATCACATTAATATCTAAGATTTGCTGGTTTGGATGCCATATCACATTATATCCCAAACTGATATAGTATTGAAGTATTGAAGTCCCAGAAGTAAAAAAAAAAAAAAAAAAATTATCCTTGTAATCATCTCATCTCTTGCCTGATTTAATTTTTTAACTTATCATTTTTCACAGCTAACCTGTTTGAGCTGAGTCTCAGAGTTGACATGCACGTCGCAGATCTCACAGTGGAACGTTTTGTTCTGGAGTCCCGTCGATGACTCGGACGGTGCAGCCATCTTGGCTTTGACCCCCATCCTGGGGAAGGATTTGATGGCTCCATCGCCACTCCTTGCCTCGAGCATTGTCTTGTGCTTAGTGCCTGAACAGATATAAAGTCAAATCAACAAAGTATAGAAACACAGTTCGTGTGGGCTAAGTCTGACCATGGCAGTGACTGCCTCTCACCACTGTTGTGGGCCTGGAGCTGGGAAGCGGAGTTGACAGCCACCTTGCAGAGGGAGCAGTACAGAAGACGTATAGCTTTCGCTTCTTCAGTCTCCTCTTCTGGAGCTTCTACCTCTCCATCTTTTTGTGCCTCTTTCTCTGCTGTCCTTGGAATGGGTGACAAGGACGCATCAGAAGGTGCTTTCACAGTTTCAGTGGAGCCTCTGCTCAATGGTGCCATTTCTGAGGTAGGGTTCGGGGATGAAGGATCTAAAAACGATGGCCAAAATAAAAAAGTTGGTAAATAGAATTATACTTTAATAATTGACTATTTGGGTTGTTTGGGTAGATATTCAGTTCTTAATTGTGATAACTGGATGTGCATGTATACATTTTTTTTCAAACTGCAGAAATAAATGCAGTCTCAACGTGAATTCATCTCATCCCTCTCATCACATGCTGATCATCAAGTTTAATTTCGTGACACTGTGGCCAACTTGGTAACATAATATCTAGATTTAGAGAGCTTTAATATGCATTTATCAACTTTTATGCCTAGTGAAAAATCTTACTCTCCAAGGTCTTGCTCTCCACGGCTCACCCTCTCTCTCACCGAGTGGCACAAAGTAGCAGCATTTTAAAGCTTTTAAACTTATGCATGCTGTGACTTTTTCAGACAGTATTGGAGTATTAAATTCAGACGGGAAGCTTTGAATTTTCTCTGTTGATTACTGCTGAAGCTTCAGAGCCCCCCAAAAAATGCATTAGGGATAGTCCTGTTGGCAACAATGAGCACTAACGAAGACAAACGTGAACATTTTTCCACTTCTATGAAATTTCCAAATTCCTTATGATAAGAGAAACATTAAAACTCACCAGGCTACACATGATTATGAGCTCCATCAACCTCTCTAATCACACTAATAATCAATGATTTCCCCTGGGTTTCTGCCTCGCAGCACTTAAACTGACACTTTTGTATATAGATGATTTGACTCTGTTATCTTTTGTGAGGCTGACTTTCCCCTGGAGGAGCACATGTAGATTTAAGGATTCACTCTCTGTTAATAACAATGATTAGCTCTGCCTCGCCGAGTGGGTGTCTGTTTGTTACCACTGATTCCCCACTCTCTCACTAAAGTAACCTTCAGAGAGCTCTCCTGCTGTCTCCTCCACTTCCCCGAAACTCTTGAAATGATCATTCACCCTCTCACTCTCTTAAAAACAAACTCTCCTGTCGGTGTTGTCAAGAATATTTCTTCAACCTCTTTGTCCTTTAGCTGTGGCTAAATGTATTATTTTCAATCCTTAACACCCACGCATGTGCAAAAGTAGCACATCGGCACTGGTACAAATATAAACACACGCTGGAAAGCAGTCAATGCTTTGACACACCGCAGCACTTACGTGCCTGCAGACACGCATGTGCCTGAGGCCCTTGAACAAACACACACTCACACACATAGTGGAAAGCTACCCATAGATCATATTCAAAGCATTTTCGATGTGCTTTTGATCTCAGGAGACCACTAAATGAGGTCAGAAAATGTAGACACGGAGAAGAAGCAGTGGATAATGCTCAATCGCTTCACCGTGCAACCCAAAGCAGCAGGAGGTTTATCACATCAAAGAGTTAGGGTCGTGACTAGGAAAAGAAAGGTCTGAGCCGTACCTTCGTATATCTAACGATGTCATTGCACTCGATGTCTGCGCACACACGTGCATGCACATGCAGGGGAAGCATTGCATGCCTGCAGAATCCACTCACCTCCTGATGTTGTGTCAGAGCCGGAGGGCTGCGAGCACGATGACAACAGGACTGCGGTTTCCTTGGAGACCGGTTCACAGGTCCTGATCTTTGAATCCGGGGCATCCAGAGATTTCAGCTTTTTCGCATGCTTCGTGCCGCTATAATGGGAGGAAGCCTGCGCCTTGATGTCCAACAGGAAAAAAAAAAAAGAATTAACTTCATGCAGGAAATGGTTTATCTTTACTTTACATAACAATACATAACTTGAATTTGAATCAAAATATAAAAACAGCACAAATCTATCATTCTCTGGCTTGCTTACAGTTGCTAATGTGATAAGTAATCAAGTAGTAAGTAAGCACTACACAAAATGTAAGTTCTTTTTTTTTTTAACATGCACTTTTTTCTACATTTTTACAGTGACTTTCGTGCAATATGCAATACTTTGCAGTCCTGGCTGTGCTTTGACTCATGCTATGATACATATAATTAAAAAAAAATAATCTTGTACAAAGGTCAATTATCAGATGAGTTCATATTTGACCCAGTAATCAAGTAAGACAGCTTTACATCTTACCAGTAATACAGCCATGCGCAAGGGCAGGTCTTGTCAGCAGTTCAACTGTCATGTAAGGGTGTGTGTGTGAAAAACAAGTGCACCTTGAAAGAAAAAAAGCATGCGTTTCCCACACAGCACCACCCACCTCAGAGTTGAATCTCAGACGACAGACTCCACAGGAACTGGGCTTTCTCTTCAAGGGCGAGGTTAGACCAAAGCCTGGGCCAATCAAAGCTTTATGGATGTGATCCATCTGCAACAAAGGAGGAGGGAAATGTCAGAATTGGTTTTGATTATAACAGACTAGACTGAATTAGGTAATGAAAGTGATCTCTATTCTTTAAATGACATGCTGTCAGAAGATAATATTATCCTTTCAGGACCTACTGAAAGGAGTGGGTTACAAGAAGGAGTTAATGCCCATAAGCACAACAATATTGATGTTCACACATCAATCAGTGGAATCAACATAACAGCACACAATGTGCACAAACAACATGCTCTCTGCTGCCTCCGCCTGCACAAGACTAATACCAATACATTTAAAGGGACACTTTGCCAAAAACATGTCATCTGCCTTACAAAATACTCCAAATGTATATTTTTGAAAAGTCCTGTCTGTTTAGTCATTTCAGCTTGGATTTATTACAGATCAATTTGTTCTAATACTGAACTATTTTTATGGCAAAAAAAAAACAGGATTCAAAATGTTTACATAAAACTGCTCACAACGCTCTGCAGCATAACCCACTTCTCCTCTGCCCACCAGTATTTTCCATATGTTCCAAATGCTCACGATGTTGGCAAAATATTTTCTATCACGATTGCAAGCATTGTTTGGTAAAGCTTTTTACCCTTATGGTCACAAGGACTCAGTCTTCACTAACTCATTCTCTTAAAGCTCTATCACACAAAGAAGAAGCCGTATGTGAACATGATACAAAAACATTGCCATCTTCTCTGGACCAAAGCTCACTGAAAATGGACTGAGGCAAAGGGGAAAACTTTTCTGTGGTCAGACAAATCTAAATCTAAATTCTTTTCTGAATACATGGATGCTGTGTGCTCTGGACTAAAGAGAAGAGGAACCATCTGGGTTATTATCAGTGCACAAGTCTGATGGTATGGAGGTGCATTAGTGCCTATGGAATTGTTAGCATGCACATCTGAAAAGGTACTATCAGTGTTGAAAGGTGCGTGTAGGTTTTAGAGCAACATATGCTCCCGTCCAGATGATGTCTTTTTCAGGAAAGACCTTGCATAGTTGACCAAGACGATGGTATAAACTGCACACTGCAGCTATTATAACATCACAGCTTCTTAGTAGAAGAACCCGACCTCCCTGCAGTCCAGACCTTTCACCAACTGAAAACATTTAGAGCATCATGAAACAGAAAATATGAAAAGAAGACCCAGGACTGAGTAGCTAGACTCTTATATCAGACAAGAATGGGACAACATTCCTCTCCTCAGTTCCTCAGTTTCTAGACATTTACAGACTGCTGTTAAAAGAAGAGAAGATGCTACACAGCAGTAAACATGGGCCTCATATTTTTCCTAACATGATATATTTCCTCAGTTTAAACATCTGATATGTTTACAGATGTAAAGTTCAGATCCTTCTTCCTGGATGTCACTGTTGGAGTCCACTTGGACCACCTTGAAGCCATGTTGACCACAGCCTTTGCTATCATAACAGAGAAAATACAAACTTTTTATAGCCACCTTTAAAACCTGCAGGTGTGAGCGTTTTACTCACTGAGCTCTGTTCCAGGAAGACTTCATGACACCAAACGTGCTGCTGGTCTTTCCAACCAAACAGCGAGAAACCATTACCATATTAAGAAAACTAAGTTAAATAGCTTTAAATGAGCTGTAATTGTGTTTGTGTTGCCTCGTACTGCAGATCAACTACTGAAGTTTCAGGCTTTTCACCCCCCACACTAGTTTTATTTATGAGTGTAAGAAAGAAGCAGTAAACATAACCGTGCCTTTACATATATGCGTGTGCACAATGCCATTATCTGACCACACAACACTGTGCACCGCTGGACATTACTGGAAATTGTAATGAGCACAACTACTCGGTGTAAGAAAACCCAACTGGCCTTTGTGGAGCAAAACAAGACTATTACCTGAGATGAAATGTAGGAGGCCATATAAGCAGTGAAAGGATGGGGTGGGGGTAGGGTGGGGGGCAGCTTTATGGAAATTTGGTTAGCGGTGAAGTAAAAATGTATGCTTTCTTATGGGTCAACCAGCTAGTCCTGTGATCCCCGAGTACGTACAGCACTGCAGTGGAGATGTAGCTTGTTTTTTTTAGTGCCAAACCTGAATTCCACGTTCTTCAAAAGTCAAAAAGCCACAGTGTGTGTGTGTGTGTGTGTGTGTGTGTGTGTGTGTGTGTGTGTGTGTGTGTGTGTGTGTGTGTGTGTGTGTGTGTGAGTGTGTGTGTGTGTTCTCACTCATTTTCTTTGATCATCACACTGGGCTGCTACACTGGAATGTATCTGCAGTCACGGGTCTCTTATCTCTCTCTGCTTCCCTGCAGCTGTTTGTGTATAGAAAACTCCAACAACCTTACATAAAAACAAGCATGTCGTGCATCAGTGTGTGAAACGCAAATCACGAAACCCTAAAAAATTTTGAAAACAGAGTGAAAGGCTAAATGTGTCAGGTAACATGTGGCAAACATCATAATGTGAGAATATTTATGAGACTTTTTTTACGCTTTTGTGAATGAGACTGAACATCAGTAACAGCCCGCTCCCTCTCGTGCCTCAGCCCCAGGGCTCCTGTATCACTGCCTGACCTTCCATCACACATTCCTCATGTCACCCCTCCATCTGCTTACCTCTGAACCCTCTCCCTTCGTCTCCATCTGATCAAAGTCACCTTCCTGGCTCCCCATGGATTCACCCTCTTACCCTCCACTCCCACTCGGTACTACGGTGGACTACTGTAGCACCTGCAGCAAAGTCAGTTTGCCCTTCTTACTCATTGCCTCTTCTTTTTTGCACACACGCACACATATATATATATATCACATGCAGAAACAAGTCTGCCACTGTGGGCTTATGAAGAGAAATGAAAGCAGTACATTCAGTGGATTATACACTAAATGAACGCATCACATCCACCACACAGCATCAATTATAATCCAGCATGTTTTCTCCAGAAACCTCCTCACACACAGGGCGTCAGCATGTCAGACATGCTCTGCTCCAGGGATTCAGTTATGGCTGAAACATATGGCCAAGAGAAGTAAAGCAGACCTTTACCTGGATCACAGTCAAAAATTTTATAATGATGAATGCTCCTGGATTTGCACTGTGTACCAGCATGACAGCTATGTGTGAATGTCTGACGTCAAACACCGAAAAGGAGTGAGTTATGATGAATGAGCTGCCGCTTTTGGGCTCTTTGTCATTTAAATGATTTTATTCTTGGAAACAATATCACTTTTTTGTTTCCAAAAAAAAAAAAAAGGATGCAAGCCAAACTAGCTGCTGAAGTCCAAGTTTTAAAAGCGGGAGTCCCTGAATCACAACAAGCATCCACACACATGCCTGCAACCCTGTAACCATGACAACGCACATGTGGGCACCAAACAAACTCCTGTGCAGTTTTATGGAGACCAAAGCACACAAGAGAATGCATGCTCATACACAAACACACACACACACACACACGTACACGAAGAACCCACACATAAAGACACACATTTAAGAAGAAAACACAGGCCGTCAGAGTTCAGCTGCGTGCCCACTTACTTCACACCCACAGGTTCAATTCAGAGGAGCGAGAAGATTCTCTGACAAAACATGGTCGAGACAATATTTCATTTTTGCTCTGCTCTTTCCAAACACTCAAAAGCAACCAAGGAATCAGAGGTGAAATTTATTCAGTAAAGACAGTAAAGCTGAAACAATGCAGCGATTCACAACCAGAGGTAATTCTGCAGAGGCTGGGGGAACATGGTAGGATTAGTTCAACTAATGTGACGAAACAGAAATTCTAATTTATCTAAAGAATTTATAAGGAGTGCGCCTGAACAGATTTGAGAAGGAATACTCAAAGGATAAGCATGAGAAAGAGACATCCAAAGAGAATGTATAAACTATGGAATTTTGCTTTGCAAGTCAAAATTTCAGCACAAAATTTTGACTTACTCAGAAATAACTTGAAATTTCAAGATACATAGTCATTTGAAATTTTGAGATAATAACTCAAAAATCAACATTGGCTGGCAATTTATCTATTTATTTTTATTTTTTTTCAAATGGGGGAAACATGTTTACATAATAAATGACAAAACAGTAGTAAAATGTTTGAAGAGCCAGCTAAAGTTAAGAATAACTCTCAAAACTGTTAGCTCACAGCATGTGTATGTTCATGCTACTAGCTGTTACTAAACTGCTATGTTCTGGTTTATTTTAATGTCTTTAGTTGAGCTAATAGCATGGATAAAAATCATGTAATGACATAATAAATGGTTAGCTAAACAAAGTGGAAGGTTAAATATTCAAATAATTAGCTAACAGAATGAATTTTAAGTCATAAAATATAAGCTAAAAGAATAGCTAAAGAGTTAAAATTACTAACAAATCAAGCAAGAAGAAACAAGCAAGCATAGTTAATATCTGTTAAACGGAGTAGTTGATAAAAATATTAGCAAAGTGGTTAAAATAGTAGGCTGCTAGTTATGAGCAAAAAGTTAAAACAGTTAACTAGCCATTACTGATAGAAGGCAAGATGAATGTAATTGCTAAAAAGGCAATGGGAAGCTCAAAGTCCATCCATCTATCAATTTTTTAACCATATATCCAATTCCAGTTTCTTCAGTAAAGGCATTTATTGCTTTCCTTGTCATTTATGACAGTAAGATTACTATATTTGGGTTTTTTTGACAGTGTCACTATTTTATGAAACTTTACAGACACAATGATAAGCAATAAACTGAGATAATCAGCAGATAATTGCAGATTTCAAGTTTATAGAGGTGGCAGACGGGGCTTTCAGTGTGGAGCTACACTGTATTTCAAGCATTCAGCTGATATGCCTTGTCCAACTTTGCGGTCCAAAAAAGAGGAGTTAATAGCATTACACATTAACAGCAGTGAACACTGTAGAGCTCAGTCACTTTTTACAGCTGTTGCAGTATGTGGGAGACTGGGAGACGAGTTGAACATGGAATAAAATCAAAGGAAGGCGAGAGAGACAGATGGAGAAAGGACAGCAGGGAAAGTGTGATATGAGATATTTAAAGACATTTTTCTGTCAGTGCTATATCAAGGTCACCCACCAAAAGCAACAAATATTGTAATATTAGGCTTCTTATTATTTGCAGTACATTTAGAAGCGAACAGAGGTGCACAAAGAAAGGTCAGTGAAGAGTAGAGGATCTGAAAGCTCTGAAAGCAAGAAAAAAAGTGCACAAGAGGATGAGGGAGAGGAAAGATGACAGCAGGGGACAAAGTGGAAAATACATATGAAGAGAGAGATGAAGTGAAGAGGGCGTTGATGCACAAGCAACACAGGAAGCAAAAGGGGTGGATGAAAGTGAGGTGAAATGGAAGGCAAGAGGGCTGAGACCTAGAGCAGCGTCTCCTTGGGTGGCAGATGGGCTTTTTGACCAAGAGAAGGACGTTACACACGGCCCCTCACACATGCTCACATGCAAAATAACTGCTACAGAATGCAGACAAATACACTCAGTACTCTTTCTAAACTCTGATGTATCTCTCTTCTAAACATCTGACAGCACGCCATGGGAAAGAAGAGTAAAGAGGAGGGAGGAACAAAAGCACAAATGTCAATTCTGCTTCAGAGAAGAAATTTTGGGGAGACTTGGCAATGGAGTTATGAGCATACATAATAGACACTAATTTATGGCAGAAAAATGCTTTCACACATTAAACTTCTTGGATTATACAAAGAGATGCGATACAAATTCTGTGTAAGCCATACATCAGGCCTCAGCCCGACATATCTACAGTCCTTTGGGCTTAAACTTGGCCAGCCTTAGTTCTCTCCACCTTTACCTTTCACAAACACCGGGGCAGACAGCTCTAAGAAAAGCTCTGCGGGAGGAATACCAAGGAATCAGCTCCACCCCCCAGGTTGTGTGGAAATGTCACAGCTCTCTGCATCAGGGGTGATATATTTGGAAAGGTGTAGGCAGCGTCCTCATACATCTGTGCACTGAAATTTTACTTCATGCAGGCAGACTATTCCATGAAATTAACTCCTCCGCTTGAGGCAAAAATTGGTGTGGTAGAATGAACAATTTTGCTTTTGATAATAATAATAAAAAAAAAAAAAGGCATCAGAGTACAGGTGGGGAGGGCGCTGTTGCTATGACAGCTACGATGACTGACAGTACTCACATCAGTGAATCCAGGCAGCAGGTGGAAGGGGAGGAGGGCTTTCGGGTCTGGGGAGGGCTGGGTCCTGCCCAGCGTGGAACGAGCCAGCGGCGGCAGAGTGCTGTGGCACACATTACCTGAGAGACATCACAGCAGGGAGGAGACAGGGAGAGAGATAAACATATGGAGCAATGACTCGATGGAGATGAGGTGATTCCTTTTAGATGGTGGTGATGATGATAAAAGCTAATAGACCCGAGCGAACTAGATGAACACATCGTGTGCTCAAAAACTTCTCTGGTTGCAGTGTTTTGATACGTTTATGATGCTTTCTTACATTTGTGTGCTGTCTTATTTTCATGTAACCCTTACTATGCAACAAGCTTTTCATCACTTGCCACTTTTTAGTGTTTTCAATGCAGTTAAATTGTTGAGCCAATTTGGGCCCAGTTGTGTTCATTAAGTTAAATAGCAGGATTGATTTTAATACACTGTACCCCAAAAAATGAACAAGTACTTTTACTATCATGGACATGCACGCATAACAGGCATAAGCTGTAGCCCCTTATAAAATTCCTGACTGGAATCCTGACTATTTTTTTCAGTCACTGCAAAGAATGTTGGGGGTGTTTTTGGAAACAGTCTTCCATGAATGGGTGAAAGATGCTTGTAGTAAGAAAGTACTCTGAATGCTCAAATATAGTAGAAAAGCACTAACTACACTATATTGCCAAAGTATGTACTTGTCTGCATTCACACATATGAACTTCCCATTCTCTTCTTTCTTTCTTTCTTTCTTTTTTTTCATTTGCAGTTTTTATTGAAATCTTAATTTCAATTCAAGAGTACATCCAGACTTTACACTTTTTCAACTGTCCAATAGAAAATAACCAAGAGATGCAACACACACGATCTGTACAGGTGTTGGACAAACAACCTTACTATTTTATATTCCTCATCCTGCACAGGTACATAAAAATACCTTTAGGTGAACTATTTACATTCTGTAGCACCATGAGGGTACCCTCACCCCCTAAATATTATTCAACAAAATCTGATCTCAGTGGTGACATAAATTCCAGCCAATTTTTCCAATAGTTCTTAAATTTGCCTGATTCTAATCTGATGGAAAAAGTCAACCTTTCCATCATATAAATATTGTGCATTACATCAACCCAATCTTCCCTTTTAGGGGCCTCTGCCTTCAGCCATTTCCTAGTAATGGCTTTTTTGCTAGCCACCAACATGATCCTATACATATATTTATCAGTTGGTCTTGGTAACCTTTCTGTCCCTCTTCCCAAATATAGAATATCAAATGTAAATGGGAATCTCACCCTCAGAACTTTCTCTAAACAATTCTTAAAATCCTGCTAATAAGGAACGGTAATAAGGAGCAATCCCAAAACACATGGAAGTGACTGGCTCTATCTTTCCCACATTTTCTCTAACATATTGTATCTTGGTGTTTTCTTTGTACTGGTGTAATGAAATATCTTACAATATTCTTCCAGCCAAACTCTCTCCATGAGAGGGAGCAAGATGTTTTCCACTATTGCCTGCATATCTCCTCCCAGTTCTCCTCTGGTAGCCTCTAACTAGCCTCTTTTTCCCATTTCCCTTTTATGTATGTTGTATTGCTCCCCTTCAGATTTCCCCACATTTGATTCATTTGCTAAAATAAACATCTTAATTATCCCCGATTCCAACTCATCAAAATTAATCTTTTTTTATTAGTTCCTCTGTAAAGTGCCTCAATTGCAAGTACCTGAAGAAGTCCTTATTACTGAGGCAATATTTGAGACAATATTTGCTCTTTATTTCCTCAAAGCTTCATATAGTATTCTTCTTAACCAACTCCTGGAATATCTTCGTACCCCTTCACCATTTACTAAATGTTTTGTCTGTTACATTAGGTTTGAAATCTGATTCATGCGCAATCCATCTCAGTATCCTACTCTGCGCTGTCAACTCATATTTTGATATAATCTCATTCCATATGTCCATGGATAGGCCCAACCACGGATTTATCTGTCACTTCAACTGGGAGAGTTGTGAATAAATATAGTAGTCTTGGTAAAACATTTGTTTTAATCATTTCTACTCTTGAAGTTAAACTTGTAAAGGGGTCTAAACTCCACCTTCCCATATCAGACTTTATTCTGGACACTAAAGGGCTATAATTTATAGATTTTAACTCTTCTGGGAAGTCTTTACACAGGGTTTAGGAGTGTGTTTATGGGAATTTTTGACCATTCTTCCAGAAGCACATTAGTGAGGTCAGACACTGATGCTGGATGAGAAGGCCTGACTCACAGTCTCTGCTCTAATTCAGCCCAAAGGTGTTCTGTCAGCTTGAGGTCAGGACTCTGTGCAAGCCAGTCAAGTTCTTCCACACTAAACTTGCTCATCCTTGTCTTTATGGGCCTTGCTTTGTGCACTGGTCAACAGAAAGAGGCCATCCCCAAAGTTAGGATCAAACTTGGGATCGAAATGTCTTAGGATGCTGAACCATTAAGAGTTCCTTTCACTGGAACTAAGGGGAACTAAGCCCAACTCGTGAAAAACAACTCTACACCATACTCCTCCCCTCCACCAAACTGTACTCGTGGCTCCGTGTCTCCACTGCTCTAGAGTCCAGTAGTGGAATGCTTTACACCACTGCATCCAATGCTTTGCATTGAGTTTTGTGATGTCAGGCTTGGATGCAGCATTCCACGAAGCTTTCTACGCACTGTTGTTTAGCTAATCTGAAGGCCACATGAAGTCCGGAGGTCTGCAGTGATCGACTCAGCAGAAAATAGCATCAACTGACCTTTGTGGCTTTGTGGCTGAGTTGCTGTCGTTCCCAATCACTTCCACTTTGTTACAATACCACTAACAGTTGACTGAAATATTTAGTAGTGAAGAAATTTCACAACCAGACTTGTTGCACCGGTGGCATTCTATTAAGGTACCACTCTGGAATTTACTGAGCTCCTCAGTGCAACAAATTCTTTCACAAATGTTTGCAGAAGCCGTCTGCATGCCTAGGTGTTTGGTTTTATACACCTGTGGGTAGGAAAGTGATTGAAACACCTGAATTCAAGGATTTGGATGGGTGAGTGAATACTTTTGGCAATACAGTATAAGTACCAGTCCTACTTGTATGTGCTTTATTCCATTTTATCATATTGCTGGTTTACTTATGTTCAGATTAAGATTTTGTATAGAAAACATATGATTCTTAGATCAAATATTAGACAGTTAAACACAGCTTCAGCATTACATTACAATCCAGCATTACATAATTTGTGTAAAACTGTACCTTTAATACTTTTGTACTTTAACGAAATAAAGGCTCTGCAGGATTCTTCTACCCCTGAGGGGGGGAAAAATGCTGTAATTATGCTGGCTAGAAATGCAGACTATTATTTCCTTGACAAGCTTTCCAGATTCATTTTTCTTTGTCATTGTTGCTTTTAAAAGTATTTACTCAAATAAATAATTTAATTTTTTTTTCTGTACACACACAAACACACAATCAAGCAAGCAACCCCTTCACAAAACACGATTTTTTTTTGTTTGTTTCTAATCAAAAATAAACTCAAACATGCCAAGCACGTACATGAGTGCACATGCAACCTGAAACACACACTGCATGTGTATTGTGAAGCCAAGGCAGATAAGGGTCTTGTCTGTTGTGCTGAGTGATTATAGAGCCTTATTTTCTACACTTTGCATGTTCTCTTAGCTTGATTACAATTTGATTTAGGACCATGTGTAATCATGGCAATCACAATCATAACACACCCATCCGCTCTGCCATTAGTCTGATTGCCTTTAACTGACTGAAGTCTTGGGGCTCGCGTGTGAGTGCGCGCACCTAACGCTGCGTGATTGATCTGCTGGGCATTTGCTTTTGGGTTAAATTGCTTTTAAGAACTTATTATACCTTTGAGAAACACGTGGACGTGACACACTGCAGACTGGTAAGAGACTGTTATTGACTGGTAATCAATAACTTGTTGGTAATGATCAAAAACAATAAAACAGCATAATCAGGACACAAATTTAAAATGTAAGGTATCAAACAGTTTAAGCAACACAGTAAAGTGGATTTGTTTTCTGCGAGCATACTGTTATTTTATGTTTACATTCCTTTTTATGTAGCCTACTATTTTCATTAGAATTTTGGAGCAGAAACAGGCTTTAAAGTTTAAAAAAAAAAAAAAATACCGTGATGTAAGCTGTGCTCTGTCTATTCCGCTGTGCCGGTGACTGACTTCACGAAGCTCACATCCGATCCAACATAGCAACAAGTGACTCCGCCGCGTTATCATCAACCAATTAAAAAAAAAAAAGAAAGAAAAGAAAGAAACTATAATAAGAATTTAAAAGAACAAGCTTCGTTTACGTACCAAAATACATTGCGGCACCAAGTGAGATCCGATTGTTCAGTGTTTGATAAAAGTGTCTTTCATCTCCAAGCAGAGATGAGGCTTCGTGTCTTCTCCTCCAGTCTCTCTCTCCCTCTCTCTCTCTTTCTTTCCTGCGGCGCCGATGCCGTTCCTTCCCATCTGGATTCCCCCCTCCTCCTCCTCCTCCTCCTCCTCCTAACTATTCACCCCTCCTCCTCATCCCCTCCTCCTCATCTTTACACAATTCGTGTAGAAACCGGCCCCTGTATCTACATCTCACAGAAGTCTGGTTTTAATTCGGCGAAAACCCGGAAATTACCTTAATTAGCGCACAGGACCACCCGGTAATTGTGTACCCCACCCCACCCCACCCCCCCGACCACTACCACCACCTAATGCCAGCATCCACAAACCATGAGACAATTTTAAGTCGTTAGAACAACAGAAATGATTCGGTTTCATATGAACATCTAGTTTAGATATCAAAAATAAAAGTGCATGACTTGTGCTGCATGGGAAAGGAAAGGAGCCCCTGTGTTCCACTTATTGCTTTGGTAAATGCTTTCCCATCCTCACCCGTTTTCCTCCCGGGCCCGTGGTATTTTTAGATGCATCCTTTCACTCCATAGAGAGGAAACTGCACACGGACACATACAGTAGGTAAAAACATCACAGGCTGCCACACATGCGTGCAAGCACACTTTAACGCAGGCTTGCAAATTCTATAATCACTCAACCTTAAAAGGAACATAAGTCCGCTCCTGCCTGTCTTTCTGACTTGCGTGCACCCGCAAACATTTAGAGAGCTCTAATGTACTGTATCTTTTGGCAGACTGATTTTCTTGTCCTTAAGCCCAAACATGTTTTCTCTCTGTGCCAATAAAGTGGACAACAACATGTGTTTTCCC
The DNA here is from genome assembly GCF_007364275.1 of Archocentrus centrarchus. Lineage (NCBI taxonomy): Eukaryota > Metazoa > Chordata > Actinopteri > Cichliformes > Cichlidae > Archocentrus > Archocentrus centrarchus. The sequence continues at coordinate 18,880,248 of NC_044356.1, forward strand.
ACAGTCCAAAAACTCCAGGGAGATTTATCTCAGGAAGGCTGTCAGTTCAACAAGTGCTGTTCTAAAACTACACACACACACACACACACACGGTGAGCCTCTGTGTGGTCGCTCGCTAACATTTTAATTGATAATACACACAAAAAAAATGGGTGATTAACAAGTGAAGCAAGAAGAAGCCTCACAAACCAGGCAACAAGCCTCACTCGGAGTCATTCAGTACAGTTTATTCAGTGGAACAAATTAGTATGTGATGTGCCTCTTTGCAAATAAATCTGGTATCTTCACACTCAGGGCATATCTCCAGGCCGAGCCATTTCATCTGGACTGTGCCTCCATTCATGAGCCACATGGAACAAAAGCTGTGGAGGAGAAAAATACAGACATGGAAACATCTACTCATAAACTCAATTTCACGGCTCTTTTGTCACTCACCGCGTTGCCAGGCGTTTTGTGTTCCCCTGAGAGAGAGAGCCAAGGGCTTTCAGGGGCTGTGTGCGGTAGCTGTTGTTGCCTGTCCGACTCAAAGTTTTCCTTTGTCTCAGTGTCACACATTTGGAAGCTCCTGGTTTCATATTCTAGCTTTAGCCATGCGTCTTCTCTCCTTGAGTGTAGGAGTGGTGCCAGGGTGAGAAATTACCTTCGAAATGTTGGTGCCAGACTTTGTCAGGCCACCTCAAAGAACATGGATCGCTGGAGTTGTGGTCAGAGCAGCAGAACCAGACAAAAGTCAGGTGTTATGACTGAGGATAGGAGACTTTATGATGCTAATGGGCCAGAAAAAAACTTGCCTAAAACACTGTCTGCTTCCTACTCCCAGATGTCATCCCTTAGGCACAATTGTAAACTTGGAAGCAAGCAGAAAGCTCACCTGTGATAGCAGAGTTAATGTGTTAATGGCACTCTACTCTGTTTCTGGACTCAGCTCAAGGTAGCCCACAAATAGTAGATCAATAAATAATTAATAATAAGAAGAATGGCTTTACACCTGCAGGTGTTTGGCATCACACACTCACAGACAAACACTGAGGCTGTCATGGCAACTGAGGTATGTAATATTATGTTAAGTGGACCAACGCTGAGGCTTTCAGCCTCGTTTGTGGCTGTCAGCCTGTTTAATAGAATGCTGGAAAGGAATCTTGTGACCCCAGCTGGGCCTTGAGTACAGACAGCCAAGCACAACAGGCTCCGTTATGAAATTAGAGGCTTTTAAAGGAGTTAATTGACTTGAGTATATGGGGAGATGATACAGCCAAACAGAAAGTGGCAGACAAATGTGCAAACACACTAATCTAGGAAACTGAATTATAGCACGTTTTAATTCCACAACAAGCCGAGCTGAGACTAAACAGCTCCAGTCTTCTAGCGAGATCGATGAAAGCGCTCTTAACAGTTTCCTTGTGATAAACTCGAGGCAGTAACCCACCACTCTGCCCATTTTCAGCTTTCTCCTTCTCCACTGCGCATTTTATTTTATTGTTTTTTTTTTTGTTTGTTTTGTTTTTTTGGGAACACACACAGGCACCCATCAGCTCACCTCTTCTTTTGATTGGTCACCATAACAACATCACCATGGCAATCAGTGTGCATTGACTTGGATTCTATTTATGTGATGATGTCAGCTGATGTGGAAATATCAAATGTGTGCTCTTTGCTGACAGATGAAGGATGATGCAGGAATGTAGGCTGTCACACACTCATGCTCCGATTTTGTTTTCCCCTCGTACATTTGCGTGCACATTTGTACCTATAAACCCACACAGGCACAAAAAGAAATCCCCCACTTATTGTCAGTAACAGGTCCAAGTTATGTATTTAATTTTTTTTTTTTTAGTATGCCCACATGATGCTGCTATCCAGTTACTTCCTCTCATTAGCTCATTCAGCATGATAACTTGAAAGAATTTGAGGTTCAGTTTTGCTAAATGGCACTCAGACATGTGGAGTGAGAGATTAAAGGACTAATCCTTTGATTAGTGCACGATCTTCTCTGCCACTTGTACAACGGCAAGCCAGCATATATCTCTGAATTTGGACTTTATTTCTCCAGATAACTGAAAATCTTCCTTAATGAGTTTAAACATCCTGCTGAATAAACATTTAAAAAACAGAAAAGTGCCGTCACTAGGCTGCAAGCATTGCTGTTTCTCTTGACTCATCAAAAGCTGACATTTTTTTTTTCAAGTGATGTGCAAAAATCTCTGCGTGCATTTTTGTTTCGAGCACTTTAGATGTAAGGAAGTGAGAAACTTTTTTTTTTTAAACGGCAACAGAGGACAGCTGTTTTTTTTTTGTTGTTTTTTTAGATGACATGTAAATAAGAGTGGAATTTTGTTATGACTTATATCACTGATAATCAAATATATAAACAAACAAAAACAGGAAGTAGATATAAACAAAAGAAAATGAGCTCCATAAAAGCAGACAGTAAGTGAGAGAAAGTTTTTGAAAGCAGGATTTGGAGTGGAGAAAAGAAACTGCGAGGCAATAGAAATGATGGACTTCTCCATGGGGACAAATGTCATAAGAAATACAAGGCTTACAACCAAACCCATGCAGATTTGATGCTGCAGTTTAACACTCTTGCAAGATAAGATTTCCCACAGACAAAGTGCTGAGGTGGGGGGGGGGGGGGGGGGGGGGGGGGGGGGGCATTGTAAACTGGAGATAAACAGATCCATGTTGGGGTCAGAGGTTCCATTGCACTCGTCACTTTAGCATTTATACGAGTCCTCGTTTCAGACACACTTTTTACAACTTACACATGTCTAGTAGCATGCAGGTAATAGCCACCACATGTTTGTGCTAAATCCAATTCTTTCCAACCACTGTGAGAACCTTACCTTTAAGGCCGGGTCAGAAAACACACCAGGAGAAATTTGAATAATCTGTAGCAGCAAATGCTGCTTCACTGTTCAGCCCGGGTGTCCTAAGACAAAAATAAGGGAACCTGTAATTTTGTTTTACAGATTTTGTAAGAAGAAGCCTTCTTTGTAAGCACAGGACAAAGCGAGATTTACAAGTTTTGTGACCAGGCTTTCAACCTGTGCAGCTTGCTCAGCCTGCATGGATTATTACACCAGATGTCTTTCCTCAGCCTATAAAATATCCCCATTCACAAGGTATAATTAAACATTTACTGCTTGGTGTAGAGCCTTCCTATCATATTTTCATGAGAGAAGCTTAATAAAAGCATTTGTGGTCATTTCACTGTAGCGAAATCATCTCCGGCGGGGAAATCTTGCTCGGGGACACAGCATGCACACAGCACACACGCACACTCATACCACAGTAAAGGCTCCTCATGCACATCTGTGAGCCAGAGATAGAGTACTATCTGTCCAGAATGTCATTAACTACCACTGCTGTAGATTTATATTCACTCAGTTGTGCCATACCAGCTTGTGCCAATTACATCCATAGGCTGGAGATCTTCTGCGTGTGAACACACTGACATAAAATCACCAAGTCTGGGGAAAATGTAAATTAATACCCTACTTCATAGGCTGCAAAGGTTGCTAACATAATATTATGAGCATAAATGGGATGGATAGTAAGAGATGAGACAGGAGTCTGAGACATGTAGGAGTTACTAAATGAATGAGAGGTGGGAACAAATGCATTTCACTACAGTACCCTCAGGCTTTAGTTTCAACTTATAACATCAGCACTGCCATCTACAGGCTGAGAAGAGATATAACACCTTCAACTCAGGACTATCATTGGGCAAGATCTGACAGCTCTTGTGCTGGTGTTGTTGGCACGTCATTAGTAACACTACCCTGGCATAATCAGTGCAACTGACCAATCGTATTATTGTGATGCCACTGCTCTACAGCTTAGTTGGGGGAAATGCAAAAAATACATTTTAACCTAAACCTCAACTCAAAACCTGTGTGTAAAATGTAATGATTTATCCAAATCACAATCAGTATGGGTGGTACAGTGGTTATCACCATCACCTTGCAGGGAGGTCCCGGGATTTCTGTGTGGAGTTTGTATGTTCTCTCCAAGCACTCCAGCTTCCTTCCAGAGTCAAAAGACATACATGTGGTTAGGTTAACTGGCAATTATAAATTAACCACAGAATGTGAGTGCAAATGGTTGTCTGTGTGTTAGCTCTGGGACCGGTTGGCCGTCCGTCCAGGGTGTACCTTGCCTCTTACACTTTAACACCTGAGATGAGCTCCAGGCTCCCACAACTGCGAACTGGATAAGTGGAAGAAAATGGATGGACATAATCAATATGGCATGTACATACATAGCTGCTTTATTAGGTACACCTGTTCAACTGTTTAACACAAATATCTAGACAGCCAATCACAGCTGACAACCTGCTGAAATGCAAACCAAGCATCAGAATGGGGAGGAAAGGTGATTTAAGTAACTTTGAATGTGGTATGGGTGTTGGTGAGAGATGGTTGGTCTGAGTATTTCAGAAACTGATCGACTGGGATTTTTCTTACACTATCATCTCTGTGGTTTACAGAAAATGGACTGAGAAAGCGAAAATATCCAGTGAGCGGCAATTCTCTGGGTGAAAACGCCTTGTTGATGTCAGAGGTCAGAGGAGAATGGCCAGACTGCTCGAAGCTGATAGGAAGGCAACAGTAACTCAAATAACCATTTTTTACAACCAAGATCTGCAGAACAGCATGTCTGAACTCACAACACTTCAAACCTTAAAGCAGATGGGTAACGGCAGCAGAAGACCACAGCCGGTGCCACTCCTGTCAGCTAAGAACAGGAAACTACAACTAAAATTCACATGAACTCACCAAAACTGAACAAAAGTTTGGAAAAACTTTGCCTGGTCTGATGAGTCTCAATTTCTGCTGGATGGGTCAAAATTTGGTGCAAACATAAAAGCACAGATCCAGCATGTTGCTGACCATGTCTGTTCTTTTAGGACCACAGTGAACCCATCTTCTGAAGGTGCTTCCAGAGGGATAACACAATGTCACAATGTTCAAATCGTTTAAAATTGGTTTCTTTAACAAATCAAGAGTGATGTTTGGTTTGAAAGAGGACAACCGGCTCCTTGCACTCACTTTGATGTGGTTTTTATTGCCTCACATAACTTCTGAAAGCCTTTCTGCTTTAGTGTTTCTGTCCTGAAAACAAACTTCTCCCACTACAGTCACAAATCTGACAACATAACAATGTGATTGGTCAAGTGCAATGATGGAATACCATCAACTTGACTAAATTAAATACACCATTTCTTTCATCTTTTGACTGGGACTCCATGATTCCTCATGTAATTCTAACAACAATAACTTTCACAGATTAACGTAACAGCATATAAATTGGTTAAAATTTGACCAGCTAGCATGTTATTTTGGGGGTTTTTTTCACCTCCTTTTCTCTCCTATTTCCACACAGTCTGGGCCTCATGGAGATGTTTCATGACTTTGTAATAATTACAAGCAAACAGAAAAGCAGAAATAACTTATTCCAAGATGTCCCCTCTGCATTCCTTTCTAAAACCAATAAAACTTTACAAAGTATTTCTAAAAACATGAAAAAAAAAAAATGCCATCTAATGCAGAAATTGCCCATCAGCCACCAAAAGAAACATGTATAAGACAGTGAATTACTATTTGCAACACTTATTCACTGAATTATACACAGTAAAGATGGTATATTTAAAGAGGCTTGACACTGCTGGACACCAACAGCTCAGTGTCAAGCAGGTGCCCCATTCCTATATGTATGAAGTCACACTTAAGCTTGAATGTCAGTCAAGCGTGATGATACTTCAGTATGGACAGATCAGATCTTTGTGGGGGGGCAGCAGTCTGTTAGGAGCTCTTGCAGCAGCCTTTGCGCTCCTCCAGTGCCTCGCTGTTTGGCCCAAGGGGGCGGGACAGGGTCACAGCACTGATGGAGCCACGGGTCACCTCTCTGCTGGCCACCTTCTTATGGATTGCTGGAGAAAACGAAGACAAAGAAGGGCTTGCATCTACATGTCAAAACAGAAATGAGTCAAAGTGAGGGTGTGAATGCTCTTACTCAACACTTTTACCTGTGAGAACTTCACTGAAAGATACTTCAACATTGGTGGAATCCAGTGCTGAGGTCTCCATAAACATCAGACCTTTCTTTTCTGAATTGGTCCAGGGGTTGGGGAAAAAAAAAAAAAAAGTCAACAAAGGTTGACATTATCACAGAGCAAAATTTAGAGTACTGACAATTCAAAATACTATATATATATATATAAATAAATAAAATAGAAATATGCCTGATCAACATTGACTTTACTTACCTGCAAAGTCTCTGGCTTCATCTGTGGGTACAGTCCTAACATTCCCCAGATCACTTTTGTTTCCCACCAGCATGACAACGATGTGAGGGTCTGCATGGTCATACAGCTCCTTCAGCCATCGCTCTGCACTCTCGTAGGTCAAGTGTTTGCTAATGTCATAGACCAGCAGCGCTCCAACTGCTCCCCTGTAATACCTGAGGAGAAACACACGTGGGCTGGGTGTTGTATTCAAAAGTGGAAACAATGTGTTAAAATAGGTGTTGTATATGAAAGAGGTGCAGCTGTTAATTACACACACACACTGCAATCAGTGTTACTTAAACTGGCAAAACATGTGTGAGCCAACACTGATAATCTCATAATTCCCACCTCAATTGTGTCTATTACTCATGCATAAATGGTGTGTCTATGCGTGTGTGTGTGTGTACCCACGCTGAGGTGATAGCCCTGTAGCGCTCCAGGCCCGCTGTGTCCCAGATTTGAGCTTTGATGGTGATGTTATCCAACTGAACGGTCCGCGTGCTGAACTCGACACCGATGGTGGTGCGACTGTCATGGGCGAACTCGTTCTTGGTGAAGCGAGACAAAAGGTTGCTCTTCCCTACACCGGACTCACCAATCAAAACCACTAAACAAAACACACACAAAAGATATTGAAATTGTTCTTACTCCTTTATTTGAATACAAAACTAGATACAAATAACATTCAGTATTAGATTAAGTACCAACTGTTAACTGATCCTGTCTGAAATGAATCACATCTTTTATCCCTTCAAACATTCGCCCTCAGAAGACACCCGACACTCTGACATCACACAAACGTGGCACATCTGCCCCGTGGCTGACTTCACTTTGGAATGAATGGAAGTTTATTTTAATAAGGCCAGTGCACACGCTCACAACATAAGGCTCTTGGTGAAGCAGGACATGGTAGATTATATGTTTCTCCAATAGGTCAAAGGTTAAATGGTTTACAGCCGAGTGGACACAAAGCGCTCACTTCCTCCTTTTCCTGCTCTCTTCACTTCCTTGGAAATAGCAGCAGGCAGCTATGGACGGAGTTGTACCTGACAACTTCACTCTACAAATACACAAACAATACACAGAAAAAAGGCATTTATCTCTTCCTACAAATCACAGCCTAAGCAAACATGACTCACCTTTAAAGACGAAATTGTACGAATCGTCAGACCCCATGCTGCATTCAGAGGCGAAGGATTCCTGCTTCACTAAGCAAATATCCTGAAGCCACTTTAAATATTAGCTCCTAAACTAGAGTTAAAAAAATAAAACAGGAAAAAAAAAAATACAGCCTCCGTCCTCAGTCTCTCTCTCCAGTGTGGAGAGAGAGCAAAGGTGAAAACAGAATGGAAAACAGAACTGGTTGAGCCGCTTGCTTCTTTATCTACGCATAGTAGGTAGCTTCAGATTGAGGGCAGGCAGTCCTGAGCGCTCATCAGCTGACACCTGGAGGGAGGAGAGCAGGTGGAACAGGTAGAACCACTGGCAGGTAATCAGGACAGACTCCACCCTCTGTTGCTCTTTTCATACACTGATTCTGATCATTTGTGCGACCTCACCTAAAAGCCGGTTCTGTGTGCAAATACACGTCGTCATTTCGCCACCTGATGCTCACATTTATAGACAGAGGGCTTTAATTGCCCCCAGTGTCCTAATTATCATGGAATATGTTGATTGTGATGATTAATGGAACACAGTTAACAATACAAAATGAACACAACTGGCAAACTCACAATATAGGCTGACACGGTAATATTACATACCTTAGACTTGTGAGAAGATATTGTCCCATTGTTATAGTGATGCATTCATCTTATAATAAATGGGCTCTTTGTGACTGGATAAGATCAGAATTACCAAATTATAAGATTCATAATTTTGAAAATAATAAAATTTGATCTAATAGCAAAGATTTAAAATAATATTCAATTTTTATAGGGACAATTCCTTACAGTGGTAGGGTACTGGTTTTAATTACCAAAATTAAAATCACTGATGAAAATATTCCCTGGATTACACTGGAAGCTTTATGCATAATATTACTTTATGCAATTTGCAGTAACAACAAGTAATCAATATCATCTCATTAGTACCATATTAAAACAAAAACCTGAAGGATAATCCATCTGTGTTTAAAGAAAAAAACTTCCAAAAGTGAATTTAACCTTAAACACATCAGCAGTCAAAATTTCACATTAACAAATAAAAGCAGAGATCAATAACTTCATATAAATTAATTTTCATAATTAATGGACACACGCGCAGGCTGTTTTTACCATGTTTTATTATTTTTTTAGTACAGTACTGTTAAAAGTTAGTTTCAACATGTTCAATTGGGAGATGGATTTTTTTTTTTTTCAGCTGAGGTCAACAGACAAAGCAAAGCTATAGCAGCAGTTGCCAAGGTTACCACAACTACATTGCTGAGAATTTCAAAAAGAAAGAAAAAAAAAAGAAACAAATAAAATAAAACCTAGGCTTGATTTGAGAAATTTACGGTGCCACTGTACCAGAACGGTTTGTAAAGCCTTTCCATCACTTCGTTTTTCCATTATTATTTGATGTGACAAATCACCTCTAGGTACTAACTGCACCTCAAAAAAAAAATTAAAATGAAGAATAAGATTAAAACAAAAGGAAAGCTTGTTGTTTCATTCGTATTCATTCTAACTGCGCCCTTCACTTCAGAGACGCTGCAGCGTGAGATCTGATTACGGCTAAAGTTCTGGATGATGTGTGAAATTGTTAGTTGGGCAGGGTCCTCAATAAACCACTGAGTGAGGCAATTTACTGATGACAGGGCAGCAGGCACAGCAACAGTGCCTCAGAGGGGAAAAAAAACCCCACTGCACCTGTGAGTGGGCACTTTTTTCTCAAATGACATCTTACATCATGTTATTGAGAGCTCGCAATAAATAGTGAAAGCTGTTGGGCAAAGATTAACTATTATGTAGAATCTTTAGAACAAAGAAAGGAGGAGTAAATAAGGTTGAACATCTGTGTCGACAAGATACCTTCCTTCTCACGCTCAGCTTTACTGACCGCAATCAGAAAATCTTCATTTATCAATTTGCTAGTTAAATACCAGCAAACCTCACAGTAGCCATGTATTAGACACAGCCAGATGCTAATCACATCACATGGGTTTAATTTGTATCATGTAAATGTTAACCTGTAGCACTCTACTCCAGTTTTACGTGAAGAAAACAATGTATGAAGAAAATGGTAGGGAATCCTTTTTTCAGGAGGGGTTTTCACTCCTTTTCTCTGCACCAGAATACCCTTTACAATAAGAGTGGTTCAGCCCAACTCTACAGCAGCACTCTTTGACAGAGATCTGGATGGATGATGGCAAAAAAGTGAAAGTACGGGAAATGGGGACTGATGATTTGAGAACAGATGTAGAGTGAGGGACTTACAGATCCTGCCCACGTTCATTCCGTAAAGTTGGGGACAATACACTTAAATTTATTTTGGTTCTCTGTAGATGCTGGGTGTTTTTTGTGAGTTAGGTATGTAGGCGCGTGTCTGTGTGTCACTAGGTACTGTATGTCTTTACGAGGGCTGTGAGCCCAGAAGTCTCTCGATTGCGGCGTTGATGTCTCCTCCGGTAGCAATGAGGGCCTGGAGGTTGGCCTCACGGTTGATGAAGCCCATAGCGTTGAGCTGGTCCAGCTGGGACTGGAACCGAACCTCTGGGGTCTGGGTCTACAGAGAGAAAGATGAATGAAATGTGAAACAAAACAAAACAAAAAAAAAGCAGCAGCAGCATCACATCAGTTTTTTTTTTTTCCCCCTATCCTGTCTGGCAGCTTTTGCAATCAGAATCGTGATCTGAATGCACTGTTGTGCCAAACACATTTGATTTCCAAGATAAACTTCATAAACTTACTTTCTATAGGCTCCTCTTGTTTGTGTTTTTCTTTTTTATTTATTCACTTGTATTGTTAGACATTGGAAATTGTTGGACATTGGCTGCTTTTTTACTCCTTTTCAGTTCAGTCCTTGTATCTGACCATTTTCAGAGATTATTTTAAAGAATGTGAGGAACTGGACAAATGGAGGACAAAGAAGAAGTGGCAGGCCTAAAAAAAAAAAAAAAAAACTTCTACAGCAGATAAACAGGGTCTGAAAGTCAGTCGTTTTTTTGAGATTTAACAGAAAAAAATAATGTTGCACTCAAAAATATACATTAATTAGTGTGTAATTACATCTTCCAACAAAGTAATGCAATCTCATAATCTTATAATTAATCCATTAAAAATACATATGAGTGGGTCCAGGTTGTGCCACGTTGCCCTGCTATCTTAATACAGTTCCCGAGATGGACATTGTCGGTTTACCAAATCGTGTTACTCTCCCTAGAAGAGTTGAAGCTGTTATAACTGCATGGATTAAGTGTGGGATGTCACCCAAGTCAATATGTGTGTGAGAAGGTATATGAGCGAATACTTTTGGCGTTGTAATGTAGGTAGCACACCTTCTAAGTTACTTTTAATTTAAAGATCACAAATGGCTCTTTCAAACTATATATGACCATTTTACATTTGTATATGTATATTTTCATCATCTCTTTCTCATTAAGTCTTTCTTCCTCTTGTCTCTATCTGCCTCCTCCACCGCAGCTCTCTCTCCTCCCTCATTTCCACCTCATCCTCTTCTTCCTCAACTCAAGCTCTAACACACAAAAGTGTGCATAAACATGCTTATTTGTTCCCGATATTGTTGCAGTTACTCATTGTCAGCAGAATAGACATGCAACCCTGTCGTCTCTGGACAACTGAGAACGAGCTGGCTGAACAATAGCTGGTTATACGCTAACATCTGCCAGTTATCTTATCAATCTACTTTTTGGAGTAGAGTTCAGCCTATGTTGAAGATAAAGGTGGTCATACCAATATGGAGTTTTAAGCTTGTTAGGATTGAACAAACTGTTCTTATACTGTATTTCCATGCACGTTTGCACGTTTTAAGAAAACGCTTGTAACTATTTCCCATTTTCCTAGTAAAATCTACAAAGAAGCACGGCTCATGACTTTTCCACAGTACTGCAATTCCTGTGCATGTGTGTACCGTTGCACTTCCGCCTCCGCCTCCTCCAGCAAACTCTGGAGCATCTGCTGCATCAGCTGCTGCTGGGCAGTGTTTGTTCCAGCACTGCTGGGTGAGGAAGCAGGGTTCTCTGTAGGCATGCCCCCTCCTGTGGGTATTCCTGGAATTCCACCTGACATCAAACTAGGAAGAGAGAAAAAATCGAGAGCTGAAAGAATATCATAATGCAAAAATGCACCATGTTTGTATCGTGTATTAGCATACCTGGGCATGAGGCCTGGTGCTTCTGTCTGCAGTGTCTGTAGGCCCTGTTGTATCTGCATCAGCGCTTGCATGGCCCGTGGATTGGTCATCACTGACAGGGCTTCTGGGTTCTGCATCTGCAACCCAACAGAAACAAGATCAGTGAATTTATCAAACAATTCTGTGACGTGTTAAAGGCATTTTCACACATGCACTGCAGTGCTGTTCACCTAACAGAGGTGCATTGAAGAACCTAAATGTCAGATGCAAGCCCATCAGACATTTTCCAGTCTTGAACCTGCCAAATGGTACTGCTGTGTAAGTACCACAGCCAAGATTCCTATGCATTTACTGTTAGCGTTTCCTGCATGCTAGGTCCAGGTCATTCCCTGAACTAAACCACACAAGTATTCCCAGTAGTGTGAAAGCATCTGAAGCAGACACCTTGCTGTGTATTTGTGACAATGTTGTGTGCTACATGTTGAGAAAGAAGAACTGGTAAATTTATAGACCCAATTATCCCAGAAACTGTCCAAAACTCAAGTGTGAAAACTGCTCAATTAACCAATATACTTCTGATATTCTATTTTAATTTGGGAATCTTTTTTCCTCTTACTTACTTATCTTATCACTTTAATTCAGAGTGATTATCGTTACCTCTTTAGCTATTAAAAAATACATGAACAAACAACACAAATTCATTTAGCAAGTTTTTGGACATTTGCCAACATTTCTGAGTGCCAGAAAGGAAAGAGCAGCAGCACCTGTGAGGGAGCTGCTTGTGTGTTGTTGTCTTGTGGTTTGTTACCCACATGGAGTCTGTTAACTGCGAGACAGGCAGTTAAGACATTTTGTCACTTCCTTCTGAGTGATCATTTTATTTATAATTGTAGCCAAATTCTCATGTTTTAAAAATTATACATGTTTTTTTCCATGTCATTCATTGTGTTTAATGTTTTTTTAACTTTGCATCAGATACTAAATACAAACTAATTACTACTGTAATTCATCATGCTCCCCTTAGTAGATACATGTCAGCACTAAGGTTTTCCACACCTGAAATGAGGCTTGTTATGCTACACTGCACCTTATACCAGATCTGATCACTCTTTGTTACCGTCTTTGATAGAAAACATGCAAATCTAAAACTGAAGTACTAAACTAAACAAATGTGCTGTACCTGCTGTAGAAAGACAGGTAGCTGAGCTCTAAACTGTTCTTGTAGCTGAGGGTTTCCAGCAAACAAGGGGTTATTCATCAAAACCTGGTAAAGAGAAAAGAAATATAGTCAAGTAAATTTGTCATTCCACATCAGACTATGCTGCTTACTTACTAAAGTTGATATTTAAATATATATGTTTCAGCATAGCTTTCAAAGTGATGCTGTACCCTCGACAATATCTCTTTGGTGACTCTGAGCTGCAATTTATCATAAACATGTTCTGGTTTGCCACACAGTCAGCCATTTTTACTTAAGTAAATAACTGAAAGCTTGTTGTTTACACATATCTTTCTGCAAACGTGAGATTGATAGATAATCTCTGTATTGTCCTAATGCCAATGTATAACTAGATCCTGATACTGACAATACATTTAAACTGAACTGTTCAGTATGATCCAGCCTGTAAATCCTGATGCACATTTTGAACAGGTTCTGGGAAAATATTTTAATCTTCTGTATGGCCGTGCATAACATGGATGTTTAAATGTATGTATGCATACGTCTTTAAGCTTACCTGGGAAGCCAACTCTGGGTTTTGAGCCAGTGACTGCATCATGCTGCGCATGTAGGGAGCAGACAGCATGTTCTGCATCAGCTGAGGGTTTTCAGAGATCTGCTGCAGTAGACTCTGCATGCCTGGACTGTTAAACATGCCTAAAATAAAAAGAAAATAATCTAATATATTATATTTAAACAGGAAAGATATATATATATATATATATATATATATATATATATATATATAAACACATAATAAATAGCCTAATATAGAGTTTTAGGAAAGTTTTACCAATTCTGGCTTGCTCTAGCTTACCATTTCCCAGACTGCTGGGATTGATACCCAGAGGGTTGGACACACTAGGGTTGGTGCCCCCAGTGGTACTACTGCTCCCTGTGCTGCCCCCTCCACTCTCAGATGGGTTAGAAGAAGCTGGTGGCCCCCACGGATTGGGCAGGGGCTCTCGGTTCTCTGTCCGTGATGGCTGGGCACCAGATTCAGAAGTCCCGCCTAGGGCTGAGAATGGGTTGCTACCAAACTACAGGGAGGCACATTTGGAAACAACAACAGTAAGAATAGAGCTAGCTATGCAATGCTGGCAATAAAAAGATAAATATTATAGAAGGCATGAAAATTTTAACAAGGACTAGCATAAGTACACAAAAACAAAGATTTCATCAGGAAGCATTCCTCACAGATACCTGTTCTCTGGCAGCACTAAACATGGGCTCCTGGATGTCTGTGTACATCCTTCGCAAAGCATTATAACCTCCTGGGATGCTCTCCAAGTTGCTCAAAGCCCGGTCCTGGTTGCGCATCATTTCTTGCATCATGGCTGGGTTTCTGGCCAGCTCCATGGTCTGGGAGGTGTAAGAATGAGAAAGGAAGTAAGTGAATCACTGTCTACTTTTAAACAGAGCTAGTCAAACTCTAAAAAAAAGAAAAATGTAGTGGAAACTTAATGTAATCATATTTTGTACTACCTAAGTGTCACTCAGTCCCTCCTCATTTTGTTTACCTGTCTCATGAGCTCAGGGTTGTTGAGCATGTGGGATATTCAGGGTTGCGTTCCATCAACTGTTGCATCTGAGGATTAGCCATAATCATCTGTCTCATCAGGTCTGGATTTGACATCATGTTCTGTACCAATGGGTTCTCCATAATTTGAGAAAGCATCTCCGGGTTGGACATGAGCTGCCTCTGCATCTGCTGCTGCAGCTCCATGAAGTTAGCCGAGCCCATCCCCAGTCCAGCTAGACTAGCCAGGTCACCGAACCCAGCTGAAGGAGGAAAGGTTGGTGAGTGCTAGTTAAACATGCTGCACCACTCAAACAACAAAAGGTGTTTGCCTCTATATAATTACACATAGTTGCACTCACTCAGTATGTTGGGCGTCTGTGTGGGTGGTGGGCTGAGCCAGTAGTGCCTGCTGTGGCGGAGGGGTTGGTGCCTGGACTTGAAGTAGAGGTACTGCCTGCTTGAGAGGATGTTGAGCTAGAGGCTGAGGTGCTGCCACCATCTGCTGCCCTACAGAGACAATTTTTGGGCATAAGACAAACTTAATAATGCTGTGAATTCATTGTGCCTAGAGACTCTAAAGTTAAGCTTAACTGCAAATGCACAAAATAGATTGAAGTTGCAAACTAAGGAAGCCTTTTTCAGGAGTATTCTGTTGAATCAGCATGGTTTGTTGACTTACTTGTGTGCTGTCTTTATGACTAAGTGAACTGTCAGGCCATCTTGATGCCGTGTTGGCTGAGGCTGTCGCCATCTTTCAAGATCTTCCCCGCAAAAATCAGGACCAACTGGTCCTGCTTGGCTTTGAACCGCCTCGAGATCTCTTCTTTAAACTAAAGACAAGAAAACCCCCCCACACACATAAACAAACATGAGAAGTGGGGCAGAAAATGTACTTAAAAAAAAGAGAAGGAATGAAGACAGAAAGTGGAAATGAAAATTATAATATAAAGGAAGCGATGCTTAACTCTGATGTGCTGCTATTATCTGGTTCTGTTTTCAGGCATTTTCTTAACATCCTATTGCTGGGACCCTGGGACCCTAAATCAACTAGATTACCATTACTCTTTAGCCACTTTTTGAAAATGACTTCAAAAGAAAATGTTTTCACTCTCTGTTACAGACTGGCAACCTCTCCAGGGTGTACCCCATTTCTCGCTCTATTGCAGCTGAGATAGGCTCTAGACCCTCTACAATCCTGAACTGGATGGAAGAACATGGATGGATGTGTGGTTTCATCTCGGTTAAATATTTCATTATCACTAAAAAAAATAAATAATTTAAAAAAAAAAAGACAATTTGTACATATGACCACTGAGCTTTAAAAATAAACTTGTTTACATATTAATTTTGATAATAGATGAGCCAGAGCAACAACAAGTGGCTTGCTTGCCTTACAAACCTCTTTCCAATTAGCTGTAGAGAACTGTTAGTAAGGAATCTTTACCCTAAATCTACTAGATTACATTACAACATAAGGCTAATCAAAGGCAGGTTTTCTTCAGTTGCTGTAATCAAAGCTCATCTCATAGAAACAAATGTTAACTCATTGCTGTCTGGGACTCTTCTGAATTATTCTTTTGCTTTCCCTTTTTTACAATACCCTGACTAATTCACTTAGTTTCTAATATTAGCATTTGGTTTGTTCTTCCCTTCTTATTCTATTAATAGTAAGTGACTTTGATGTGTATTGTAGGTTCGAGCAAAAATCACCCTAACATCAGTATCTGCCTTCTTGACTGCTATTAGCCCTAGAAAGACTTTTACTTTTACTTTTATTTTTACAGCAGCAGTGGTTATGTTTACCCATTCCAATCCATCAATTTTACTCTGACTAAATGTTTGAAGAAAACTGCAAAACAGTTTTTTGTAAAATATATTAATTTGCTTCCCTGTCACAATATGGGGAATGGATTGAAAAAGAAAAAAAAAAAAAGGCATCAGGTACTAGTATGATACCTGGCTCAGTACGGTGTTACCCTGGTACATTCCCAGTATTTTTGTGTGTATCACAGAGGCCTAGCAACCTCTATGCACCAGCATGGACTCAACATAAGTAATAACGCATATATACACAATGTAACTTAAACAATTTAATATCTGTACATATAAACGGGTCCATCAAACACGGGGCCATGTGTGTGCAAATATAAGAACACTGAAAGCGCAGGCATTCAATGGCTCCTTAACAGTAATGACAGCAGCCATAACAAATACAGCTGAAGAGATTCTACTTTCTTTATGGCTAAAAGGTTTGCATTATGCTTTCACTGTCCCATGTTGCCAAGCCAACAATGGCACCGACAAACTGCATATTCCCAAGAAAGCCCAATGACTCAGGGGCAGCACTGAGAATGTTCTAGAGGGAAAGCAGCCTTTAGCTTCCCTTAAAGCCGCTGGGCTGAGACAGAAAATTAAAGCAAAGGTTTCTGATTATAAATCTGAAACCCCTGCCGTAGTTACATTAGCTATCGGTTAGATCAGTTCTTACTTGTGGCAGTGGCACAGCTAGAGCGTCAGCTGACACTTGTTTGGCTACATAGTTAGCTAATGGCTCGGCTAGCAGGCTGTGTTAGCTAACTTGCTAACTGCTATTCGTTAGCAGGCTAACCGGTTCGCAATTCTATCTATTGGTGTGTGGTCATATTTCTCGATTGGATGTCACCAACGTTAATATCGCCGAACAGTTGTTAACCTAAGCGGCAATACTTCCGTTACACACAGCCCCTTTAATTCCACAGAGCCTCGGTTTGCCGGTAAGAGTGACGACAAATGCTAAGAAGGCTAACACGTTAGCTTCCTAGCTGAAGTTGTGGGCAGAGGCATGACGTTAGAGCACGGCGATGAAGGCAGCAGCTCGCTCCCCACCAGCGAAACCCAACCAACCTGAGTAACAGAGGCATCTTCTGCGATGGCGATTTCTTCTTTGTCTTTAGGGGTTTTCACTGTGACCTTTATAATAGTTCCCTCGGAGGTTTCAGGTTTATTATTGTTGTCATTACCAGGATCTGCGGCGCCTTGGTCAGCCATCTTTACTCCGCCGATGGAACAGCTCGGCTCCTAGCGTTGGCTTCCGGATCATAAGAGGTCAAACCTCTTTCCAGAACGAATATCAGGCGCTCCCGTATGAGCGCTGTCTCTGCCTGGTCATCATTGGTCATCACATGTATCAACAGCGGAAACTGATCTTCTGAAACTTCTGTTCAACATGTGGATCTGTATTAAGTTTAATTAAAAGGAAAAAAACGAAGTTGCTTTGTAAAATATGTCTGCACTTTAATTGAAAGTTCTCTCAGTCCCCAATCTCTATCCTACAAACATTCCTGTTTTTCGACAGGCTTAATTTTTTATTATATATTTTTTTATTTCTTTGTTTATTTATGGGCTCAGGGTAGGCCAATCTATGACTGATAGTGGTCCATTGCTCCAATCTTGTACATTTTGTTCCATCCTATTTAATTCCGTTGTGTGTTTTTCTATCCAGTATGCTTTTACTGCATTGGTAGTGCATTTGGGATCATTGTCATTCTGAAAAATGACAACGATGGTATTGCATGGTGGATCAAAATCTGATGGTACCTATCTGCATTAATAATTCCATCAGTTTTGATAAGATCCCCAACACCACTGGCTGAAATGCAGCC
This sequence comes from Archocentrus centrarchus, assembly GCF_007364275.1. Taxonomy (NCBI): domain Eukaryota; kingdom Metazoa; phylum Chordata; class Actinopteri; order Cichliformes; family Cichlidae; genus Archocentrus; species Archocentrus centrarchus. Next base: position 18,898,214 of record NC_044356.1, read on the forward strand.
ACAACCTATGACAGAGCCTTCACTGTGTTTTACAGATGGCTGTAGACATTTATCTCCTCCATACATACTGAGAACAGTTTGAACCAAAATTAAAATATTTGAATTTTCACTCCAGTTCTGGCATACCTCAGTGTGTTCTCCCTGTTTCCCTTCCTTAAGAATGGCTTCTTGACAACCACACTTCCATTCAGGCCATTTCTGAGGCTTCAGTGAACAGTAGATGGGACAACTGAAGGGCTAGATCCAGGTCTGTGTCAGGTCCTGTGTCAGGGCTTTGCTGGATTTTTTTCCCTGTTTCTTAAGGGCATGACTTTACTTGACTTTAAGGACATACTGTTCATCTGCTGTAGATAGTTTTTAGGCATGCCACTTGTCCAAGTTCCTTAAAATTTTCAAGGATGCACTGCACACCATGCTGAGATATACCACGTTTTTAGATAATAGGTCTTTGGGAATCATGTTTTGATGAAATATAACTACTATTTTATACTTGTCAACTGTGTTATCTTTGGAATTTTTTGTAGATTCAGTTAAGGAAATAGGAACAAATGGTGTGTTTCTGTGACACACTGCTAGTGACAAACTGTAAAGTCATATGTTGTCTCTGAGGTGCATACACAACACTGGTTCATCCCTTGAGTTATGTATCTTTTTGTGCTTGAGTGACTCATAGGCCAGCGTTATGTGGCTTAACAAAGAAACAAACAATAAAATATATAATTCAGCTCTTGCATTGCCATATTACACATGCACTCATGTGAATAATAACAGAAATTAATAAATTAATTACATTAATTAATTGTCGAAAAGCAAATGTGTTTGGCACAACAGTGCATGCAGATTATGATTAGGATTGCAAGAACTGCCAGACAAGACAGGGTTAAAAAAAGAAAAAAGAAAAATATAAATAACTGAAGAGTGGCTCAAGACTTTTGCACAGTAGCGTAAGTTCGTTAATTGATGTGCCCTTATGATATCGGTAAACTTGTTGTCACACTGTCCAAATTTCATATAGGCAAAACATTTGTGTTCTTTCCATCCATATAGCATAACTATAGTTATAACTGTTTTTTGTTTTTTTTTGCTTGCTTGCTTGTCTTTTTTAATACTGTCAATATCACATACAAATTATCACTTTACAACATGATCAGTTATCCTGTGGCAAGTGTCTGTTTTTGTCTGCATCTGTTGAGTTCATGGGTGTTGAATTTGCATATACAGGTGCTGTCATAAAATTAGAATATCATGAAAAAGTTGATTTATTTCAGTAATTCCATTCAAAAAGTGAAACTTATATATTATATTCATTCATTACACACAGACTGATATATTTCTTTAATTTTGATGATTATAACTGACAATTACTGCAGCAATGCGGCGTGGCATGGAGTCGATCAGTCTGTGGTACTGCTCAGGTGTTATGAGAGTCCAGGTTGCTCTGATAGTGGCCTTCAGCTCTTCTGAATTGTTGGGTCTGGCGTATCGCATCTTCCTCTACATAATACCCCATAGATTTTCTATGGGGTTAAGGTCAGGCGAGTTTGCTGGCCAATTAAGAACAGGGATACCATGGTCTTTAAACCAGGTTTAAAGACCATGGTATCCCTGGCAGCTTTGGCACTGTGTGCAGGTGCCAAAGCTGCCAGAACATTGATGCAGTAATCCAGGCAAAAGGAGCCCCAACTAAGTATTGAGTGCTGTACATGCTCTTTTCAGCTGGCCAACATTTCTAAAAATCCTTTTTTTGTATTGGTCTTAAATAATATTCTAATTTTCTGAGATACTGAATTTGGGGTTTTCATTAGTTTCCCACCACCTGGATGGGAAACTGCACCAAGCAGGACTTCATGGCCCTAAAAAGGGTGGTTCGTTCAGCTGAACGGACCATCAGAACCACCCTCCCCAACCTGCAGGACATTTACACCAAGCAGTGCAGGCTGAGGGCCATGAAGATCCTAAAACAGCCCAGCCACCCTGGACACTCTCTCTTCTCCCTGCTCCCATCAGGCCGGCGTTACCGCTGCTGAGGACTAAGACTGAAAGGTTGAAGAAGAGTTTTTACCCACAAGCCATCCGTCTGCTCAACTCTGAGCCCTAACTGGACCATTATTGCACAATGTAAATATTATAATTTAAAAGTGTGTATAGTGTGTAGTATATAGAGTATAGTGTATAGTGTGAATTACTTTTTTTTAATTTTTATTCTTCTTATTTATATGTGTGTGTTTATTAGGTTGCAGGTACAAAATACATTTCACTGTGCATTGTACTGTGTATAACTGTGCATGTGACAAATAAACACTATCTTATCTATCTTATCTTATCTTATCTTATCTTGTCAGTTATAATCATCAAAATTACAAGAAATAAACATTTGAAATATATCAGAATGAATATAATATACAAGTTTCCCTTTTTGAATGGAATTACTGAAATAAATTAACTTTTGCATGATATTCTAATTTTATGACCAGCACCTGTAAATGTCAACCTTAATTTCTAGCTTTTATTGATCAGTTAAATATAATGACAGCGTACAGATCATTTTAATGACCGTGTCTTGGAAATAAAAGAGCGAACAAGAGATTATTAGTATTGCCATGTTTATATGGACGGATTCTAGTTTAAAAGCATCATTGTGAGAATATTTGTGCAAGTAAGGACATTTTAAGTCTTCCTGACAAGAATTTGGAAAAATGAAGACTGGTTTAAAGGTTAAGGTTAGGTTTAGGATAAGGGTGTGAGGTGTGTTGTGTTTTCTTTTCTTTTCTTTTTGTATTTCTCAGTGTGAGTCATATAAGTGGCTTTAACATGTTTCATACTAGTTTTGATGTAGTCTGTAAGGCAGAGCTCTGTACAGTATTAGATTTACATTCTGATGTTCCTATTGTAGACACAGATACTGCTTGTATAGAGTGCTGCCTCTATATGTGTCCGTACATGCTGCCACAGGGGGACAGAGCTGAAAGAAAAGTGTCTCGTTCAGCATGTTGCATTGACACCGACAGTCCTGCATACCCACGCATATCCCCAGTTCTAGAGCAAGCCATTTACAAACAAACAAAACCCCCCAAAAGAAATACCCCTTCTCTAAGGCCACACAAATGCCAAACAGAAACTGCATACACACACGCGTGCAAACACACACACACACGCACACACGCACAAATGCATGTGGGTCATTTGCACTGTGGCCCCTTGTGGTGTTTCATTCAAGTGCTTCTCACAGAGAGAGACTCATGGCAGCAAAAGATTTTGCTTTCCTCGACAAAAAATCAGAGGGGACAACTTTACAGTTGTAGTATTGTCTGTGACTCTCTCGCTCTCTTTCCAGCCCGCTCGCTCTTCTCCCCATCCGCCTGTTTCTATCTACTCTATCTACCTCTGGAAGGTGGGCAGTAGAGAAAGGTCCATTTCCAGAAACGAGGTAAGGGATCGAATTTCACTGCGGGTTTTGAATGTGTATTCTCCAATGTCTCATTTACGTTCGTGGTGACTTTGACTGCATAGATGCAACTTCATTACTGCTGAAGAGGAACCGGTGTGACATGAGGATTTGGAGTGAGAGCAACAAAAAGCTGCAGCATCATATAGAGTAGCTGTTACACAGATTTTGCTTGCTCAACTAATAGTAATGTTTCCACTAAATAACAGGTAAATATGTTTCGGCAATGTTAACTGCTAATCAAATGCTAATAAAAATGTGATTGTTCTAGGTTCATATATGGAGTAACATTTTCAGTCTGCTTCATAGTTCTCCAGTGTCCTTGTTGTGGATTGGCTTTGTGATTGGCTGGCTTTATGTGTGGTTTTCAATATTTAACTCCCTTTTCTCTGTTTTCCATCCCTTTTGTGTAGTGTTGGGATAATCTGCATGAACATGTTGGCTTCTAATTTTTCATTTAACATAGTTCAGGTTGTTTAATGTTCTACCATTACATATGCACAGTGCAAAGGCAGAAACACACAGCATTTAATCAGGTACAGCGGGTATTTGTTTTAGCTGTAACATATTCAACTTATTCTTTGCAGATTTTGATGCAACGTGGGCTTTTCAGTGTTATAAATATGTCGAACTTCTGTTTTTACAGGTGCTCTACAGCGGCCCCACTATCTCTGCTCAAGATGTACAGCTTTATGGGAGGGGGCCTGTTCTGTGCTATCGTGGGTAATATCCTGTTAGTGGTCTCCACTGCCACGGACTACTGGATGCAGTATCGTCTCTCTGGAAACTATGCCCACCAGGGTCTCTGGAGGTACTGCATGTCCAACAAGTGCTACATGCAGACTGACAGCATAGGTAAGGCATTCAGGGTGTCTTTCACACCCCATGGGGCAGACATAGAACAACAATGAAAGCAATCCTGTCAATAAAAAAAAAAATGGGAGTGCCATATTTGTTCATTTCTATCTGCTTTCATCCAGCTTACTGGAATGCCACCAGGGCCTTCATGATCCTTTCAGGGATGTCATGCTTTGCAGGCATCATTGCTGGCATCATGTCCTTTGCACACTTTTCCTCCTTTGAAAGGTTCAACCGCTCCTTTGCTGCAGGAATCATGTTTTTTGTCTCAAGTGAGTTGTCTTTCTTTTGACTCGACAAAAACGCACCAACAGAAACACTAATAATAAGACTGGCATCACTGACACACGTCTTCCAATCTCCCTTTCAGCTTTCTTTGTTCTCCTGGGTATGGCCATCTATACTGGGGTGACAATCAACTTCCTGGGAAAGCGGTTCGGTGACTGGCGCTTTTCTTGGTCATACATACTCGGCTGGGTGGCCATGCTCATGACCTTCTTTGCAGGTGAGAAAGGGCATCCATTTGTAAACCTCATTATTATTCAAAAAAGTCACTAACTGCTTGATTTGCTATTAAATATTCAGATTCAGATATTCAAAGCATGTGTTTTGTGCTTTCGTCTCTGCCTGTTGCAGGTATTTTCTACATATGTGCCTACAGAATGTGTGAATGCAGGAGAGGAACTGGACCACGCTAGAGCGATGTTTAAGAAAAAAGACAACACTGCCCCTTTGAATACATGAAAGACAGAACCCATCAAGGTAGTCTTGACTGATCTACTGAAGAGATGACGTCTTATACCGATGCTGGAGGTCTTTGGTGGTCTGTTTAGCATGTTTTTTAAAAATCACTGCAGTACAGATTTTTATTTTTTTTTTAGTCATGGTAACAACATAGAGGAAAAACTAAATTAATAAAGCCGACATGACTGATTCTGTTTTTACCAGTGTAATTTGTTACTATCTTCATTTTTGTGTGGCATTACCACCAGAAGATGGCAGCACTAAAACACAACAGGAGTCCTAAGTAGCGAGAAGATTTGATGAAGAATGCGGACACTGTATTAAATATTGAATCATGGATTAAATAACTGGTAAGGTTGAAGTTTTACTAGATCATTTTTATACAGTCCTTTAACTTTCAGCACTGCAGACAAGTGGAGCCACGTTTCCCTTCTGGAAATGCTTTTTATTAATAGGCAAACTCTACTGTAGGAATGTATGCGATGTGAAATATTAGTCCACAAACAGAGAACAACACATCAAAGCTATATAGTACATATTTTTGCCTCACGGTTCCCCCTAAAGCTAGCTGATTCAGTACATCTGACAAAGATTTTCCCAAACTAATCTTACAAAATATATGTTCTTTATTGGGTTGTTATTTACAGGACAGAACTTTGCCTCTGGCAACCAGCATGATCTTCCATAGCATTTGTTTTTTGACATCCCCTGAGTACACTTAAGGGTAGACAGCCCATGGAAAACTGGAGGGGGGATGTTTGTGTTTGCATGCATGTGTGTGTAACAGGCTACAAACAAACAGCACAGTAGAATCTAAGAAGAAGACAAAGTTCCTGGAGCAGGGTGGGGCCCCCAGCTACTGATTGTTTCACTGCCTTTGTCTTTACTAACTGCTTCCGTCTCTTTTTTGGTACTCATCAACTACTCAAATCAGCTGAAAGGAAAGGAGCAAGAGCTGCTCAGGTAATGAATGCTTGGCTACACAGTGACGCAGAAACAATGAGAGAAATGTAAACAGTCAGTGGACTGATTCCTTGATCCAAGTTTCCATACTTGGTCCCTGTAGCTGCTGTAGGGAGATAAGCTCTGCAATATAGCGTGCTTTTCTCCAGATTCTTTCATGACCCACTGAAAAGCTTTTTAAAAACCTACAGCAGGACATTTTTACAGCACCAGAGTGGAAAAATAAGAGTGTAAGGGTGGTGATGATATTTTCATTCATTCATACATTTAGGACTTAATGCAAACATTCATTTGTAAAAATCTGTAAACTGAAACAAGAGAGTTTTTTTGTGAACTGAAAATGTTATTAAATTGGTACCTACACACACTCAAAAATGCAGGGGTGGTCACCCCTCCAAGGTGTCTGTGCCAAGTACTGCAGGTCTGCTCATAAATGTTTGCTGCTGTCACTGAGAACACCTGGAAGGGTTTAGGTTTCACCAACACAACCTGATGATTTATGTAACAATTTCTTTAGTACATCTGACTTTGCAGACCTGTTATTTCTCTCACTTCAAGCATGGCATCCGCCTTCACTCAATCTCATGTGGGATTTTGAGGATTTTCCTTTTTTTTGTTGTTGTTGCTGTCGATGGTGGTGTTACCGTCACAGAGAGGTATCAAGAATAAGGAGGAGGAGGTCCAACAGGCAATCGGAATATTTGATTAAAAATAAAAACAATGTTGAAAAATGTCATACAAAACACTGAGTACATTTTTAGGCTTGTGTGCAGCCATATTACACAAAAGTGTGTAGTGGTGAAAGACCTATTCAGACCCTTTAATTAATTAAAAGTCATAATACTGCCTAAACAACAGAGTGAAAGCATGAAGATCAATGTCAAAATGTACTTAAAATAGCTAAAGTGTGAGTAGGTTTCATGCAGAATCTCATGCAATATATTATTGGATTGTAATTCTTGATTCATTAATGGTTCTATCTCTTCAATGATGTGTCTGGAGATTTAATTATGTATGTACTGCTGCATAAATTTATCTATAATACAGCATAATATGGTTGTAGATTTTTTTATTTTGAAGTTTTAATATAAATGGTGTACAAAGCTAAACATTTTCATCCAAAATAGAGGAAGAAGAACAGCATATTAAACACACACACACATATAATGTTCTTGCCTAAATGTATCACTATTCTGCTACTTTTTTTAATATACTATTACTGTATTTCATAGTTCAGGTTTTAAATCATCTGTGCATGTCCTCGAGCCATTTCACAGAAAAGTAGATAATAAAATAAATAAAAATACACAGTTCATATATAATTCTGTAGCTGAATATTTTTGAATCTGACATCCTTAATGTCCTGTGGACCTTAATGTTCAAGAAGACATAACAGATGAGCGTGAGTCAAATGTTTGTTTAGCTTGTAAACTCTTTCCTCGGCTCTTCCACTGGCTGATCGTTAGTTATTGCCCTCAGAGATTGAGGAGTACGCTGACTCAGCACGACCTTATAAAAACTGTCCTCAGCCCACTCTGCCGTATCGTGTGAAGCTTCAATCTAAACACCCTGTGCCCAGTTCCTGCTGTTGCTGCTCACTTGCTACGTTCACTATCAGCTTCTATTCATCCGTGCACAGAATCTATGTCATACTGTGAAATTTCAGGAGCAAGTTACATGGATGTGGTTTTGGAAAGACTTTATTATGTAAGTGAACACTAATGTGGCATTTCATTTAATGCACACAACACGAGACAAAGAAATAATGAAACATTTCACAGACAAAGAAGAAAAAAAGTATATAATTTACACATCTTGTATAAATAAAAGTCTACACATCAGTGAATAGAAAGTGTTTCATTTTACACTAAATACACATGTTCTGAGTGAAATTCTGCTGCCACTCTTGGGAAGTTTCTGGAACAGAGGTTGTGTAATTGGAGAAAACATCTTTCTGTGGAACATATGTAGATTTGGCAGCGAATTTTTTGTAACACAAGTGTAATTGGTCCCATCAGAACCTTGACAATATATCAGTAAAACCATAATTAATGTGGAACATTAATTTTTTTGAACATCTCCACATTGTGAATGCTATAAGAGGGGTTTAAATGCTTTATTTTTTCCATATACTCAGTGTCATCTGTCACATTTTGGTCAAAGCTAACAATGAATCCAAAGAACCACTAAGTGAACGTAATGCAGGACGATAAGAGGTTTCTGGTCAACAGAAAAAAGAAAAAAATCCAGCTTTGGTCAAAACCCACTGCTCTCTCCTGCTTTTTTATCAAGCCACTGATATGCACCATTTCACAATGTTACCTGCTGCAGACAGGTAGTGAGGACTGCGACACACCCATTTAAAACAGGCAAAATCATAGACTTGATTAAGTTCCTTGTTTGAGTAAATGATATAATCATTTTTTTCTCTCCAGGACAAGTTTCACACAGTTTTTGGTGTATTGCTATTTACTGTCAACCTTTGATGCACCTCACGTCTCTTGATCCTTTCTTGACAGCAAAGTTTTTTTTTTTTGTTTTTTTTTTTTTTAACAACGCACGTGAAACACACAAACAACTGCTAATCTCTACCCTCTCCACCACACTGCACATTGCTCGAGCATCCAGACATTTCTCTTTGCTTTTATACTCATTCGCCAATTCATGCCTGAAAAAAAGACGGAAAGGCCTTAAAGATCACAAGACGTGATGATATAAAAATAACAAATCCTTTTGAAATTGGAAGCAAACCGGGGTGTAATTTCAGGCATGCGGTAATAACACACTGTGCTTTGCTTTTCAAGTGAGCCTATGCTAATAATTAAAACAAAGAAAAGACATTTGAAATGAAGATATCTCACAGAGTTTGAGGAATATGTTACAGGTGCAGCAGAAAACAATAAAAAAGTTGCAACAAGCAATGAGAACATAAACAAGCTCATACAGCTCACCTGCGACCTGTGTGGGTTGAATCTGTGTTACAGTGTTACTCAGAAGTGGCTTTATATGTTTATTACATATCAGATGCATAAAGCTAAACACAAACAGCGCAGCACAGGCTGGACTTTAGCAGCATTATCGCCTCTCATTCATCCTCCTCGCTGTGTTCCGTTACAACAATGCAGAAGCAGAAAAACAACAGCGTGATGAGCGTGTTAAGAGGATTTCTAAATACAGTACATTGTAAAACAAGTAGTTAAAAAAAATCTTTAAAATGCAACTGCAGCAAAAAAAAATTAACACCTTTAGCTCAAATTGTAACAGTGTACACAGAATGCAGTAAATTAAGACTATTATACATACTTCCTATTTTCTTTTGCAGCGATCAAAGCAAGTCTGTTTTTTATGTTTTGTTTTTTAAGGCAAGACAATCTTCAAACTTTTAACACATCCATTTTTAATATAGTTAAATATTAGGATTGGGAATGGCAACTTATTCATATTTTAATAATTGTCATGGAGATTTTAATTTTTTTGTAATTTTACAACCAGGAGCCTATGGAAGCTCGTTTCCTTCACCGAAAGAAAAAAACGTTTGCAGTCCATAAGTAAATTCAGGTTATCTCAAAATTTTGACTAAATCAAACTCCTGAGAAAATAACTAAAAATTGAGACAATAACTTGAAATTTAAGGTTATTAAATCTAAATTCTGAGATAAATTCCAAGATAAGCAAGCAAGAAAAAATAATCTATGGTTAATTTTTTTGTTTTTTGCTGACACTGTGACATGTAGGCGAAAAGCCATGATTTTGCCTGTTTGATGTTGTTTGTTGATGTTGCTTTAAAATACCTTAGTATTAGGAGTGACTGTGATTGTCCTTGTAATGTTACACTTTAAGTCACCTTGCATTTCCAGTGTCAGATTCTACACTTTTCCTGGAATGTGTGAGAAAACCTATAGCCTCCAGCTATTAACTCTTTATAAGTGCCCTCCCTGACAACAAGGGAATGGGTCAGGCTATGCCTCTGTGTAACTGACAGGTAAATGTCAGTAATATGTCAGTCATATATTATTGAGTTACATGGTTTAGAAGGGTGTGTCTTTCTAAAAGGGTCGAACATCTGATAGTTTGGCTCTCAGATTTCCTCTTTTCCAAGCCTGTCTGATTATTCTAGGTTTAGAGCTATAAAAGGCTAAAGAATAAAAGGATCACTTCTGTTATCACCCATCTTTGACATGAATATGCCTCACAAGATATTATTCTGAGGATTCTGGGATGTGTGGTCTTTGGAGCAGTAGGTACCTGAGTTGCCTGATTGCAAGGCAAAGTAAAATAACTTTAGCTTAGTTTTTCTCTTTTTGTTTTTTTTGGTGCCATACATCTTGAGTTACACGATTGCTCTATTAAAACTGTAGAGAGGGTGGAGAACAGGGTTTTGTATTGATCCCCAGAGTAAACTAAGATTTAAAAAAAAAAAGAGGACCCTGGCTTTGATTTTGTGGCTATCCCAGCCAGTTTAGAAAGTAAAGGGCATGTGATGGACTGAGGCTCTTGGTGTTACAGTATGCTCTTCTGCATTAAAAAAAAACCAACCGTAGTTGGGAAGAAGATAGAGGTTTTAATAGGGTTTTAACATCTGCAGTGTCTTTAAATGTGGCTGTGATGATGGTGGTGATGATGGTTGTGCATGTCTTCCATTGAGATTCTGCCCCACACGCCGATCACAAACGTTTCGATCTCACACTCATTTTCCCCACGAGCAATCCGGAAGTAGCCATTTTCACCCCAGTTCTTTCCCCAGGAGTTGGCAGCAATCTGGGGGAAAAACAAGATTACATTAAATGTAAAAGAAGACGACTCAGGTTCAATTTGCTAATCCATGCACCTTTTCATTCAAGAAACAAATGTTTCACAATAGAATTTTTATTTTACTATAGAAACATATTGCTGTGTTTTTCAGTGTCTTTTTTAGAGGGGACCTATTCCACTATTTCCTGCTGCTCAGTTTGAAACACATTTTCTACTCTTGTGCCGACCCGGCATCAGCTCGACGCAGATATCCTTATATGGTCATCTCAAGCACAGCTCCAGCTATGGCACTGGCACTGCCTGAGATGAGGAGGTGGGATTTGCAGATACTATAAGATCTCAGTTTGTGGAAGCCAGGTGAGGAGCAGCCAATCAGAAGAAAGAGGGCTTTTAGGGTCAGAGGCTTTAAAGACACCTGATTTAAAACATTTCAAAGCAGGATGAGTTGAGGTTTGCATAAAAGAGCAGTACGAAAATAATAGATTTTTTTTAAAAACTATGTATCATGCAAAGCTATTGTCATAAAGTCTAAAAACAAAAATAAAGAGCTGGAAATTAGCATAGTAGGCCCCCTTGAACTACTGGCAACAAGGGCTCTATGTGCATTTTGTATAATGAAAACTTACCCAATATTTTCTTGATGTTCCATCTAAATTTCTGTCTTCTCCCCACCTAGTTCATAGATCAGAGATGATGGTGAATTAATTAAACTGCATTGGAATAAGGGGATGACTGTGTTGTATTAGAGATGTAAAAAGCATTTTAAGATTTTAAGGCTTGTCATGACTTATTTTGCCTCAAATATGCTCAGTGAAAAGCAGCATAGCAGGGTTCAAATGTTTAACTTTCCCCTTGTTAACAACATCCTGACTATTTATAGCTGGGCATCATCTTGTTGCACTTCTACATAATTCCAAGAGAAACAACACGGAGTTCCCCACTTCCTCGGCCATAGGTCACAAGGAAGGAAGCGGAACACCACCTCAGCCTTGTCAGTGCACCAGTACAGCAAAACATGATTCCAAGCACACAAATACATTGAACTTTACCTTCTCCAGTGGCTATGGCTTTGTTCTCAGAAAACCCTAGCAATGGCCCATAAATTCCCATCATGCCATGCACTTTGGTCTTAGCCTGGCTGCTGCAAACTCCTGCAGTTTCTGCTTGTCATGATCAAAACATTTTCCTAAAGCCAATTACCATCCTGTTTTTCCACTCCTGGCCTTTCATTTCCCAAGAGGCTCCCGGTCCCTAATCGATTGTTATCTTTTATAAAGTCAAGGAATGCTGGGAAATAGACGGCTTCAGACCCTGCCAACTCAGTAGCCCGCCACCAAAACACTGGCAAACTGTGCCAGGCTTCTCTCAGCGAATGACTTTATTAGCCCACTGTTCTCCCGAGTGGATTAATACGTCACATTGACCAGGCGCAGACACATTAAAAACAGCTGTGTCAATAAAAAATGCCAGCCAGGATCTAAAACAGACCAGGGATTTGTGTTTGTGAGCATAAACACATATTGTAGACACCTGTATATGAGTGTATGACACTGTATGCATGCATGCATGCATATTTATTGGTATGCATAGAGGCAGACAGAATCGGACCACCACTGACCTCTTATCAGTCTTCCAATCAGCTCACTTGGGGACAATGATGGGCATACTGCTGTGCCCATGTACCCCGCCCTTGCCCAGCGCCCCTCATTCCAGTCCTGACTTTTTCTCTCGGGGACTGATCCCCCTCTCTCTGTCCAGTGCAGTCAGGATCAGCACCCCAGACAATGCCCTTTCCACCACAGTGGACCTCAATGCTCTTTCCACAAACTTTCCCAGGCCCTGGGCTTAAATGAATACACAGCTATGGGATTTGGCCTATGTAAACATACTGAAGCCTGTGGCTGGCAGATTGGAGCTCAAAACACTATGCCCTCCCCTGCCATCATCTCTCTGCTCCATTCATCCCTAAACCTGTGCTGGAGCCACAGCCACATTTTTTTATCCTACACATACCTATACATGTCAGAGAAGCAACAGACAGTGAAAGCTGTGTGTAAATAGTTTGATTTTTGTCTTTATCAATTGGCAAACAGATAAAAGCACAGAAGTTGCTTCTATCATAATGCTGAAATGCATATCTGCAGGGTTTTTTTTTTTCTTTTTTGGAAACTGTCGCTCAAGTAAATAGACATTACCAACAGTATTGCACACATTCACACATCAGTGGATAAATCAACTGGCAATTGGGGTTTTATCATCTTGCATAAAGACCAGAGGAGCCAGGGATTGATCCAACAACCTTCCAATTACTGCACGAGCCCCTCTCTGAGGGATGATCAAATAAACAATTCCTCAGTCAACATAACAGACCCACTGCCATTTTTTAAAATTGTAAAGAGTCACTTATGAGTGGCAAATATATCATTGACACATGCCAAAGCCAGCTGGATAAATTGCAGAGAACAGCCTGTTAAATATTTACAAGTAAAGGGCTGCTTATTCATTTTAAAGGTCAGAACATCAAAAAAAACCATAAAATAGTATCAGACTGTCTGGTGATAGCCAAAATGATAAGAGGAGTATTTTGGCTTAAATGTTAAGAGGAGAAAAAAGAGAGGAAGTGGGACAGTCTGACGGCCAGATGAAGAGCAATGATGGAGACATCGCAGAGCTAGAGAAAAGCAAGGGGGTAGAGGGTGGGGGCAGACAATCCAGGTGTGTCAGCCGTCTACCTGCCTGCATATTTGCGGTTATGAGAGTTACTAGATGGGGGAGGGGCACTGTCTGGGGCAGATGAAGGAGTGGAGCCAAGGTGTGTCTGCAAGAGCAATAGTCTGGGAGGGAACGCTTATTCACAAGTAGACAGCTGGCTGTGTGCAAACACACGTGTAAGTGAAGCTTTGAATCAAACCCAATACCAACAAGGACTCAATTAAAAACTGATTCATCCTTATTAAACAACTTTTGAAGGGATAGGGCTGCTGTGAAGCATAACAGCAGTGAAACCAGACACACTTTGGTTAAGGATGTAGAAAAAGTGAAAGATTTTGTCTAGACATGACTCAGGCAAAAAAAAAAAAAAAAAAAACAAAAAAAACTTAATATTAAAATCTGGTGAGTTTATGTTAAGCTTAATCAGTTTTGTATACACACTGTAAAGAAGGCTGTTGGTTCACAAAATGCGGTAAAAAGGCTTAATATGAAATGTTTTGCATTGTTACTGTATTCTGGTAACTTACCCGGTGATCCTGACTGAGTGTGTACCATGTTTGCGGTATTGTGGCGGTTTAGTGAAACTGACATCTGTGTGTTTGTAGATCCCAGTCTTATAGACAAAGAAGTCCTCGTGGACCTCCATAATAGCTGCAAGAATGAACAAGCAGGGAGAGTTAGAAGGCAGATATAACCTGCGTGAGTGCACACATACATACAATATCACTCGCCATTTCCCAAATCCATTAAGCAATTTTGCCAAAGAATTTCTGATTTGCCCCCCTGAGTCACACACACCCAAACATCAGAGCAGGTTTGTGTGTGTGTGTGTGTGTGTGTGTGTGTGTGTGTGTGTGTGTGTGTGTGTGTGTGTGAGAGCTGCACATCTAAGCTATGTGTGACTTCGTCATTCCAGTAGCTCCATGGATGAAAGAAAATGAAAACTTTTGAAGCTATACTGGCACGAAATACAGTGTTCCCAGGTTAAGAATACAATGTGAAATTTCTTTCTTATCAGCACCACTTTGGTACACACACACAAACACACACATAGAGATCTCCACGACTCTCTCAAAGTCTTCCTGCCTGAACTGTTAAACAATAAGCTGGCACATGCTCCAAACATGCACGCACACACTTCGACATGTGACTCCTTTATTCAAGCGTACGGCCAGGATGGGCTCCAGACAACTAGCCGCTCTATTAAAGCAAAGTCAGAGCAACCCCAAAGCCGCAAATGCCTCTTGTTTCTGACTAGGTGCCTGGGGTCAGAGTTAAGACCCTGGTCAAAACCATTAGGATGACAAGGTCAAACATGACATCAGCCCAGGTCAGATACTTCAAGGTGCGGTTGTTTTCATTTGTGAAAAAGTCACACCTGCATGGGAGCAATGTTGACAATAAAATACAAGTGTATTTAAGGAGGACACACACACACACACACACACACACACACACACACACACACACACAAAGGCATCACATTACCTTGCACGGGGCCATTATCCATGATCTCCTTCATGATCTCCTTTTCCTAAGGGAGACGATTGAGAGAACGATTTATAGGCAAAAAAGAGTGAGACAGACAGAATGATCATTAGATGCCAGTGAAATGGAGAGGATGAAAACAACCCCCTGGATGTTAAAAGTCAGATAACAAGATTGAGTTCAGCAGGGTTCTTTGGTCTCGATGCCTGGCTTATTGACTTCACAGGCAATCAAGAGACAGGGACAACAGGCTGTAATGATTTTGAGAAGCACTAGCTGTCATTTAGCACTGACGGATGGTTGCTGGTAAAACCACATGTTGGCTGCTGCTCAGTGGTTGTCTAAACTGGAGAAGATGCATGCAGCAGCATGGAGACAGCTTCAGGAAGCAGTTTGTACCAGTGTTACATGATAGTGCATGGTATGAGGAGAGAGCAGGGACAACAAGGATGCAAATCATAAATTTAGATCCCTCCATCCAAATAACAACAATCAAATTGAGATATATACTGTTTTTATCATTCATGTCTCACTCTCATGCCAGCTGATGGATACGGGGCTTAAGTAACTCACTGCTGTGGCTGAGCATAAACAGATGACAAGTAGAAACAGTAAGATAAACACAGAAATCTAATTTTAGATAAACCCACTGGTCTCAAAATGACAGCAGACAATGAGTGTGCATGAAGATCTCCAAAGCGCAGTCTTTTAAATTGGTGCAGTTCACTCACTGCTGTGTTTGTCAAGGCCAACCATTCTAACTCATCATACTAGATTACTTTATAATTTTGTTTCATACCTAAACCTAACTCCTCAGTCCTGACTCTTTTGTGCTCATTTGTGCTCTCATGCATTTTTCTTAGCATTTGTTGTGTTTGTGCTGTGCTTACATTGGATGAGAGCCTGTAGGGTGGTGTGGACTGGTAGATGTCATTGTGGTAGTTGTGCGTGTTGGGGCAGCGCTGCGTGGCTTGCCTCTTCCCCCGTCCAATCGAGCGACTCTGCATCATGCAGCGGCCCACCTCTGCCGGCGTTTGCTGGGGAGGTTGATATGGGTAACATTCTTCTGTCACAACTCTGTTGGGATGGACAGAAAGCTGTAAATCACTTCTCATTTATTTATAACTTTGTTTGTGATAAAGGAAGTACTTACCCCCTGCGCCGGAGATACCACCAGGCTCCATCTATGCGTCCTCCAGCACAGCCTCCCTGGTTGCGTGTGTCACAGGAAATAAGATTTTGGGGAGACAGCTGAGGAGTCATGTGGCCCATCGACTGGATGGAGATTCTGTCTGATGCCACAGCTGGTGAACAGCAACAGAAATAAACATATAAACACAAAAATAAAATTATACTGTTTCAGGCAAAAAAGAAATCTTGAGAGATATGAAACCTGACACTTCAAAGATGTTACTATTATTTAACTGAAATTTTTGCTACTGAATGTTTTTTGCAAGCTGCTCTTTGAGATTACACACTTCTTACTCACAATCCTTTTATTCTGCATTAACATGTCTTCCGCTACCCTGAAGAAGAGGCCTAGTGACTGAAATGCTATAGCCTTAGAACAAAAGAAACTTGAGAACTAAAAAACCCTTCTATTTCCTGGTGTTCGTGCATGCTTGCATGTGTCAGGATATTTCCCTAAAGATCCCCATCAGCCCTACAGCTGTAATTCTCCCTAGGACAACACCTGCTGTTGAGAAGGCCCAGGAAGCAGCACAGTTGCCCTGATCCAGCGGTTCATGAATCTTCCCCGGCCACTTTTCTGCTGAATTGAAGTAGGGCGGCAGGCTGTCACTCTGAGGATCCATGTTCATCTGCGAGAAGCACAGAATGAGGAAAAGACTGACAGTTTATTCACTCCTGCTTCAACCGATTAAAATCAAGTTTTTTCTTTTTCGCATAAAGCGTAATTACTGTTACTCTCTCATGGGACAGCAACCCACGAGGAAAACATTAATAGTTCTCAGTAAAAGCAGTTATTATTCTCTTTGGTTATATTAGTATTTCAATGTGATGATAAAGTTCGGTTATAGAGTGTAAATATTTCCCTGATAGAGTGCATTTACTTGCAAGATGCCAAACATGCTCCATTATTTAATCACCACTTATTGTCAGATGCCCCTTCCTTATCTCCCAGTAATATGTGATAACAAAACGGACACTTCTGTGCAACCAGCTTCCTCTCTCTCTCACACAGACTCTGGCTGCCCGTGCTGCATTCCACTGCTTAATAGTGAGGTATTCAGAGCACAGACAGCCACCTGATACATCACTAAGGAATGTGCTGCTGCTCAGAGATTTGGAGATCTGTGAAAGGTCAAAATCCAAAAAGCACCTGACCCGAAGGGAAACGCTGCAAGAACACGGCGTTACGTGCGTGTGACATGAGTCTGCAGAAACAACAGGAATGGAGAGAGAGAGAGGGAGAGTTTTATGAATGGGCTGTGATCTGATTTGTGGCACAGGTAGGGACATGCTGACAGCGGAAGGAGGAGGGGGAGTTATTAAGTTTCGAGATGGATGTATGCAGGGCGAAGTGGGGAGGTGTAGACCAAAGAGGAAGTCGGTCTTTGTTCTCAGCCACCATCCTTTCCATCTTCTCTATGTGATGTTTTGGTTCCGTCTTATGTAATCTTTCAGGGTAAAATGTAAACAAAGACTGAGGAGGCTGAGGTCCCCAGACAGAGATACCATCATATACCAACAGGCCACCATAATTAAGTGAAAGAGGTTTTGATCAGCGCTCACTTGTTTTTAATAGGTTTCGAGCATGCGAGAGCTTGTAAAAAAAAATCAATTAAAAAAATGTCACGATATGAGTAACTTTTTCTTTCCATTCTTTCCATGATGAAGTGTAAAGACACATTTACACTTCATCAGAGTGTAAATGTGTCTTTTAAATTCAAAAATAAGTAAAAAGTACACACAATTCAAAGCTTTTTTATTGCCAAATATTAAAAATATTATTTTGCATAGGTATAAATCTCTATTTTACTTTTTTCTGGTATTTGTAAGCCTTTATTTTTTAGAGTTACAGTGAGGAGAGACATGACATAGGGAAACATGGAGACATGGAGTACATGGTCCAGCCAGCTGGTAATCCAACTATTCACTGCTCAGGGCATACACACCCATGTGGTATGCACCCTACCTACTTGGTTATAAAATTGCTCCATCTTACAATTGAGGAGGATTCTAAAAGTATCTAAAGATCCCCTTTTGGTTTTCTCAAAATAGTTGTAGCGTTACAACTCCTGAGCCACAGCCACGGGGTGGCTGCTCTACCTCCTGAGCCACTCAGGAAGGTTGGTGGTTCAATCCCTGGCTGCTCTAGTCTGCATGCCAAAGTATCCTTGGGCAAGGTACTGAAGCCTGAGTTGCTCCCAATGATTTCACCGAAGCGTGATTGTGTGTGAATGTTAGACAGAAAGTGCTTGTATGAATGGATGAATGAAACATGATGTATAAAGTGCTCTGAGCGCTCATGCAGAGTAGAAGAGTGCTGTATAAGAACCAGTCCATTTACCATTTTGACTGATGATTTAATGAATGAAGAGCGTCCTGTACCTGAATCTCATTCATGTTCATGACTGTTCTGGTCGGTCTTTGTGTGCCCAGTCGGTAGCGGATGCCTTCATCTAAAGTCATGCCATAGAGCTCACTGTAGTTAGCTGCCTTCCACCTGAAAACAACATGAAAGAGACAGAAATAAAATGTGTTTTTAACCAGAAACATCTTATTGAAAAAACTATAAATGCCACTAAGTACATGTCTGTATTTATTTACCCATAGTTTCCTCTGTTGACAGCTTGGATAATGTCAGGCTCAATCAGACAGGCGTTCTGCTCACACTCCCAGCGTCCAGAAGTCCCACATGTGCTACAAGAGTGAGAAGAAGTTAGTAGGGAACATTCAAATCAACTACAAGTGCCTGAAAACAGTTTTAATGTGCAGTTTGATGCTGCATTGACTGAAATCTATTAAACAAAGGGAAGAAAGAAGAGGCTCAGTGGATTTCCCAAATAAGACATTAATTAGGAGAATGTTTGCAGCCGGAAAAGGCTGGAAAAATTATGGAGTGGGATGGTTAAAAATGAAACATTGGAGAGAGTATTCGGCCTTTTAAGGCTACAGAATGCAGATCCATTTTTATTTGGCAAAAAGGAAGATAAGTGAGCAGGATATTAACGATGACACACAGTTGTTTACTTTGGAGATGCTCAGAAACAGAAGATTTACTTTCTGATGACTCACTGCTGAGGAGTGTGTGTTTGTGTGTGTGGTAATACAACACTAGAATGGAAGGGCTTTTAAAAACAAACATAAACAATTGAGCCCCATCGCTTCATCACATTTTGTTGTTATTACAGTGGATATTCCAGGCTCCAGCACACAGGTAACCCTCCTGTATGTACGCCAAACTGCATGTGTGATTTTAAGCATATGGACCCACATCTTTAAAGCTAGGAGACATATATATAAAAACAAAACCAGGAACACACTAGAAGATAAGGCAACTAAAAATGCCTGAAAAGCCTGACTGCTAAGAGTTCAAATATAATCTAGCTGGGAAACAAAGGAAGCATATGAGACAGAAAGGTAATCAGCTGATAAGACACAGACGAGACAGAGAAGAGGCCTGAAACAAGAAGGACTGTAAGTAAAACTAACAGGATTAAGGTCAAAATGAAACAGAAACTCAAAACATGGAAGAAAAATGAGTGCATGTAAAGTGATTATATTTCTGTGTTTAACAGTCACATGACCAGCAACAACGTTGGGTACGTGAACAAAACAATGAGAGGGATGTTTCCACTCAATTATGAAAAGACAGAAAACTCAATTTATGCAGACTGTGCATGACAGGTTTCACTGCCCGGGGCAATCACTAAACTTACAAGATGATGAAGAGGTCAAATGCCCCTTTAGTCACACACAAACCTACAGACAGTATCCCCTCTCAAACTGCTCACCTTCCTGCTGGGTCACCAAGACACATGTGCCACGTTCGTGTTACGTACAAAGTTTACACCAGTGTGTTTCTGTTTAGCATCCCACAGGGACCATCTGATGGCTTTTGACTGGTGCAAAGCCGTAATGACCTTTCACCTCTTCCTCCCTCCAGCAGGAATAGAGGCATGCAGCAGCACAGTGCCAGCAGGTCAAACTGCAGTACATGCACGCAGTAACAGCGCTAAACACACGGGGATGGGCTCAAGAGTGTGACTGAATATAAAATATGAGAGGCCTGGGGACATATTTAGCATTCCCTGTCATGCTCCCGATTAAAGACCTACTCACTCGAGGGAACATGCATAAACAGCTAGACTGCACAAGGTGTAGTATCTCATCATAGCTGGCCAATGATGCTGCCAGCTCAGTGGGAGCAGAGCCGTGTGTGCATGTGTGTGTGTGTGTCCAGATATCATGTATCTACACCATCTGGCCAAATAAATAAACCTAAAAGGGCCATGTTGGCATTGGCTTTTGTCCCATCTAACATGCAGTAACAAGTCAACAGACAAAAGCAGCTGCCAAATCAAATTAGAGATTAGAGGCTCCTTCAGACTGCTACCCTGGAGACCGCCTTTGAAAGAAGAGGGCGCCAAGGTTCAGATCACTTGGGACCGATAACGGCAGATCAGTAAATAACAGCAATCAGCTAGAGCTCCCATTAACACAACAAAAGGCTGACACATATCATAGTATATGTTAACACACATACAACAGTAAACATGAGCACAGCTTCAAGACACCACACTAAATCTGTTCTAAAGAAAATCTGCACCAGAGTAATTTCAGGCTGTAACTGTACCGCACAGACTGATAACATTTATTCTGATGGTGGCACTAATGTCAAAGCAAAAATGTATCAAGTGCAGCTGTTAAATTTGTTCATCTTTATTACGGTTTCCCTTTTTTGTCTAAATCAGTGAAGAAATGTAGGCGGTACAGATAAGAGAATGCAGGGATGCCGCTAATGAGGGCCTCAGGAGGGAAAAGGGCGAGAGCTGTTTTCTCAAAGAGCTGGGAGGACACGCATTTGGGAAATTAATAAGCGGAGGGAGCGGGAGTAGGAGAAGCATGTCCACATGTATCCGTCTCAGCCAAAGTTGTGGCGCAAATTTTCAAACTCCTGTGTGTATTGGTTTGACAAGCACACACGCACATGCATCAAGACTCTTTGGTTTCACAGTGAAAGGGGGCGTTATAGCACATTAATGCTGTTTTTTTTTGGAAACTTGAACACTAGAGGCTTTTTTCAACCAACCGTGCAGCATGTGTTTGCTCAACCTCCACAAGTTTTTCCTCAAGATAAAAATGGCACCCCCGCCCTTTATCCGCTTCCATCGACTGTATTTCATCCTAATTGCTGATAATACTTACATACTTCAGGCCTGTCAGATTGACACAGCACAGAGCAAAGCGGCCTATTAACTGGATATCAAGGAGTGGGGGGTAGCACGGTTTGCATTAGATGTGACAAACAAGCACAGTATGTTCTTATTATATTAAAAATAAACATGATAAACACACACACACACACACACACACACACACACACACACACACACACACACACACACACACACACACACACACACACACAAGACTTTAAAGAGCAACAAATGACACAGATGTGAGAAACCAGCGTGGACGACAGGTGAGGAATTCAATTTCTGCTGTTCCTGCCTTAACTCACTTAACCTCCCAGTTTCCTCCCTGCAGTCTCTTGAGAACTGTTATACAGCTCCTTTACTGCTGTTTCTGTCAGGCAGAAAAATGGCAGCTGCCGCACACAGATTCTCTTCCCCTCAGGGTGCAGAAGATCACTGAGATATAGATACTTTGTTGTCACTTAGAGTTACTCTTTGTAGAAGCGCCTGACTTCATGTCATGGTAATAAAATGAATTAGAAACACACTGAACTGGAAAAAATAATACAACGCTGTCAAGAAGATTTACTCAGGGAGTCAATTACAGAGAGTTGTATTACAGTGTACAGACTTATTTTACTGAATTAAAGGAGAGTGGATTTTTGTCTCCATCAAAGTAGACCCAGGGCAGATTAGAAGAAGGGGGACATGAATGACACCGCTGGCACTCAAACCTCTGCTACAACATGGGAGAAAAATATTTGACACAAGGCTTGTTTTAGCTGATGCTTCTGCTATGGAGACAGTCCACTAAGGTATCCTATATTTGAAATTAACTGAAAACCCTTACTGATGACAGGCAGTAGTCATTTGAAAACAAGAATCTACAGTAAGGTGATTAAAAAGTGTGGTTCATAGACTGTAATGCAAAAGATGAACACTGTGACGTCAACCATTGTTTTATGGACTGTTTTAAATCCTTGAAGCGAGGGGTGTCAATCACAAAGTAGCCACACCCTAAAAATACCCTGCTTTATCCATCCCATAATTTACAAAATAAACTCCCTTGCATATTAAATCAGACTTGAAACGAGGGCTCGAGAGTATAAACTCATTATTAAAGTGTTTGCTGAGGTCATAAATCAAGACAGACATCTGTACAACTGTATTTCTTTCTGCAGCCAGAGGAGTCACCCCCTGCTGGCCAATAGAAAGAAAGCAGCATTAAAACACTTCAGTGCTGGATTCACGTTTTGGACCCAGAGGCTACATCCATCTTTTGTATACAGTTTATTACGAAGGTAGCTGGAAAGTTGGAGAATCACCAAAAGTTATTAAAAGGAACACTCAGACGGAAATATCTCTACAAAATGTCTTGACAAGCCATCCAAATGTTTGTGAGATATTTCAAGTCTAAAGTCATTTGTCTTGTTTGGATATTACTAGAGCAGTGAATATGAAGCAGTTCATCATTCATCTTATTATCCATACCTGTACATTTCTTACTGGCATTTAAAAAAAAACTAAACAAAGTTTAGACACAGAGCAGAAGGAGGCAGGTTGAGAGTTGTTCTCTTCATCTTGCACCTTCCTCTGTTCCTCCTGCTTGATCGACCCCACATTCTGCTCAGAAGACTGACCATGATCACGTGATCAGCGAAAGAATTTCACTCAAAACATGGGTATAAAAATGAATGATGAATATTACTCCACAAAGCCACCAGTGGAATCGTAATTAGAAACACATGCTGTACACAGGCGCATTTTGCAACCCACACAGCTTCATTTTAAACTGTGCAAATCCCCACAGCTTTGGGGAATACCAAGCACTGCATGTTAGAAAGGGATTCAGAAAAACTTGATGGACAAGATGTAAAATTTTTCAGCTGTCAGGCAAATCCATTAAAAATATTTTCTGTCCAAATTACAAAAAAAAAAATGTGTATATTCTATATAATGTGAAGTGTTTATCCAGGGGAAACAAAACAGTGAAAATGTTGAAACTTTAAGATACTTTAGGGGACAATAAATGGAAAGCCCATGATTTAAAAGGCAGACAGAATGGAAGGAAAAGGTTGGGTGTACATACCATAAATTGCAGTTTTCTTTGTATGTTTGCCCTGTAAAGAACCTGTTTCCATTTCTTTCACAGGTGCCTGAGAAAAGACAAAGGGTGGCAATTTAATATACACGGGTTTGATGTGGCTAAACAAAAGAGATCCTACCGCTGATCTCAACGAAAGCTAAGCTCAGCCTCGAACACGGAGACTCAAATGAGACACATACTGTACACGCAGGCTTACATATACCACACTCACACTTAATATTACTAACACACTAACCATATTCCTTCACTTGCAACCTCAATTAAAATGTTAACAGTGACTAGTCTTAGCAGTAACACACAGAATATAATGTGAGGTTTGAGGCACTCTGAGCCAGTAATCCAGTGCAGGAATGTGGCGTTAGCTTCTTTCCTGCCTTCCCAGGCTTCCTGGGCTCTCGTCATGCTTTAACCAGCTTACGCTCCATTTCACCAACTCTACTGAGATAGCATGGAAAGCCCCCTCTTACATCTATAATTAAAGATTTTTTTTTTTTAAATTTGGGAACTGCAGCTGTAGTATTAAGATCAACCTGTGCTGTCACAACCTCAAAAGTGACCCGGCTTCCTGGATTGTCAAACCTCAAGTGATCTGGTGACAAACTAAGATGTTGTCAGTGGGGACTCCATGTGGACTTTAAGGCATGATCTAGCTGAGAATTTACAGTGTGAGCATGTTTTCCCAGCCTCTGGTGCGAGGCCCGGAGCTGAGAGTGTGATTTATAAGTGATGCTCTCACAGCTGTCTCACCCTGTCTATCGTAACTCAAGTTACTGCACAGCTTCAGCAAGTGGCAAGTTACACATTAATACACAAGGAATGTTTGCAGACTGAATGTATGTAATGGTTACTGTGACACTGTGTGCAATTTCAGTGCATACTGAGTCAAAAACAACCTACAACATGCTAGCAATTAAGAGGTCAAATATGTGTGCGTGCACACGCTTGTATGTCAGACCTCCTGAGTCTTATCGACCAGAACCCACATACCTGCATCGACCTCTCTAACTTTACAGTCCTGTACACATTGTCTGGCCACATAGCCCACATTCTTTCTCCTGACCCCCATTCATCCCTCTATACACCCCTCCTCCCTCTGTCTGGGTTAATAAGAAGCCTACTGTTTCCTATGCTCTTCTCAGGTAGCCCTTTGCTTTTGCTGGCACATTTTACACCTCAGCACTGTGAATGGTGCTAGAACTACGAGGGGAGTCCAAATGTAGTCAATTGACTGGTTACGCAGGTGAATGAAAATGATTTTAAGCTACAATACAATTAGATGCATATAATTGAGGGGACAGATAATCCGAGAAGAAAAATTTTTATGTACGCTGAAATGTAGTTTGACTTTTCTTTATTAATAATATTATAGCCATTATATTAATACTATTCTTTACCCTTCCCTTTTGAGCTTAATCACATACAGAAGAGATCAAACAGACATTAGAAAGATCAAAGGTTTCTGTCCAGTGGTTTTGAGCTACTGAGAGTTATTTCTAGTATTGAGTGCCTTATTAGACTTTACTGTTGCCCGTTGTTCTGCATCAGAAATGTACAGGCTGTGACAAACTTACACCTGAGACCTGGACTGAGAGTTGTATTTTTCACTATTAGATAACGTCTGCCAACATATATCATTCGGCGAGGGATGCCTTTTCTCCGCTGCAATAAATTTCATGCAATCGCTTTGCTGAAACTTTTAAAAGAAGGTTAAATGAAAGCAGGTATGCAATTCTAATCCATTTTCAGCATATTAGAGGTGTCATGCTGCTTTCCACTGAGGCCCAGCGTGAAGCTTTTCAGTAGGGTTTCCTACTGCTCTCTGGCAGAGTTTAACTAACTGAGACATGCCCACACGCTCAGACACACAACTGTAAAACTTACTGATGTGCACACAAACACATTTGCACCTTTACATACCGATGAAAGGTGGCTGCACGCCAAGACAGTGACTCCAGAAGTCGGGGCAGCAGTCGGACACCGTGCGGTTGCAGAACAGGTCACAGTAGCAGATTGTGTCCAAGTACGGCACGGTGCACAGGTCATCTCTGCCAGGACAGCAGCCTCCTCTTCTCTGGCAGTAGGAGCCAAATGGGTCCCTGATGCCGCCAACATGGAGAGGACTGGCAAGCTCCCTCTTGGTCCGTCTGGAAAGGATTCTGTCTGCAGTGCCTTCTCCCACCACCAGAAATAGCACAGTCACAGTCAACAGGATGAGCTTCATGATAAATCTGCAAAAGTAAGGGGCAGGAAATACAATTTAAGAGCTCTGGATAAAGGCAGTGTTATCTAAGGTACACTTTCCGTAATGCATATTGTTAAAACAAACAGTTATAGGCCTGAGATGGCCATTTTTCTCAAGAAGGCACACTTGAAATACTTCATTCTGTGAGGGAAGAGGTTGCAGTGCAGAGTAATTGGGGTATGACTGCTGCCAACACAGCGTCCACCTCCTGCTGTGCAGTTCACATAAACACCGATGCAAGATGAGATAAGTTTGAACAGAGCTGGCAGGACATGGTCCAAATAGAAATCCATGTGATCCTCAAAGATTGTCTACTTATTTCCCAAACTTTCCTTTTAAACAGCCAAGACAAACAGCAGCTAAATATGAAAATACACTCAGCAAGAGCGTGATGGAAAACAGTGACTTAGTGGCAGAAACACAGAGTGCATTGCACACGTTGAATGGTGTATGATGGGCAGGTTCTCCGGCATGTGCATATGCACATGTAACACCCTCAATGCCCACGTTTAGTGTGTTTGTCCCCACTCACAGCCTTAGGATTATTAAAGGTCAAACAATCCTAAGTATTGTTTATTGTTTGTGTTGGTCTCAGGTCAGTGGATGGGGGAGTCTCCGCAGGGTCGGACCAAGAGGAGGGTTTGCCCGGCTGCTTACATAAATAGCATCATTAATTATCCAATCAGATCTCTGGGCACAATGGACCCTGCACACATAAAGCACAGCTCCGGAAAAGGCCTTTGCTGTGCTGTTTTCTGCATGACTGCGCCTTTAGTTGGTACACACACACACACACACACACACACACACACACACACACACACACACACACACACACACACACACACACACCCCATACTCACATACACATATTAGCATATGGTAGCATGGGATGGTCAGGTCTTGTCCTTTACACAAGTGTTTTGTTGTGGCAGACTTTGAGCAGCAGTGCAATAAAACACCCACCAGTCTGCTCATCATGCTGCTGAGGCCTTTAGGTCAAGCTGTCAGTGGAAAGAAAAAAAACTTCAGTAAAAGTCATAATTCTGTTGCCTTAAGAGCTTATCTTTAGCTTCTCTACACGGATTAAATTAGATTGCTAAGGTATAAGAAAGTAATTAGTCAGTTCTCTGCTTAAATGAGACAGTATTTATTGATTTAGTCTATATCACTAGACAAATTAGCCCATTAACACCCAATCTTTCAATAATATGATCCTGAGCAAAGACCTTCCAGTAATGTCACACACACTGCCATATGGTCCATCAGTGCTCCAGACAGCTGTAGCCAAGCTACTGATCCCCCACTTCAGCTACAGGACAGTTGAACCCTCAGTACAAGTTTCCAGCTAACATATTAAAACACACACACACACACACACACACACACACACACACACACACACACACACACACACACAGTAATAGTACATGCATACATAACACAGTGGTAGATGAGATGTGCAGGGTCAGGGTGTATCAGCAGCTTCAGGACCACAGTCTTCACATAAACCTGCATGTGTTCGTGAAGCCGAACACCATTTCATTCCACAGGAGTGCCTTTTTTTAATGGAAACAATAAAGAAAAATGCACAAAAGTATAAATCTATTAATACATTATTTATGTATTAGTCTTCTAAATACTAATACATAGATAATGTATTAATTAATTATCTGTTATTTTAGTGCTCCACTGCTAATGAACAACAAAGTAAAAACCATTCTTGTCCAGTGAATTTGGGTGGAAGTTACCACTTTTCAGCAAAGAAAAGGTTCTCCAGGGCAGTAAAAAAGTGTCAAATCTTGTAATTAAAGTGAATCAAACTTTCCACTGCTATCCACTGCTTACACATGTGACTGTCTCACTTTCCTTCCCAAGGCTGAACTTTGACATATTGTTGCAACACCCAGCAGATAATTTATTCTTCAGCATATCTCTTATAAAAGCACTTTCAGCTCCACTTTTCTCTGTGTTACACAGACCTTGACTATTCTCTGCTCAGCTATTCGGACCAAAAAACAAACAAACAAAAAACACCAGGATCTATTGGGGGTAGTGGTTTGGATCATATATAATACCTTACAGGTGTCCAGTGAGGACTGAGCCACAACAGGTCTGTGAAGAGATTAGTGACGTCCTCATATTATCACAAGAGGCACAGCAACTATACCCAATAACCTCCCATTAAAAAAAAACGTCACCAGTCCTCCCCTCATATTTTTGAACCTGTTAATACAGCTCTAATGTTTCCTACACACCCTGAAGGTAAATATATCATAACAGCACAGGCTTGACTAACTAATGAGCTGCTATAAATCTAAGTAATTACACAAAGACTAAAAACATGGAAGGTGATGACAATGCTCCCAAAGAGAGTTTAACAGTTTCCTCTTATTCAGAAAGCTGTTTAGAGTAACCTGATAATAGTATAAGCCAGGCTGTGACGCTCAGGCTGCACCTGCCTGAGGTCTAACAGAGAGCTGCTGCTGAAAAGTAAAGATAAAGTGTTGTTACCGTGGGTCAAGACACAAATCCTAGTTTTGTAATCCAGTAGGAAAGAGTAACTTTCTGCTGCTCAGGAGGTCACTAACAGGTAGTGAGAGTTTGGGTAAAAGGTCAGTCTCTTTTTCTCTGGTCCTCACTCTCTCGCAGGATCTGCTCTGTCAGACTCGGTCTTCTCTATATACAGGCAGCAAGCAACCGTAACCACTCCCCCCGGCCTCCCTCCTCCACTCTGCCTTGTCCCCTGCTTCACTGCCTCTCCCTCAGCAGCCCGCATGCACGCACTTTCCTTTCCCTGAGACACCCACAGGTTGATTATCTCTGCATGCTTTTCCTCTTCTTATCACAAAGTGAAATGGTTTGCACTCGGGCACATCTATATTCAGTCTGCTCCTCTAATATTTTCTTTCCACTGTCACTATCAGCAGCCATGGCTTTCCCCTTCTTTATCTGTCACTTTTCCCCAAACAGGGCCAGATCCACGTGAGGTGGACGCCGTGAACCATTGCGCACCACCCAGTGGTCACAGGATGAATAGCTCCACCTAAGTTATGGAGCAGCCTGAGGGAAACCTCCCTCCTTCTAGAAAGTTACAGATGAGTCTCCGGAGGTGAGGTTTTGGCAAGCATTTTAGATTGTGTGAATCAATTGTGTGAATGTGAGAAATATTGCGGATGTTTTCTTTTTCTATGGTTATGAATCTGTTTACATCATCAGTCTCTGTTTTGTAACATCTCCCCCTCCCCAAACCAAATAGCTTTAGTCAAGGAACTGGATTTACTAAATAAGTGAAGTTCATGCCTTTGAGAAAACAGGTTTAATTTTTCATTTTAAAAATCTTAATTCTGTATGTTTTCCTGTTTAGATTTTTTTTTTCCTGCAGCATACTGCACACAAATACTACACATTATAGAGTTACGAGTAAATCATAAACACAATGCCAGCTGAAACTGTATTTTTTAACCTTTTGTATGACACATTATGTAACCACACTATGAGAAACACTTTCAGTGTGCTGAAAGTCTGGCTACCTAGACTTTATGAAAGCACATAAATGACACATTGGTTTCAGCCCTCTCAATGTTTCTGGAGAAGAAAACTGAACAGGGATTGAGGAGAGTGTTGTGGTGGTACAGAAAGGCCCAGATGACCCCTTTGGACTGATCAATAAGCTAAAAGCAGAATCAATAACTGTGACACCACATGGTGTTGGAAAGGGTGGGGCTCCCCCAGGAAAAGGAAAGAAAACACCAACTACACAAAGGCATGCCTTTGATTTACACACATTGTACTTAAAAAAAAAATCATAAAACAATTAATTGTTTCCAACTTAATAAATCTATAAAATAAGTAAGTTAATTAAATGAACTACTACTACTGTTAATAATTATAATATGAAGAAGAAGAACAAAGCTTCTTAATTTTCTCAAATAAAAAAAATTACCTGTTAGCTACAGGGGTGGTGCTTGCCACCAGGTGAGGCGGGCAACTGCATGGGGTCCCAGGCAGGCAGTGGCAACGTGTGAAGATTTCAGTGACAATAGGAGAGACCTGACGGTGCCCCCACCTGACTCCACTCAGTCCAATCCACTTTTCCTTAATCTTTCTCCCATTTTTTGGCCATGGTTCATGCACACATCTAATGGTCTCTGTAATTTAAAATGAAAATAACCATTAATTGCAGGCATACAAAAATAATCGGGGGAAAACCTCAACAGAAAATCCACTGGGATGCTTTTCTTTGTTAGATCATGTCCATCTCATCTCCATCAACATATTAATGCTATTTATAGTCAGCAGCAGACACAGTGACCTTTTCAGCAGCATTTTACATTTTATGTTGCATTTAAAAAAAAAAAAAAAACTTGGGGCACATTTCAGATGTGATCCAGTTGTGCCTTTTACAGTTCATGATGCAAAACCTGTGAAAAGCATTTTTTGACTGACTTTAAAGATTTTTGTCATCCTTTAAAGCCTGATTGGAGCATCTCTCTATGTGCACGCCACAGTCTTTTGTCCAGCTGGTGCCAATAATCCCCCAAAATTTAAAGCAATGTCTCTAAATTGCACATCTTTTCTGAAAAGCTCTCAGACAGTTTCTGTCACTTATGTGAGCAAAAATGAGGCCGTTCTGGTTCTGCTTTTCATACAACTCTGTAATTATAGCTTTAACGTCTCTTACACAACCTCATGCCTTCTGAAGAAAGGTGCTTTAAGCTATGTTTACCGTGTTTCATAATCAACGCCTCCTCGGTCATTATCGTACCTTTGTACTGTACACGCTGTTTGCCTTTTAGTGACGATTGATTCGTTGGTGCTAACATGCGAGGAATGCTACTTTGCACCACTACTCACAGCAGGTGAGTCACTTGCAGAGTAGTGCGGCTCTGACGCTCCATTAACCGTAAACACACAAAAGCTTTATTGCAGCCATCTACAGAAGAAGGTGTGTGTGTGTGTGTGTGTGTGAGTGTGAGGACCCTCCAGATAACACCCCTGAATCAGAAGTCACCGGATGAGGAATTGAGTATGATTCACCAGTGAAGGCAAGGATACTGAATCATCTTGGATAATTGTTAGAAATGTATTTCACAAAATCTGTAGGTGGTGTGTTGCAAGACTCATCCATGGATGTACATCTGATATTAAGGACTGACCCAGACTGTGGTGACTCAGGTCTTAACAAGCCCGCCAGATGTTTAACCGTGACACTTGATCTGTCAGAGCAAGAAGCAGGAAAAAAGGAACCAGAAACCGAATAATCAGTGCTTCTGTTTTGTGAGGTCATTTCCCAAAAATAGACTGAACTGTGGAGGCTGAGGCCACACATGTTAACAATGGAGGCCATACATGCTCAGAGCTGTCAGAGCGTGCAGTCAAGGGAAAAGCAGCACATTTGTACACACAGACTAAAACACTGAAACACAAAAAAAGAGTTGTGTCCATTCACAGTATGTGTACATTTGGGGGATGCTCTTGATGAGGAATCTTCGGAAAGAATAACTGACAGGCGCATGATGCTGGCCAATCACACCCGCCTGCACATATACTCATCCTGACAAACAATCCCCCTCTTGAGTTTTGCCTCATAATCCTCCCATGATGTTACACACCAAGGCCAGGAATACCATCTGCACTGTGTTGGGGTGGAGGTCTGCACTTCTGACCCTATGAAGGAGTGGACGTGTATCCATCTCCATCTCTCTAGAGCTCTCCCTGTTCCAGGAACATGCAGGACATGTGGTTGATAGTAAACAAGAAGGGCGTGCTGGCAGCACACATATGGACATAGTTAGCTGTAGGTGTATGGAAACTCACCCACGTGTCAGTGTTGACGAGAAGCACAGACATTTGGGAGAGTTTCATTGTACTGTTTGTTCTTCTCTGCAGCTGCACAGAAAGCAGTGGCTGTGCATTTGTTTGGTGGCTACATATCTGACAGAGTTTGAATATGAGAAATATGAGATTCACCTAGACTAGTGGAAACTGTGGAAAGGGGATGTGAAAATGATTGACTAGAAATTAATTACTATTATCAATGATTCCATTATGGATTAATTGGCATAATTCATATACAAAATCCTTTAAAAAATCAATTCAATTCAATTTTATTTATATAACACCAAATTGCCTCAAGGTGCTTTATATTGTAAGGTAAAGACCCTACAATAATTAACAGAGAAAACCCAACAGTCAAAACAGCCCTCTATGAGCAAGCGCTTGGTGACAGTGGGAAGGAAAAACTCCCTTTTAACAGGAAGAAACCTCCAGCAGAACCAGGCTCAGGGAGGGGCAGCGATCTGCCATGACCGGTTGGGGCTGAGAGGAAAGAAACAGGACAAAAGACATGCTGTGGAAGAGAACCAGAGATTAATAATAACTAGTGATTAAATGTGGAGTAGTGTATAAACAGAGTAAAAAGAGGTGAATGAAAAGAAACACTCATCATGGGAACCCCTCAGGAGCCTAGGCCTATAGCAGCATAACTAAAGGAGGGTTCAGGGTCACCTGATCCAGCCCTAACAATAAGCTTAATCCAAACTGGGAGCTGGTTCCACAGAAGAGGGGCCTGAAAGCTGAAGGCTCTGCCTCCCATTCTACTCTTAAGTATCCTAGGAACCACAAGTAAGCCAGCAGTCTGAGAGCGAAGTGCTCTATTGGGGTGATACGGTACTATGAGGTCTTTAAGATAAGATGGAGCCTGATTATTCAAGACCTTGTATGTGAGAAGAAGAATTTTAATTAAATTCTGGATTTAACAGGAAGCCAATGAAGAGAATTCAATATGGGAGAAACATGCTCTCTCTTTCTAGTCCCCGTCAGTACCCTCTAAAAGCTGAAGGCTTTTCAGGGAGCTTGTAGCACAGCCTGATAATAATGAATTACAATAGTCCAGCCTAGAAGTATGCATGAATTAGCTTTTCAGCATCACTCTGAGACAGGATGTTTCTAATTTTAGAAAGAATTATGCCAGAAGCTTGTTTATGACTACAAAAAGCATCTGTTCGAGGTGCAACTTGCTAAGGGACATTTAACCAAATATTAGTGGGAGTGAATGTATACTTTTGATTCTGTATTACTTTTGACCCTGTGGGGATTAGAGAAAATCCAAAATAAATTCAAACTTTTGCACCCAATTCACATTCTTTAAATTCACTAAAGATTTATGCTGAACAATCATTCCACCCTGGAAAAAGAACAGTTCAAAGAAATTGTTAAAAACCCCAAATTACCACAGTATTCATGCCCATGATGAGTGCAAGTAAGCATTTGATAGCTGTCAAGCTATGTCTCCAGAAACAAAAGGAAAATTTAGAGAAAAACAGATAGCTGTGCAAAATTTTGTGACAGATCATCAAATAGCTGTCGAGGTAATTCAAGCTCAGTCAGGAAAAATGAAGTGACTCCGCCGGTGCTTCAGGATGTAAAGGTCAGTCTGTCACCTCTGCCACCCTCACATGTCTGTATGTCTGTCACCGCTGATTCATATTGATTGTGAAAACACTGTGTTGTACTCAAAACTGAACTGCTAAAAATCTCTTTTCATGTCAGCAAAATAAGTTCTGCTTAATACGATTTGGCAAACACTATAAATGTTTCCTGGAATAAGCAAATCGAGCAGAATTTCAATTACAATAATCACTTTTCTATTGAACAAAGTGAAAGAAATTGTGTAGCTCGTGCATGATCATAAACCATGCAACAACAACAAAAAAAAAGATTAATGAGTCAAACATTTCCTTTTTAATCATGGGGCAGATCTGGACCTGAAGTCACTTTAGTTTTTAATTAAACTGAATGGAGTTCAGAGCCAACAGTTGCATATTATTGAACAAAGTCATAGTCTCAAGGTGTTTATAAATAAAGATCTCCTTCATTTTCTTGCCACACCAAGTGGAGGTTACTGTATGTTGCATGCAGGGGCTTGTCGGTTTGTTCCCTTTTTATTTGTCCGCTCCGCACACATAGATTTCTGATGCATGAGAAGTGTTTCCATGGAACTCAGCTATTCAGATATCACAGATTAATCGGTTAAACTGTGCTGCAAGCATCATGTCTTATGTAATAAAAACTGTTTTGTTTTTTTTTGCTTGCCAGAGGAAGGAAAGAAAACACTGGATAGTGAAAGAAACACTTGTATAACGAGTTGGGATAGATCTGTGTCCACTGTGAGAAGAGAGGAAAAGCACTCTCAAATACATAACTTTCTCCCTCATTGATGATGTCATCTCTGTTCTTTAAACAAAAAGAAAAAGGGAGACCTCAGGTGGTCCATTACACACTCCTCTCCTCCAAACCCTCCCCCAACCATTCTCCATCCACATGTCTCCGCAGGGACTGACCCTCGCTCAATACCTGTCACCCATCCTTCCGCTCATCCATCTGAAGGTAATCATCTCTCCTAATGGAGTATAATACAGCCTAGGCCTACTCTTTTGACCTCTTTGAGAATCCCAACATTTAAACAGTATTGCCAGTATTGCATTCCCAGAGAAAATCCTCTTCTCTCTAAAAAGAACATGGTAGCACAGTTTAGTTTTGCAAAGTTACATCTGAATAAACTACAAGACTTCTGGAACAAAATCCTTTGAATAGACAAGACCAAAGTGGAGATCTTTGGCCATAATGCACAGCACCATACAGCACCACACAGCATGTCAACACAAACACCTCATACCAGCTGTCAGCACGGTGGTGAAGGGGTGATGATTTGGGCCTGTTTTGCAGCCACACGACCTGGGAACCTTGCAGTCAGCATTCTGTTGATCTGACACCATGTCCTTTACTTACTAACTTTTACTAACTCTAGTTCTAGATGATTAATTTAGCATTTGTTTTAAATTCTTGTGCTTCTGATTAAACTGTCAAACATGGCAACCATTGGTGAGCCAACCACAGAATTTCACTATTAAAAAATGATGGGTAGTAAATGCATTGCACACGATTGTTAGTAGGAAATTATTTTAGATAGAGCCCTGATTAACAGTCTGTAGCTACTTTACAAATCTTTTTTCCCCTCTGTTACCTTCTGCAGGAAGTCCAGGGGATGTGGGGAAGTAAAACAGTTTAAAAAGGATATGATATTATGAAACGTTTTTCAGTAATTAAAAAAGTAGATGGTGAATCCATTATTAACACCTAAAAGAAAGGTTAAAAAAAACACATTAAGACTCCCAAAAACAAACAAGTGAATGAGATCTGATCCAAACATGGAGTAAGCAGCTACAAACACACACAGTTTTGTACAGTCTTGAAAACAAAATGTCGATCTGTGAGAGTAAATAGCAAAGCGCAGAAAAAAGAAACAGAAGTTTGTGACTAATGCTAATATGTTGCTTGATTGCTAAAATACCAGCTAAATGTAGCGTTACAAGTTGTCAAAAAGTCATAAAATACCATTTACAAGGACAAAAATTTTGGATTTTAAGACCCATCACAGAATAACACCTACACCTACACTGTACACAGAACAAGTATCTGTTCCACTAAGAGGAAGAGTTTTGTTGTATTTGGAGCAGAGAGGGGTTCAGAGGGCCAACAATGCGGGCAGCAGCATCAGCAGTGCTCCTCGGCTCTCTTATTTTGTTATCTGTTCATCTCGTCTTGTTCCCATAAGTGTTACACAAGCTTTTCACTGGTCTCAACAGGGATTTTAGACTGAAGAAACAGTTCATGGTTTGGGATAATTTGGTGCCTTTGTCGGTATTATTTTATGCCATTATTAGAGATTCTCTGGTAATTTTAGCTCTGCATATGTCTCCCACTCCTTTCTCAGAGTTTAGCACGTAGTTAGTAGTCTGTATTAAAGCACAACAGGACAGCAGTGGGTCTCACTTCCAGGAAGTGAGCATGTTGACATATAAAATAATTATATAAGCATCAGCATATGCAAGGCAGGCAAGCAGCAGTACAGTATGAGCTTGTTATTAGTGGGCAGTGTCACAGAAGCAAGATTGTCTCTGTCAGAGGCTACAACAAGCTGGCAAAGACTCAAGGTTACATTCCTGGAACATCCAGCTTCATGTTCCGTGTTGGTTGTCTGTACATGGGGTGTAAACATGGAGATGCGTGCAGAAGCAGGCCAAACAGTGGAGGACAAGGATAAGGAGGGAGTTTCAGCTGTCTCACAAATGTCAAGAGAGTGGAGGAACAAGTTCAGTCATCAACTTGAAGCTCAAATAATGCTTGGTATTAAATTATTTTCCAGCAAGAATGATATCAATAAACTGAAGCAAAGTATTATCCACTAATGTTTCTCACATGATCAGGTACTAGTTACACTTAAGGTACCTGCCATCAACATACAGCAGGAGATTTAGTGAACCTAAGAGAAATTTCAGTAGTGAAAACAATGAGTGCTTGACTGTCAAGTGCAGAATGTGGCTAAGATCAAGTGGATAGAAGACAGAAACACAGTAAACTCCTGAGCTAGAGCGAGGAGTGAAGGCCGGACACTTCTAGAAGGACTTTGCTAAAGACTTAGGTGAGCTGTATTAATAGATTATCACCTCTGTGATACTGAGGTGACAGCAAATCATAATTTCAGAACCTCAGAATGCTAAACAATTGGTAAATGTCTCCCCAGGTTCATGGAGCTGCAAGGATCAGTTACACAACATCTAATGATTCTAACTTCTGACCTCTTTCTCTGCTAAACCACCACACAAATCCTGCAAGAACATTGCCACTGCTCTCCATGTTATCCATCAATGGGTTTTAAATTGCTGACAGTACTGAGTTAACGAGAGTGCAGTGAGGAGCCTCAGAGCAGACGGTCCACAGATACAATCAGACAGACATTAAAGGACAGGACACATCAGTGAAGGCCTTATCTTAGCAAGCTTTTTCTGTCTGTAGCCCCTCCTTATCCCGCCTCCTTCCCTCTTGTCTCTTTTCTCTCTGCTTTAGTCCTCCACCTTGGCATGCCCCTACAAGGCTCCTTTAGGAATCCCAGACTCTCTTAAATACTCTATCACTAAGTGTAGAAGGAAAGTAAAAAAAAAAAAGAGAGTGTGCTCATGCGAAGATGGTAAGAAGTAGCTCAGGTTTCTGATGCATCCGATGAGTCAAGAGCAATAAAAATGAAACTTCTGCCCTTATTTTTCTTTGAGTAGTTGCTCACAGTGGTGTAAACTCCAAAGGTAAAAACATCCGTGGTGCAAAAACAAGTGTATGGGGTCATGATGTGATAATGAGTTTTCTAACTTAGAGTTTTCTTTGTGCTAAGTTTATATTGCATTATCAATGTAACATGTACAGAAATTTTAAAAATAAAAGATGAAAATAACATGTAAGAGAAGAGGTCTCTGTGACAAATGGCGTGGCAAAACAAACATTTGCCATAAAAAAAATATCCCAAAAGTGACCCACACACGCTGAACTAACAGTGATAAATCGCTGTGTTTGGGTATAGCCACTGTATTTACTGTTGGCAAGAGCGATGCTGCTCCACAGCATCACAAT
Source organism: Archocentrus centrarchus (assembly GCF_007364275.1). Classification (NCBI taxonomy): domain Eukaryota; kingdom Metazoa; phylum Chordata; class Actinopteri; order Cichliformes; family Cichlidae; genus Archocentrus; species Archocentrus centrarchus. The sequence continues at coordinate 18,935,374 of NC_044356.1, forward strand.
GTGCCATACACGCATAGCAGCTAGGTGCTGAGTGATCGAGAATAACCAAGTTCCCTCTGGGACTTCTGGCCTGTGCTGACTGACCCTGAACAGAATCAAAAGAGCTCAGTTACACCATGACATCATCAGGAAAAGTTTCAGATAGTGATTCATTCATTGTCAAAATACTCCATGAGCATTTTTCCATTGTTCTCCAAGTCTGGGCACAACCCTTTCTTTCGATTCCTTTGTTGCAAGAGCAGAACAGTACTGTTTCATCAATATGGGCTGTCAGTAAGTAAAACAAATGTTCCTCTGTGCTCTGCATTTTTTCCCCTTTTGCAATATTACAGATATGACTAACATTGCCATGTCAGGCCAGTTCAGTTCAATAGCACTTACCAACCAGTCGTGACATGGACACTGTGCACTCTGCTGCCACAGACCTCCTCTGCTCCTGAGGTTTTACACAAAACTTGCTTGCAAACTATTGTTAGTATTCTGAGTACCTGACATTAACTTTTTGTGTCTGTCTTCTTTTGGTTCATCTCACTGCTGTTCAAAACTGCTTCTGCCCCACAACGCATTCATAATGCCCAGGCACAGTAAGGATGGATGAATATTTGTGAGGTGAATAAATATTTATTACAGTGCCCTCTTGCTGAATGCAGAGATAAGAAAGCGGTTTTATTCCAATCACTTGGTACTCTTCAGGGATTCTTCCTTTACTATTGTTTTTATGTGGAGACAAAGGTTAAAATGGACCTATTATTATGATTTTCCCTTTCCTTTGTTACTGTCACATGTATACAGTATCATGCAAAGGTTTTGAGACACTTCTCATCTATTTATATTTTGGTCAGAAAATTGGAATTAGATGCAGCAGTTTATTGAAATATGTGCAAACATACATGCCAAATCAGTATATAAGGCAAAAACAGGCTTTGTACAATTCTAATGACCTTGAAAGACAATATTTGGAATAAGCATCTTTATTCAGCACAGCCTGAACTCTCTTTGGCAGCTTTCTTGTCATTTCTTTAAGTAATCTTCAGGAATAGTTCTCCAGGCTTCCTGAAGGACATTCAAAGCTCTTCTTTGGATGTTGGCTGCCTTTTGTTCTGTTCTCTGTCAAGATGATCCCATACTGCTTCAGTAATGTTGAGGTCCGGGCTCTGGGGAGGCCAATCCATGACTGATAGTGTTCCACTATGTTTTGTTTTTTTTAAATCCAGGTATGCTTTTACTGCATTGGCAGTGTGTTTGGGATCATTGTCATGCTGAAAAATGAGGCTGCTGCCAATCAAACACTTTCCAGATGGTATTGCATGGTGGATCAAAATCTGATGGTACATTTCTGCATTCATAATTCCATCAGTTTTGACAAGGTCTTCAACACCACTGGCTGAAATGCAACCCCAAACTATGACAGAGCCCCCACCATATTTTACAGATGGCAGCAGACACTCACTGTTTCAGATAGTGTTCACCTGTTATAGTTTTTTCTTTTGTCCTCCAATTGTTATCAGTTTTTTTGTTTGTTTGTTTGTTTGTTTGTTTGTTTGGTTGGTTGGTTTTTTTTGGGGGGGGGGCAAGTTTTTGGGTAATAGCTCCTTAGGAATCACCTCACTGGTGCAGAAATACTATTTTGTGTCTGTCAAATTGTACAAGAACAAAGACTGGACTTAAAGTGAAAAAGCAGCCAATGTCCCATCTATCTACACTATATTGCCAAAGGTATTCACTCACCCATCCAAATCATTGAATTCAGGTGTTCCAATCCCTTTCATGGCCACAAGTATATAAAACCAAGCACCTAGGCATGCAGACTGCCTCTACAAACACTTGTGAAAGAATGAGTTGCCCTAGGAGCTCAGTGAATTCCAGCGTGGTACTGTGATAGGATGCCACCTGTGCAACAAGTCCAGTAGTGAAATTTCCTCACTACTAAATATTCCACAGTCAAATGTTAGTGGTATTATAACAAAATGGAAGTGATTGGGAATGACAGCAACTCAACCACAAAGTGGTAGGCCACGTAAAAGCACAGAGCGGGGTCAGCAGATGTTGATGCGCATAGTAAACAAAGGTCACCAGCTTTCTGCAGAGTCATCACTAGAGACATAAAAGCATAATGTGGCCTTCAGATTAGCTGAAGAGCCTTACCATATCCACATTTTTAGAGAGAAACCTCAGTGAGGCCTCTTCATTAGACAGAAAGAAATTATTATAGAGCATTTGGAAAGACCTTCATTATCTTCATATCTGAATATGTGTGGAAAGCCTGAACTCACCTCCCGACATTTCTCAACTCTTACATCTTCTCACCTGCCAGGCTGCAGTGTTTTTGATCCCGATAGATCTAATGAGCAGGACTCAAGCATAATTACCACGGAGCAATCAGCAGAAAATGAGAATAATTCTTTTATTTTAGTAACCTGAATCAGTTATGTCATGTCATTCCCTAACTGTACGGTGTCAAAACAGCAATTTGGCATAATTTTCTGTCTCCTCCAATCCATTCTTTGGGATATAATTTAGGCCCCATTTTGGTCCCGTCCTGCACCTTGCGCTCTAAGCTTGTCACTGTCTAGACACATTGAATTATCCCCAGCTGTCTGTTTTCATTGTGAGAGCATGATATTTAACTATGGTTTGGTTTAATGGATGTTTAATGCTCCATTTATCATCATGATTTCAAGGACAGCATAATACTAAACCTGTATGGCTAATAAGGTTTAATAGTGCTGTCAATCTTGCATCAAAGACTATACAGTTTATTTAAACAAAAAACTGGGGCAGGACTCGTTTTTAACCACACTGTCCTGAAACAAAACTAATTTAAAATATCATAATTGAAGGAATATTTTGAAAAGCATGTTAAGATCTAAGATCTACTGAAGTGTTTTCTTTACAATGATCTGATTTTACTCATTTCCTTTCTCACATTCATCAGTCAGGCTTGTGCTATCTGTAGCTGCCTGTATGCTTCTCCATGCAAGAGCTTCGTGAGACCAGAGCAAATAAAAAACAAAGACACAACAGCATTAAAGACTCCTGACTCCAGGAAGGGTGTCCCCGTATCCTCTCTTAGTGGAATAGGGTGTCCTGCACTGGAATGTGGACTAAAAGGATCACACATCCTGGAATGCTGGGAATGTTAATAATGAAATAGGTATTCATGCCAGGAAGATGTTTGTAGGGTTCTTGCTAAGACTTTCCTAGAAACCTTTTTTTTTTCTCCAGAAGACTGATGTGACGTCCAAAAAATGGCACGCAGGGTCGATGTTAAATGGCGCTGCGTCTTTGTAGTGCCCCAGGTGTTCCTGCCAGATTGTGAAATTTACAAGGAACATTTTTAAAGGTTAGTTTTTGGAATTACATGAGTATGAAGAGAGAGAAAAAGAGAGGAACTGAAGACATTAAGCCCAGTAAGAAGAATAATGGCAAGAAGAATTAGTTAAAACAAAACAGGAAGTTACATTTTTGGCAAATGCCATGAAAGCAAAGTCTGCTTACTCTTTGGACTGCATCACAAGGTCTTCATCAGCAGATGCCATTAAACTATCTACAGCAGGACTTCATGCCCACGCTGGTACATTCATTTCACTGTCACCGGTGTGACCAAAGTAACTGGCTTTAAATTGAAATTGTTTTCTCAACTTCTGTTTCTAAATTTGATAATCCAACAGTTGATTACTAAATTTAGAAACAGAAGTTGCTCTTGGACTTGTTTTCCCCCTTCTATAAAATAAACGGGGGAAAACAAGTCCAAGAGCCTATATAAGATCATCGTAGAGATGGTAACACATGAGCACTTAAGTGGGAGCATGAATGAAGTTCAGGAACACAACAACATGCATGGAGCTGTGATCGTGTTTCTGCAGCCGGATAATGTCGCCCTCGTGTGGCTGACAGGAGAAAATCAAGAGTTGATAAACGAGAGCTTTAAGTAATGTGTTATACACAGAAACAGGCTAAGACAGTGGAGGAAAAAATATCGAGTCAGCCACAAATAAATGGCAAAACTGGGGTTATCAACCAGTAAATAATGCAATTTTTTATGAGTCTGTGTTGATGATGTGAAGTTGGTCCTGGTGATGAAGTTCACACAGGTTTTGGTTGTAATATAAATGGTTTTTTATTTTTATTTATGAATCCTTCAAATTATGGTTTACACATTAGCATTTCCACTAATACCAGTTTTTAAATAATAATGTTTAATGCTTTTACAGTTTTTATGTAAGTTTTTATGTCCATATATATATATATGTATATTTGTTGTTTGTTTGTGTGCTGTTTTGTTTGTTTTTGCGCATTCAGATTTTTGTTGCATTTTTTTTTAAATATATTCATTATTATATGAATATATAATTTAGAGCATATATGTATAACAATCCATCCATCCATTGTCTTCCGCTTATCCTGTTCAGGGTCTTGGGGGGACTGGAGCCTATCACAGCTGACACAGAGCGAGAGGCAGGGTACACTCTGTACAGGTCACCAGCCTGTCGCAGGGCCAACGCAGACAGACAGACAACCATTCACACTCACACCTATGGGCAATTTAGAATCACCAGTTAACCTTATTGTTTTCCATTGTACTTAAATTACATGGACATTTTATATGTAATCAAATTATTTAAAGTCAGCATTTTGGGCATAAATATGTTTTTGACTGTATTTCACAAGATGATAAACTTGCCGAAACAACCATAAGCTGGTATATAACGGACGCTTCATGATTTTATTTTATTTATATTGCCAGTAAGCCGCAGTATTTGGCTGTCTCTCTGTGGCTGACCCAATACCCGTTTGAAAAAGATACTTCCGGTCCAAGCTGGGACGTCACCGGAGCCCGTTACCAAAGCAACAAGTGAACGACACAAACCTCACCTCTCTGGTCCTCCTTTCGCTCAACCGGAACAAACCAGAACCAGAACCCCATTGGCTAATCGTGAGCACACCTGTCGCTGATTGGCCTGTGTTCACGAAGAGGAGCGAGTCCTCGCGTCTCCATTAACGACCAATTAAAGGAAGGAGTAAACATGGCAAGAGAAGAGGACGCGTTTGAGCAGACTTTTTCTTTTATTCCTCTTCACACTAAGACGTTTACTTTCCTACAGGACAAAGACACCTTGGCGCGGTTAATGAAATGGTGACGAAGCAAACCTCAAATAATAACTCAAATAATTTTCATTGTTGGAGGATCTCTGATGGTTGTGTGTGTTACCTTAAGGTCCATGCTCGGGAGGATTTCCGCTCAGTCGTACAGTTTTGACCACAGCTTCTCCTCTTACAACAGTGGAAAATTTGCACTGGTACGTCTCTTTATGTTATTGAGCAAAAAAGAAAACTAATAATTATGCCTTATCAAGCCCATTGTGAGTGATGTGTTTTGATCGGTTGAAAAGGTCACTGTGAGTTTAGACGAAATGTGATGTGTTTGGTCACATTACAACCCCCCCATTACCCCCTCCTTGTGTGCTCAGTGTTTCTTCAAAGACCCCGAGGTGGTGTCCAGTCTGAGAAAGATGGAAGCTGGAGTCTGGGTGCCTCTTGGTATGTCATGTGCCTTTCATCACTGATATTAGGAAATTGATCTCATCTGCTCCAATTTTTGCAGTCGGATCTCTTTAGATCTTTTTTTAAAGTGTGTGTGTGTGTGTGTGTGTGTGTGTGTGTGTGTGTGTGTGTGTGTGCGCGCGTTGCAGACAAGCCAGTGGTGTCTGTCAGTGTGGAGCCCGTGCCTTGCACTAAGGTCTCCATGGAGCTGTTTGATCCAATTTACTCTTGCGGCATCTTGAGGCCCACTGGACATGTAGTTAAATGCTTTCATGATGTCTACCCTGACTATGATGAACTCAGACAGGTAACTCCCTCATCCCTTGTCTGGCAGCCACTCTGTCTCTCACTCTCTTTCTCTCTACATATACATTTTAGCTCGAGTCAGTTCATGACCTCTGCAGTCCTTCCAGATGTTGCAGGACGAGGACTCTGAGCGCTACTATGTGGTCGGGAGGGAGGAGCGGGGAGAGTTCCTGTTTAGGCTCTTCAAGCACTTGTGTCTTGGGGGAGAGCTCTGTCAGTACGAAGACGCCATTGATCCTTACATCAGCACCACAAAGCAAGTATACAAAGATCTGATCAGGTGAATCTGCCTCCATATTTAATTTGTCCGAGTTTACACACATTACACATTATATGCACAAATCATTCATGACCTAATGATGAGATACTGATGTGTTTATTTTGTAGCGTGCAGAAGGACCCAGAAACAAAAAAGATCAGTGTGGTCTCCACCGTCATCAAAATTTGTGTATTTGTAAGTCACTGGTTCAGTGTCTGTTTGTGCCACTTGTGTGAATAAGAAGCTAGAGTCATTTAAGAAAAGCAAGTGTTGGAGGGGAGGATAAATATACAACATAAACGTGCACATATTGACATTTTATAGACTTATAGTCACTTACAGCTATACTGAAGTTAATGAGTATTTGATGGAAAGTTTTGTAACACAGAAAGTTTGACACCATAATATTTAAAGAAATCTTTAATGCCAGTACAATTTTCAAGATGCTCTCTTTGATGACACTGTCTAACCATAAAAAAATACAGCCACTTTATTAGGTACACCTTGTTAATACCAGGTTGGACACCTTTTTGCTTTTGGCACAGATTCAACAAGATACTGGAAAAGTTCCTCAGATTTTTTTTTTTTTCTACCACATTGGCATGATAGCATCACACATTTGCTGCAGATTCACACATCCATGACGTGACTCTGCGGTTCCACCACATCCCAAAGTTGCTCTACTGGATTGAGATCTGGTGAAATTTGAGTAACGTGAACATAAAGTGCTGGACATGGTCAGCAACAGACTGTGGTATTTAGGTGATGTTCAGTAGGTATTAAGGGGCCCAAAAGTGTGCCAAGAAAATATGCCCCACACCATTACACCACCACCAGCAGCAGCCTGAACTGTTGATATAAGGCAGGATGGATTCATACTTTAATGATTTTATGCCAAATTCTGACCCTACCATCTGAATGTTGCAGCAGAAAATGAGAGCTGGCCGCTCCATGCCACATTCAAAGTCACTTAAATCACATTCCTTCGTCATTCTGATGCTCAGTTTGAACTTCTGCAGGTTGCCTTGACCATATCTATATGCCGAAATGTATTGAGTTTCTGCCATGTGATTGGCTGATCAGGACTTTCTGTTACTGAGTAGTTGAACAAGTGTAACTAATAGTGTGTTCTTGTGTTTGTTAGAGAAGCTGCATCCAGTTAAGAATTAGGATATTAAGACAGATCAGACCCATATGTGTTGTTTCCTCTTGCACTAACCACATCATAATTTAATGCTTTGTAGGACAAGTCTGGCCGATGTTACCCCGGGACACGAGAGGAGGAGCAGACATTTGCCTATTTGATTGTCGACCCCTACAAACGACACGTAACTTTGTTCTGTCACTTCTACGGTGTGGGAGAGTTTACGGTGTGACAGCAAAGAACTGGAAATGGAAAACCTGCAGATTTCCTGCAGCTCACACTTGCATCACAGCCTGTATGTAAAAGATGGATGTATACTGTGGGTCTGAAAGGTGATGGAAACGCAAAAGTGCCTTGACCCTGCATTCTTTCTCTTGGCCAGGAGGGGGCCGTTGTATCAAAGCCAGTGAGCAAACAAACCCTACTGCTCATTTCATTTATGACCTCACTAAACTCTTCCCTGATGACGTTCAGGTCTCAAGCTCTCGTTTTAATCCTTATTGAATACAGGATGGTGTCCCTTTTGTAAATTGAGGTCCTATTAAAGGAAATGGATAATATAACTTTAGGCCATGGATACAGTGTGATTGACAAGTCTCAGACAGCAAGATGGTGACAGTCAAAATGCACAATACAGGAGTCCACAAATCATTGGATGACATCATGGTGGCTACTCCCAACTTTTCTCTACAGGCCATGGTAATTTCTCAGTTTTCATCCTATTAGAAAAGCAGTTGAAGACCAGTTCCCTGGATTTGAGTGTAAAATACACAAAATGTTTTAATCTTGTCTCATATAAATAATTAAAAACATCTCTTTGACTCCAGCTGAATGTTTGGAAATAAGAACTGAACACCAAACTTTAAATAAATTCAGGATTTTGGGTCCAATATTCTCCTTGAAACAGGTTTGTGTTAGAAAGTCTTGAACAAATGTAGTTATTTATTGTAACATAGGATTTATTATTTACTAGTTCTAAGCTCTATTTAATTTCCACTGAGGTATTCCATGTTGGGGTTGTCATGTACCTCTTCCTGGAAGGCTAAATTAATACTCCTTACCAGATGGCGTGTGGCCATTATACAAAGGAGTTGTGTGTTTTTGATCTACCGTTGTGGGATCAGTGCATCCACATGCATACATAATGCCAACTAAGCCGTGCCTGCAGTAAAGAAGCTAAAACTAATAGCGAGGGCTCCAGTTTCAATCTCGCATTCTGTCCAATATTCAGAGGTGAGAGTCAAACAGCTGCCAGCATAGCACCTTCTCATTTTCCATGTTCTTTGGCTGACCTTGAGCCCCTTTTGAGCACCATTTTAGCTTGAAACAGAATAAAGTGTTTTTGTATTTCCCTTTTTTCAATTCAAGTTTTTTCCTGACTAATTTTGTTATTACCAGATAAAAGAGACTGAACACAGCAAACAGTCCAAAGAGCTTTATTGAAACAAATAAATAATTAGTCAAGTGATCCAATTTCATCCTCAGCAGATACACTTTTTTCTTTTTTTCTTTTGTTTTTTTGCATCTCCTTAAAAGATTAAATCAAGGTGTGCATTTGATTAGAAAATAAATCAGTGCCATGTTTCATTCAACCAGTAGCCACATCAATTAGAGTGGGAAGACTTTGTTCATTTTTGCTTATTGCTTGATCAGTTAGAGTTTCACTTTAACAACAAACACATAAGAGAGCAGCTACAGAGCGATGAGCTGGAATGTCGAATGGCAGCAAGTCGGTGAGAGATGGGTGCCACGAAGAAGAAGCGAAAAAAGAGAACGTGCAGATTGAGACATGCATAGCATTCAGTCAGTTAAAGTTTCTCATACTCAGGTTTCTAGACTTGCGCCCCCTAGTGGCCTCAGAGGTAGTTGTGTGGAAGCCATTCTGATCTATGTGACATGCTTATGAGAGGAGACATGACAGAAGAGCTTCCTGTGATGACACAAAATGTCCATGCCTCCACATCTAATACAGAAAGAGTGTCAATGCAGTAAGGACCTGTAGGTACAATGATATGCTGAACATACAGTAAAATTCCCAAATATACCAACGTTTATAAGAGTCAAAAAGTCTTTAGAACAATTTTGATGTTTTGCAGTAACATAGCATGACTATCCTCACGTGATTTCTGTTACACATGTCTCTTCAAAGCAGGCTTAAGATAGAAGGAGGGCATAGAAGGCACGGGTAATTTCCTTTCCTGTCTTAACTCTAGGTTTTACATCCTTAAAGTTTGTCTTCTAATACTGGGGCAACCACGAAACAAACAACATGCAATACAGAAATCTAACATACATTTTCAGGAAGCTCAACATTCCAGGTGACAATAAAGTGACGGCAGCACTGTTCAGTTTAATAATGCCTCTAATAAACAGGCACCTCTGCTATAGTCTAGGCCATGTAATAAAGCTACCAAGCATCTCTCCATGAAATGAATGCAAACTGCAAGCTCAAAGTGCCATCTTATTTCTCATGATAGCGAGAGGAACAGACCATAAACAGAGCGAAAAAGACCGTGCGAGGAAGTACATTCACTGTTTAGAAGTCTAAAGTGGAGCACCTGAGTCAACTGGCGTGACCGGACCGAATGAATGAATGATTTACAGGGACAGAAAACATGTTTTTACTGGCCAAATACAGTATGGTGGATGTTTTCTTAGTCAGAGCTGGTAATAATTATATACAGATATGACCTCTGCAAGTTGTATGTGAACATGATTTAACTTGAAAATAAAATGCTTAAAATAAAATTTAACAATCATATCTACCTTAATTAAATATATTAACTTAAATCCTACATTCACAACCAAAATAAAAAAAAAAAATCCTCTCTTATAGGTTACATGAAATCAAGTGCATGAACACAATTACAATAAAAAAAAAATCTAAACAAAAGATTCATCAAGTGCCAAAGTATTTAAGTAAAAAGGACTCACTTTCACTGATAATATACGTGTGTGTGTGTGTGTGCGTTTGTGCACTCTCCAGTTTTGTCCATCAGCAAAGGGCATTTAGTGTGCAAAATGTCAAGAAGAAAGAAACCAGAAAAGACAAAAGAGAACAAAGTTCACCGGCTGCACACTGAAGCTGTAAGGCTGCAACCATTTGCTAACACACGAGCATTCATCTGGATAATGAAATTCATGCATTTGACCTGGATGGCTTACAGGATATTCACTGTTTAAAACCTGCACCAAAGTGGCCAAAAACGTTCTTGCATCTCTTACGAGTGCACGTGACATCTGATCTCAAAGAAAGAGCAAGCGCAGCAGACTGCCTGAAGCAGCTGACCTGAGGCTAAGGGTGAGTGACGAGAAGCTACACAGGAAGTGGCACATCCGTGTCTAAAAGTTCTCATTGAAGATTTATCTATAGGGCTGATTTGAGGAGCGTGCATGTCAGGAATGTGGGCTGCAAGACAATGAGTTTTAAAGGGCGGGTTAAAATATAAACTCAGGTTACTGAGATAAGTGGCATCTGAAAGCCTGTTAAAGAACATTTTGGCTCTATTAAATCCTAAACATGTAGGAGCATTCCTTATTTGAATCAAACAGGGAACATGGTGTGTTTTTTGCATGTGGGCTTGTTGGAGGCCAAACTTCTAAGAGAGGGAATCAGAACCAAACAACAATGTACTGTATGCACACCAGTCCGACGCATTCTCCAAGCTCTGTTTTCAGAGCTATTAAAGCAGGATTTACATATTTAAAACCCCCTTGTTCAGGTGAGACCACAGAAGTGTAGTGGCTGTCAGACAAGTCTGAGAATGCCCCCCTCCACAGGAGCACCTTGTCTTAGTGTTGATGGCTTCTTTACTGCTACTCATCACATTCATCACAGTCTCAAGAACTGTGACGCCTCTGGCAAAGTATTGGACAAATCCGTGGTACTTGTAGGGCTATTTGTGAGTCAGAAAGCCACAGACAAATGATGGTGTGGACAAAGGATTCCTCTAAAATTGTAAAAAACTTCAGTGAACAGTCTGATTATCTACAGTTAAAGTTTTAAAGTAGGCATTGATGTATGTATAGCATGAAGTGAGTGGTTCAGTAGTCAAGTATTACTTATTCGCATGTCCTTTCTTCATTTCCATCCTCATGTACAGTAGTGGGCTCAGAGGCGTGTGCGGTGAGCAGCTTTGGCTGAGGCTCCCTGTCAGTTGGAGCCATCTGGTGGCCTCGGGCTGGAAATGTTCAGTCGAGGGGGGGAAAAAAAGAGGGGGGTGAGGATGCAGATTTTAGATGGAGTGGGAGAAATCACTAAAGACTGAAATGAAACAAAGTGAAGAGGAGACATTTAGGTTGAGCGAGGACTCGGCCTCAGGAAGACATACTGTAAAGGGTTTGTGTCTTTGTTCAGTCAGCTCACTGTCATTCCAAGTTGCCACTCTCAGACTGAGAGATGTTGAGTGTGTTAGCAGAGGGGAAGAGGTCTCTTTGGTCCGTGGGGCTGTGGTAGTCAGAAGTCAGGTCGGGGTCCAGGAGGGAGGACAAGGTAAAGTGGGATGAGCCTTTCTTCAGGCACTGGGAGTAAAAATTGAGCAGGAGGTCCAGCTTGTTTTCTATGGACTGAACCTGAATGAACACACACACAGACCGGAATGTGTCAAGCTTCTGTGGCACTCAGATTCATCAGTCCTTCTAATGAGATAAAACAGAGTAAAAGCATTTTTCTGTTTGTGTAAGCTAAGCTAAACTATGCTTCATCATTTCCTAACAGTGCACAAGAGCTACAAAACAGAAAGAAAACACGCTGAAACAGCTCCTTTCATCATAAACTCCATTACCTGTTTCTCCACCTTGACTACACGGCCCATCATGCTTAGCTCATCCAATGAGTCCAGTTCTGGCGGCGTCTTCTCTCCCTTTTCAGGACGTGTCTTCTTATCTGACTGAACAGATCCTCGTCCAATTATCTGGTCCACCCTTTTATACAAAAAGAAATATATATTTTTTTTTAACTAACCATGATTGTTGGGATGGAAATGGAAGGAGATGAGTAGTTTCACAACTGAGAAGAAGGTACAACCACTGCAAACTCTACATATCAGGATCTATCTATCTATATCAGGATGTTTGTCAAAATCCACATGCAGCATATCATATCCGTGTTATGCAGCCCTAGGAACTGGTCACTGTCATTGAGTCGACCATAAACTCCTCCGTATACCAAAGTACTCTAGAGTCAAATGAAGCTGAAGCTACGCTGTAAAGAAGAGTGGGACAAAATTCCTCAGCAAAGATGTGAGAGACTGATAAAGCCATACATAAAAAATTATTACTTCAAGTTATTTCTGCTAAAGGTGGTTCTAAAAGCTACTGAATTATGGGGTGTACTTAGTGTGTCACACACTGCTTCTGTATTTTGGCTTAATGTTGTTAAATAAATAATGACTTGGTGTAAAATGTCATGTGTTGTAATTCATCTGAGATTGTATTCAAATAATTTTAGAACCTGCTACGGAACAAATGACTTTTATTATGTCCTGATATGTAAAAGCATTGAATTGAAAGATGGTATGCTGTCTTTTTCACACAATTATATACTTAGCTGTGACGTATTGAATGCAATATCACCTATTTTTCTAAGCAGCAAAACAACACCATCCATCCATCCTCTTCTGCTTACCCTGTTCAGGGTCATGGGGGAGCTGGAGCCTATCCCAGCTGACATAGGGCGAGAGGCAGGGTACACCCTGAACAGGTCACCAGCCTGTCACAGGGCCAACACAGAGAGACAGACAACCATTCACACTCACACCTATGGGCAATTTAGAGTGACCAATTAACCTAACCCCAGTAACTGCATGGACTGTGGGAGGAAGCCCACACAGACACAGGGAGAACATGCAAACTCCACAAAGAGAGGCCCGGGCCAAGGTGGATTCAAACCCAGACCAGCTGGATGGTCATGTGATATGATACTTATCTTAAGACTAACACAAAAGGTTAAGAACTACAGATTTTTGATCGATACTCCGATTCCTTTTATTCCATAGAATTCTTTGCCGGCTTTTAGAAGTGTTAAACAAACAAGAGATAACATGTTTGTCGAGCTTTAAAGGGTGCTTCAGGGGAGATTCACAAAAACATCTTCCTATAAAACAGACATGCAAAAATGTAGATTTTAAAAAAAGCTACCTTGTCTGCAGGCTCTTGATGCGGCCCAGCATATCCAAGTGTCCAGCTGAATACTGCTCTATGACATCCTTCACATCGTACGGGCGTAGCGTCTCCTTAAACTTCCTTTTGGCCACAAGGAACTTTAAAATCCTACACACACAACACACACAAAACTCATTGTTAATGCTCCTCTTTCCACCTTTAAAGGGCTTCAAACCACACATTCACACAAACGGGGGGTAGATGACATGATGCCGCCCACCTTGAAAATAACAAGATTAATTAAAGTGAGCATGACCTTATCATTCACAAACAGCCCCATAAAGAGAGCGGTCGCAAAACCTGCTAAACCATGTGGATATATTGTGATGATGAGAACATCTCCCAGAGACATTTTCTTATCAGCATTTGCTGTTTCAGCTTTTCCTCGGGTAGAACGGGTAACACACGCGCACACGCCTCTACCCTCTTTTTTCCTCTTGCCAGTATGACAGGCACATTGGAGCCCCTGGTGGACCACAGCTGTTCCAGCTCACAGTGGATGCTGCTCATCATCACCACCCACATCCCAGTGTGGGAGAGTCACACACCAAGGAATGTTGACCCAGCAGTACTGTACCCAGTGAACACATCACTGATGACATCCACTGCCAGAGCTTTTCTGGTTGGACATTTCACTGGAAGGAGCAGAGCGAGTGCAAGAGATAACAGGAAGGGAGCAGAGGAAAGTTTGAGAATGGGAGCGAGTGTGCGCCTGGCTCTCTGTGTTGGGTGGGTCATTCAATTTCCTTCTTATCACTTAGTCGGCTTAGATATGCTGGCTCCGCTAAAGGACTGAGACACCAAATGTAAGCAAGACAGAAGAGATACGCATTCAAGCTTGTGATAGATTGTGCTTCACGTCATGTCAGGAGAGTTTTCAGAGAGTGAGGCAAAGAAAAGAAAAGAAGCAGAAGAGGGGCAGAAGATGGGATTTTTATTTTATTTACTTTTTTTGTAAGAGAATCCTATCTCTCTAACCCAGATGACTAAGTCCACTGCAATAAGCTGAAAATCAGAAATCCTCAGCTGTTTTGGTAAAAATACACATGCATAAGTAACTGCGTGCACAAACACCATAATGTAATGCCACAGATGCATACATGAATATACCTGCATGCTCTCTGATTTACACACCAACACAACTGCACACGTGGCTGAAATCTGAACTCATGAGAGGGGTCATTTTCTGTAATAACCACTGCAACCTTTGTTGAGTTCTGCAGTTCTTGCATTTCCAGCGGCCGCATGTTGTATAGTGACCGTTCTGGAAAGAAAGTGAGAAGGTGCAAGCAAAGGAGAAGAGAAGCACGAGGAGGAGGAGTGGAGGTCTGCAGCTGGTGCTGTAACAGCCGTCAGCGCACTCCTCTTCCTCACGCAGCACTCTGTTTCTTGATGACTTCTGCGTTTGGGGGTATTTTTTTTTTTACAGGCGATCTTTTCTTATTTTGCATGTAAGTGCAGATTTTTTTGCCAGGGTGGGTCTCAGGTGTGGGTAAAAGAAAAGGTTGAGGCAGGATGGGAGGGGGTGGGTTTAGATTGGGATCCTCCAAGGGTTTCTTCAAAATGCTGACTCTCCTTCCTGGCCACTGATATGGCTTTCATAATACACAGTCAGGAAAGAGTAGGGCTCCCTTCTCTCTCTATTTAACTTCCTGTCAGTGGCAGTGCTACACTACAGCTGGCACTGCTCACTGAAAGCTGCCGTAATTCCCTACTTCTCGGAAGCTGAGATGTAAAAACACAGTGATGACTGGGGGGACAGAAGTGTCAACTGTGCCCTAAAATGATTGCTTAGCCAATGCAAATATTTTTTGCAAGTCAGCAAAGCTGGATCTCTGATAGTCTCAAATGACAAGGTTTTATCTGGGAATTAAAAATGACTGTTGTGCTGACACAAATTCTAGGTGGGCCAAGTAGGGTGAGCCACCGCAGGTCTGATCCTTAGATATGACTACCTGCCTGCCAAATGAACAAAACCTACAACCTACTGTATGTGGGTAGGTATGCTTATGGACCAAAACAGAGTATGTGCCTGATAAGTTTAAAAATATTTCCGCTGAAACCCCACAAAATCTGATGATTCAAGATTAAATGGTTATAAATAGTGGCCATGTCCATACTTTTTTTTTTTCCCAATAAAACAGCCACTTTATCTAAGAGTGGGATTATGCACAACTTGTACACTAGTGAGCAAAAGTCTTGAGGCATCCTTCATTTCTTTATATTTTGTTTTAAGGAGCTATAGTTCTCCAGGGTAAAGATTTTTTTTTAGACATTGGCTGTTTTTACGCTAATTTCATTTCTCATTTTCAGTGCTGTTTTTTTTTTTTTGTCTGTTAAGCCACTTAACATTGGCCTATGAACCATTCAAGGATAAAAAGACACCTAACGTAAGGGATGAACCAGTGTTGTGTCTAAATATAAGAGATAACTTAGTAACAAACCAATTTTAAACTGTATCTTAGGCAATTTGTTACTAGCAGATGGTCACAAAAACACACATTTGTTCCCATTACTTTAGTTGAATCTACAAAAAATGCCAACGATGACACCACCAACAAGGTGATTCCCAAAGAGATACACTGCCTGGCCAAAAAAAAAGTCACCACCTGGATTATGATCTGGGGTTGCTGCAGTTGGTCAAGTCTAGGTTCAGCAACATTATGTACTCAGAGAATGAGGTCAGCTGACTACCTGAATATACTGAATGACCAGTTTATTCCATCAATGGATTTTTTTCTTCCCTGATAGCAAAGGGAAGAAAAAAGATGACAATACCAGGATCCTCGAGCTCAAATTGTGAAAGAGTGGTTCTGGGAGCATGAGACATCATTTTCACACATGGATTGGCCACCACAGAGTCCAGACCTCAACCCCATTGAGAATCTTGGGATGTGTTGGAGAAGGCTTTGCGCAGTGGTGAGAATCTGCCATCATCACTGCAAGATCTTGGTGAAAAATGAATGCAACACTGGATGGAAATAAATCTTGTGACACTGCAGAAGCTTATCGAAACAATGCCACAGCAAATCAAAGCTAAGGTGGTCCAACAAAATATTAGTGTTTGACCTTTTTTTTTTTTTTTGGTGGCGACTTTTTCTTTTTTTTTGGCCAGGCAGTGTATTAGCTGACATTAACTGTTATAACTTGGCATGGTCTGCCAAGTTGTAACAACTTAAAGATTTTGAGGAGACTGGATGAGAGGAGGACATAGGAAAAGTGTGAGGCCTAAAACCTGTCAGCAACAGATGGACATTATCTGAAAGTCAAGTCGGCCCAGACCACAACATTATTGAAACAGTGTGGGATCATCCAAACAAAGGCAGCCACCATCCAAAGAAAAGCTTTGAATGTCCTTCAATAAGCCTGGAGAACTATTCCTGAAGACTACTTAAAGAAATTCCAAGAAAGCTGGCTAAGAGAGTTGAGGCTGTGTTGAAGAATAAAGGTGGTCATACCAGTATTTTCAAACTTGTACCAACTCTGTTTTTGCCCCTATACTGTATTTCCATGCATGTTTGCATATGTTTCAATAAATCACCGCATCCATTTCCCATTTTCCTAGAAAATATGAATAAATGAGGGGTGGCTCAAGATTTTTGCACAGTACTGTACATTATTGGATTTGTTTGAGGAGTGTACAGTGGAGGGAGCACAGGAAGCTATTCAGGCCTCAGTTTCCCACACTCTCCTTCCTTCTCCCTTCTCGCATACATTCACTCAGCTGGATGCTGATTAACAACACGCATCTAAAGTGAAACATCAGCAATAAGACCTGCTGCAAAATGCGGTTGTTTCACTGACATCAATCACAAACCTTGGGCAGACGCTGCACACATGTGTGTGTTAACACAGTGAAGCACCTGCTGTTTATGCACCTGCACTATATATAGGAACATCCTCACTTCTATTGTCTGCAGCACCACGCAGCTGAGGTCAGAGCTATCTGCTGAGTCAAGTGAAAACCAGAGGAAAGATCATTATAATAGCCTATCAGTGGTATTACCACTATCAAACTATAATACATCATGCGTGCAACGGTAAACATCTATCTGCTGTGCATCCAATGGGAAGAAACCTTCAGTCCTAAGTGTTAACACAGCACCATGTTCAAACGGCTCTCATTAATAAGTGGTCAGCTGTAAAGTCTGCAGATAAACTTAGAAAAATTAAGAGCTGTCCTGCTGACCTTGTGATTAAGTGCTCATCTATATAATGGATGCAACCATGTAGCTTTTTCAATTTCAACTAAATATAATGGATGGATGGAGGTGCATGGATGGATGGATGGATGGATGGTATTTGTGCAGTTATGCATGCATTACACCTTTTACTTTTCTAATTATTTGCACAAGTCTCATTTCAGCTCATACTGAGAGTCACTGAAACTGCTGTTGCTATTTACAGTCATGCCAGGCTGACAAGAAGTTACAGTAAAACCAAGGAAATTTCTGGCATTGCTCACAAGAGCAACAGTCTAAAGAGATTGAAGCTCCAGCAACTGTTGTGGATGAAGAACAACTTGACTGACGCATTTCGGCCTGGGGCCGTCATCAAGGTCATCAAAAAAACGTGTTACGTTATCATAAGTGTAATAAATAAAAAGCAAAAAGCACACAGAACTGAATTGAATGGACTGGTTTCAGACTGGCACATTCCCGCTGATATCCGATCCAGGTTTTTGAGTCAGGACCGGACTGACAGGATGGGTGCATCCTTTGTCTATTCCCTTGTTACATGTCTGCATCTTACTGTTGGACTATCTGATAATAATATGCTTTCAACTTCAGAAAATATTGACAGATATTTTTTTTCTTATTTACATTACCTCAAAGTTATGAAGGTGCATCACCATGGTAACTTGTGGACACCTTATCTACTCCAGAGTAGGTTATGTTCAAGACAACAGATCAACATAAACAAGTCCCCACCTACATGAATCAGTTTCTCTGGAAAATAGCATCAACATTCCTGGAAGTAGTAAGAGGGTGATAGAACGAGTGGTTTTACTTGATGAACATCAAAAAGAAATAGAGATTTATTTTTAGAAAACAACTTTAGAACGTTTTGGCATTGGCAGGAACCAATTTTAGTAACTAACTATTACTATTATTATACTATACTATTCTATAAGCTGAATATAACAAAGGCATAAGCCTTGTATATGTAGTATACAAGGCTTTAGCCTTGTATTACTACATCTGATATCTGCTTACCTAGATTGTATTCTATTTGTGGTTATTTGCTTATGTAGATGAAACAATAAGGTAATATTGAGTTACATGCCATGTATTACATACACTGTGATACTAAGTTTACTGGACTGACACTCTGCATTTTTTCCTTCCTGGCTTTAAATGGACTTTATTTATCAGCTGCTGCTCCGCTGTAAACTGTTAAGAGCTTTTGTAGCTAGACTGGGGTATCCGAGTTCACTTACCTAACACCTTCACATGACTCCTCAGTCTAAGTGAAGATATTCTGGATATGCTGAACTTGCCTTACATTATAGGCCTGAGATCTTTCTAAAACATGTTATTATTGAATGACAGCTAATTTCACAATCCCTAATGTTGCAATATACACTTTTTTGTGCATATGGCCACTTTTTCAAAGTATGTATGGAACCACACAGGCGGTGTCACGCTAGAGAAAGAGAAATGCTCTGAGGGTACAGTGCTGACATCAGGGACCAGAAATAGAGTCATTATAATGCGCTCTTCATCAGCCCCCCCCCCCCAAACAGGAGACAAGCCAGACCCCAACACCAGATGTTTGCTAGCAATAGTAGGTTTTCTGCCTACAGTCAGGGAAAGTGTCGTATTATTATGTGAGAATGAGTGTGTGTGTCTGTTTGTGTGTGTGTGAGAGAGATTGGAGGAGATTGGGCCTGGCCTGTACACTTTGCTTGTAGTGCTTTAGTAACAGGAAGAGATCACACGATGATGGGAGTTAACATCCAATATCACCACAGGTCTAAAATAATTTTATCATTG
Source organism: Archocentrus centrarchus (assembly GCF_007364275.1). Classification (NCBI taxonomy): domain Eukaryota; kingdom Metazoa; phylum Chordata; class Actinopteri; order Cichliformes; family Cichlidae; genus Archocentrus; species Archocentrus centrarchus. The sequence goes on from NC_044356.1 coordinate 18,954,785, forward strand.
TGGTCATTGTTTTAAAACGATACAACATCATCAGCTGCATCAGTACGCTGTGCTGTGATGCTCTGTGATCTGGATGCTCTTATAGGTGTATGTGTATGTGCGCCCTCTCTAATAGGTTTTCTTATCACGCCACCTCACACATGAATGAGCTGGGCCTGCTGAGCCACAAGGTGACATGGAGGGAACTAACCCTGCCTGCAGGACGGCTCAGTTACCTCTCCTAAGAGGACATTTCTACTCAGTCAGCTGAATCTGCACAGCGCTTAAATGGAGGAAGAGGCATGTTCACCTATTAATGAAGGCTGTGTACCATGGGAGGCACCCCTTGTGTGAATGTTCATACACAGATTGTTCATCTGACCATAGTGATCTTATCCAATCCATAATAAGAGGGACAGCAGCTACAACTTGTACCTGAAAGTCATGATTTTATACAGCATCTACAGCCATGTGAAAAAGTACAACCACTTTCAAATCCAAGGCTTAACAAATTCAAACAGAAAAGTTATTTTATATTTAACAGGTTCTAAAATGATTCCAATACAGCCATGTATTTAACACCAAAACATGACACATGTGTCATTATTTCCTGAACAAATGCTAAACAAAAATGCAGAAGCAGTGTGTATAGAACTACCTTTGGCAGCAATGTTTTCTGTATGACTTTATCAGTCTCTCATATCATTGTGGAGGAGTTCTCACCCGCTCTTCTTTGCAACATTGCTTCAGTTCATTGAGACTTGGAGGCATTAGTTTCTACACAACTCTCTTCAGGTCCAACCACAGCTTTCATTCAGGGGTCTGGACTGGGCCATTGCAACACCTTGATTCTTTCTTTTTCAGCCATCCTGTTGTAGATTTTTTGCTGGTGATTATTGTCCTGTTTCAGGACCAATTTTAGCCAAGCTGTAGGTTGTCAAACAGATGGCTTCACATTTGAATCTAGATGTTTTGGTATACAGAGGAGTTCACGGTTGACTCAGTGACTGCAAGCTGCCCAGATCCTGTGGCTGCAAAACAAGCCCAAATCATCACCCCTCCACCACCATTATTGACAGTTTACATGAGGGGTTTGTGCTGATATGCTGTGTTTGGTTTAAGTCAAATGTGGCACTGTGCATTAGGGCCGATCATCCGTGTTGGTCTCGTCTGTCCAAAGGACATTGATCCAGAACTCTTGTGGTTTGTTCAGATGTAACTTTGCAAAAATGAGCTGTGCTGCCATGTTTTTTTTTTAGAGAGAAAAGGCTTTCTCCTGGAAAGCTTTCCAAACAAGCCATACTTGTTCAGTCTTTTTCTAACTGTACTGTCATGAACTTTAACAGTTAACATGTTAACTGAGGCCTGTAGGGTCTGAGATGTAGCTCTTTAGGTTTTTGCAGTTCCTCTGAGTATTGCACAGCCTGAGCATGGGGGGACTTTCTCTTTCCTGTGAAGACTGGCAACTGTCTTGAATGAACAATCTTGTTAATCTGCAAACAAGCAAACTGCCAAAACCTCTGCTTTATAGAAGGTCACATTGCTAATGATCAATCATTATTATCTGATCAAGTTCATTGATTAGCAGCACCTGGCTGCTACTGGAAGCAGTAAGGATGCCTTATGGCATTTAGGTTGTTTTGCTAAATAAATACTAAAAGTGTAATATGTCATGTGCTGTTGTTCATCTGAGTTGTATTTACCTCATTTTATGTCCAGCTAAGGACCAGTGATTTTCTTTTAATAATATTCTTTTTCATATGACTGTAGATGACTCACTTATAGTATTTTCTATTATTATATAGAAAGATTTTGAAGTCTAATATCAACTGCTCAAAGTGTCATGAGTGTCACTAAAAACTGGCTTGGCCTACTGATAGGGACAACAAAATCAACCATGAGTGTTACCAAAGACTGCATTTAAGCCTCACTGTCAGTATGGTTTCAGTAATTAAATTATTATTTTGGCATATTTTAGATTTTTCATTGAAATTAAGTCACTAATTACAAAAGATTAGAAGTATAATATGAGATGAGCAAAGACAATTTTATACTTCACTGTGGTGGCTCAGGGTGGAGATGATTGAAGTGTAAAGGAAATACTCGGATCAGACGACATATTATCCAAAAAACTGCTCTGTTAAAGCTGCTGCTACAAAACACAGATGAGCTAGTTTTAAGTTTTTAATGATCAGTACAGAATGCAATAAAAAAAAGCCCTTTGTTTTCCATTAAAGCATTAAGGAATGACCACCAAATGTTTATTTGACAAAAACATAAATTAAAATTCCATTAGAGTTACAAGAAGTACACAGTTGATGGCAGGTCTCACCTGACAGCTCGTATAAGTGTCTTCACTGCTGGATCACCTCCTCCATGGTTACATCACAGTATGGCTTGTCTTCCACACTATCCCTCCCCGAGTCCCTCCACTGGGCCCAAGCAGAGGTGAGATAGTCAGAGACATTAAAATGCAAAGAGAACAGAAAGCTGCGTGTGGGCTGCTCACCGTCAACAGGTGGACGCGGTTTTTGAGGCGCAGGGAGGCTGCGGAAGCGTGTGCGGTGTCATTGAAGCTCCAGCTCTTTTGGACCTTCCCTGGGCTGTGGCCTCAGGGACGTTCTCCTGGCTAGGAGAGCGGCGGACACCGGAGCCAGGAGGCAGCGGTGAAGGCTTGTTCCGAATAGTTTGGGATGAACGGGAATTATTCATCTCGATCCGATCCCGGAATCCTATTTTACCGCTGACAGTGAAGTAGAAAGAGTTAAACATATGCAGGCACAGTATTCATTTGGATAAACTGCACTTTTTGTATGATCGCAATATCCATGCCTTTGACTTTATGGAAACTACACCGTGTTATCCTGCGAGCTTAGAGAAGCAGGAGAAGGGCAGCCTGAGCTTGTTAGAAAGGAGTCCGTTAGTAATCGTGAACTAACACCAAAAAATGTGGCCCCTGTCTTCTAAACGGCATCACATACACAAACAGACAAAACAGGGACACAGACAGACATTTAATTTTGTCTCAATGAAGGACAGACCAGCTGACTGATCATGCAGGCAGTGTCCCAATGCACCACTCTGTATTGCTAAAACTCATTCTGCCCTGAGGATTTGTGCATCTAATGTGGCCTATCGCTGCACATGAATCAGCAAAATCAAAACCTTGAAACCCGATTCAAGACTTGCAGTAGTGCTGGGGTGGCGGAAAAAAATACTCACCTACCATCAGAAAAGCTCCCTTAATCTGTTTCAACCAGAGTGTATAAGCATCAAATATTGGCTTCAAAGTGCAGCCATATAAACGGTGTCGCATTAGGTACTCTATACCACTCACCACCAAGTCAGCCCCAACACGTGAGGCCATTGCTTTACAGTAGAAAAGCTATTTGGCAGCCATTCTCGAGGGTGACTGACTCCCAACGCTGCTGTTATAGCATGCACTTGTAGTCCAACCAACTCTATAGCCACTCACATGTTACCATCACGGATCCATAAGGCAACGCAAACATCATGCACACAGAGCAATTTCAGCCAAGTCGTTCACTCAAGAATTTTTATGATTGATATACTCTTTGTTTTGCGTGTGTTACAAGAAGCTGGCCATTTAAATTAAAATTTAAATCGCTTAGGAATGTTGGTAGAAACTGCATTTCATACAAGCAATATGAAATGCTTTTGGTTAGACTGGAGGAAATGGGGAGGTAGAGTGAAAGGACTTGCATGCTGTGCGAAAGGATGAAAAATGACTTGGATCCATGAGGATCATGAACTTTACTGAATCTTTCCACAAGTTTGAAAGACTACTGCATGCAAGCAAAAGTTTGAGCACTAAAAAAAACACGTCATGTACAACTATTATAATATGAGCAAGAAATGGAAAGCATGCTAATCATTAAGCAGTTTCTCCAAGGAGAGACTAAAAAAATGGGCCAAAGAAGTGAAATAAAAACAGGAAGCAACTCCAGAGCATGGCATTTATCAGACTTTCACTTAGCAAAGCACTAATTTTTGAGGGATATTTGATATCCTCAAAATATATTGGTTTACCTTGTCAGAGCTGTAAATCAACAGGGACTTCTGCCATGATTTAACACGTGGTTTTATCATGACTTTCAAGCAAAAGCAACAAAAACTCAGCTCTACATTCTCCACCACTTAAAATGAAGACGAACTTGGAGAAAGTCCTCATAGTGAAAACAGAGCACAACATGTCTTTCTAGTAAAGTATTCACGCAAAGCATTTGTGGACCAGAATGTAGTGCCGGTTTAAGGTTTTAAATAGTAGTTTGTTGACTGTTTTAAAACAATTAAAATTGTGTTACTTAATTTAATTGAATCTTCTTAAAAACCTGTGATCTTTTTTTCCATAAACAACACATTTAGTGAGTCACTGCACTGCCACAATTTTTTGAGTGTGTCAGGCCAAGGTGAGGAGGATGTGCTATTAAAGGAGAATGGGTATTATATTTGTGACGTTCAGCGTGCCCCGTGCACAGGCTTGTTGCCGTGGATACCTCTGCTTGCGGCCAGCGTGTATCCGGAAGAGACCTCGCTTTTTAGAAAGGAGTTGACTGGGGAGACACACAAGGCAGAGGGAGAGAGGAGGTGAGGGGGGGAGAAGGAGTGGAAGACGTGGGGTGTGGTGGAGAAGTTCTGGGACACAACCTGGGTACACGGTGTACCCGTGAGGATAAAACGCAGCAAAAGCAAGAAACGGGAAGAGAAAGAGAGAGAGAGAAAGGTTGAAGTGGAGGGGGTGAGGTGTAACATCTCAATAGTCCAAATAGCCTCTTCCCTTACCTTAAACTGGAAAACGTATTACTGAAAGGCAAGTTTGGATTACTGAGACACACTCAGTTAGAAGTAGGAGGTAGTAGACTGGATCAGCTGGTGGGCAAGGGTCATGCCAAGGCAGTAAGTAATGTTTCACCTGAGTATATTCATCAAGACAGTCTATTAAACATCACGGTGGGACAGCAGCTCCTCAAAACAAGACAATCCTATCAGCAAAACTTGTAATATTCAAAGATCTCTGTGTTTCTCTCTCATCTACCGCATGCAAAATTCCACTATTTACAAATGAGATAAACAGCCCTTCATTACTTTGGTTCTAGTTTTTGCAAATGAATCTATCCCAGCTACAAATGTCCTTTTACTCAACAAGCACATCTCATGACTTGGAGAACAAACCTGCATGGAACTTCTGCCTTCCTGAGAACAGATGGAGGATGGATGGCATGGAAAAGATACGATGGAAATAATAGGGAAGAAGATGAAGACAGGAAGAGGAAACTGGTGTGAGTGAACAGCATGAGGTGGTGGAAATGGCAGGAGTATGCGCTAAAGCAGACAAAGATGCAGAGAAGCAAGAGGGCCTGCAACACAGTGGTCTCAGATCACATTAGAGAAGAAACTGTTAGATAAAACATATTCATGCGGCAAGCTCTGGAAGCAGCAAGTCTTTGCGTCTGTACACCTCTTTAGTGTGTCTTAATCGCCACAGCGGTAGGACTGTAGGTAGACTTTTGCCCCCCTGCCAGGATGTACTGTGAGGCTGTTGCGTACCTGTCCCCCCGACAGGTAGGGGGAGCGTAGGCGCAGCCCAGACAGCAGCGTTGTGGTAGGAGTTGTGGAGAACCTTCTTGGTGTTACGCTGTCTCTGGAGGTGACTGAACAGTAGCGTCAGTTCTCTGACACCCACGTGCACAAATAAACAAAAAAACACATGAACAAATGAACAAAAACAACAAATAGAGAAAAACTCACAAAAAGGCCAAATCAGTGGTCCAAAACTCAAAGGAAGAGAGAGAGAAATAAGATGTACAGTGATGTTCAAAAGTCTTGAACCAGCCCTCATTTATTTTACTAGGAAAATGGGAAATGGGTGCAGTGATCTATTGAAATGTGCAAACATACATGAAAATACAGCATATAAGGCAAAACAGAGTTTGCACAGGTGTAACAAGCTTAAAAGTTAATATTTGGTATGACCCACTTTATTCTTTAGGACAGCCTAAATTCTGTTTGGCAGCTTTCTTGTAATTGCTCTTAGGAGTCTTCAGGAACAGTTCTCCAGGCTTCCTGAAGGACATTCAAGCTCCTCTTTGGATGTTGGCTGCCTTGTGTTCTGTTCTCTGTCAGGATGATCCCACACTGCTTCAATAATGTTGATGTCCGGGCTCTGGGGAGGCTGACATGCGGGCCCCAAATCATGACAGAGCCTCCACCGTGTTTTTAGAGTTGGCTGTAGACACTCACTGTTTGTACCTCTGTCCTGACCTCCTTTGTACATATTAATGACCATTTGAACCAAAAATTTCACATTTGGATTTATCACTACATAATGATCTTCATTCTTCAGTCCAATGTCAGGCCTTTGCGGGATTTTTTTCCTGTTTCTTAAAAACTTTCAGATACTGTTCACCGGCTGAAGATAATTTTTTAGGCCTGACACTTCTTCTTCTGTCCTCCACGTTCCAGTTTCTGCAGCCAAGCAGCCAATGTCCAAACAAAAATGTTGAAAGATCTTGAGATAGCATGGAGAACTATTATACAAGGCCAAAAAAATTACAAGAAATTCTGGCTCCTTGGAAGCAAAATATAAAGAAATGAGGTGTGGCTCAAGACTTTTGTACAATACTGTAGATGATGTCTAAAAGTAAGATTTGGGCACTGCAAGTTTGACTTAATTTTACTGTAACCCATGCATCTGTCTATTCATGTTTCTCAGGTTTCCCTCCTTTTAAGCAAATAAAATAGTCAAATTAATACATAAATGCAAAACATAAGAAACCACTGCGTTTAAAAAAATTATGAAAAAAAAAAACTGAGGGTGGCAGAAATTTGAAATAATAAATGGAGAGCAAATCAACACCATTTCTTTCACTACAACCCTCACTTTAACTGACAAAGGGTTGCAGGTAGCAGACATGATGCATGCAGTTTTTTACACAATGATATGAATGCATGAGCAGGAACGAAACTGTAAACTAGCCTACACCTTTCAGTATTTGCCTTTTGGGAAATTTTCTGATGCAACTCTCAAATCTCTGTCTGCATTTACACTCCAACCAAAAACTGTCAGAGGCATCCGCAGATTTCTGATGGCTGAATCCCCCCAGTGCTCATCCTGATAGGGGCGCCTACCTGAACGAAGGCAACATGCTGTCATAGAAGTACCAAGTAGCTGTTAGATAGGAGTGTTTGGCATCTGTAGAGTAGAGACGCCATGCAGCCTAAAGAAAAACACACAAAGCAATAAAAACAGAGTGAAAGTTAACAGCCGGCTGAGTGTGAATAAAACAGCTTTTGCGACTCTCACTGCGGCCATCACCTGTATCAGGTTTGCAGCAGGCATCCTCCTCTTCTCAAAGTGTTTCTGCCTGTGTTGCTCTTGAACCTTCAAGGCAAAGCCTGACCCCAAAATTCCCTGAGGGTCAAAGATCAAAGTAAAGTGAGGAATGCAACTCGTGACATTCGGCTATGCCGAAGGAGTCACGAACTGTGAGTAAATATAGGAGACTTACAGCAGGCAGGGCAAAGAACGAGACTCCCAGAAGAGCAAAGCCGGCAGCTAGGAGCCGTCCCTGCCACGTATGAGGGGTCTTGTCACCGTAACCAATAGTAGTTAAAGTTATCTGGGGAGAGGAAGGAACGCAGATCTCACACTCACAATAGATTCAAACTGTAACAAATTTGGCTGACATGCTGCATTGTAACTGTATTTACTTTTAAAATTAGGTGATTATTACAAACATCATTCTATACCTGAAAATGAAAGCTAAAGTTATTCCCACACTTTACAAAATATCTGATATGAAAGTACACCCATCTCCACCCCTAATTTGTGTCCACAGGTATCTTTCATCACGTGTTTTGCAGGGACCAGGGGTCATCATTTTTTTAAAATTATGAAATCAATGTCATTTAACTCATATTGAATCCTCCTCCAAGACTAATGCTCTATCTCACAACTTTAATGAAAGCTCTCTGGATCCACACCAAAATGTAATGGGCTCTTTTTATGCTCGTGCGCCAACATGGAACTTAGCTGGGTAGTTTTTGTGTAATCAAGGAAATAAAATCCACTGCTCACATCCTTAAAGATATGTGGAATGCAGATTCAGGTAATATAATATTGCTCAGTCACCTACAGCAGAGCCTTCTTTAAATATATCTCTGGCAAGCAAATCCACCAGTCAAAAACAACACATTTAACAACCTCTTTCATTTGAATTTATAGATCCCAGAGAGCCCAGATATTTTAAGCTTTCTTTTATGTTTGTGTTTTCTGTCATACTCGTGCAGTTAAATTATTGATAAGTGCTGATAAGATGATGTTTGCATATAAGGAGAGAGTCCATAATGGGCACAGTGAGCAATACTCACAGTCCCCCACCAGAGGGAGTCTGCATAAGTGTTGAAGTCTGAGTTGATGTCTTTCTCTGCCAGGTACACGAGGAAGGAGGCAAAGATCAGGACCAGGAAACCTATGTACCAGGCTGTAATCAGCTCCTGTGAGACAGACAGTCACACCTGTCAGCAGCAGCAGCAGCAGTGAGAGCATCTGAACCATCACAATCCCTGCTGTATCTCTATCATCGCTATTGGTTAAATCATCATAATCACACTTGACTTTCACTTTGACTTGGCTGTTTACAAAGCTGATGCATCAGTTCATCATCATCATCATCATCATCATCACAGATGTCTACATGTTCTGGAGCTGACCGATGGGCGACAGACAATGAAGTCGGCACAAAAAGTAACAACTAATTTGCCAGAAATGAGCAACGAGTTTGATCTTTGAGGGCTGTGAATGTAATCAAGCAACAGTTGGTCAGCCATTAGAGTCACAAGATATTCCTGAAAGCTATGGAGATATTTTTCCCATTAGTTCCCACCATGTCATCACCAACCTTTTAATGGCAGCCCTCAGCCTCCTCTTTGCTCTTATAATAATCTATAGTGTTTCAAGTAGCTACCTTAAATTAGTGTTTTGTTTTCAGTACACAGTTTAATCAATGGGATGTAATTGCTTAAACATAAACCAGATAAAGTGTGTTTACATGACAGAACATATGTGTTCTGAGTTAAGTCCAGAACTATTCGGACAGTGACACAATGACTGTACACCGCCACAGTGGGTTTTAAATTAAACCATCAACATGTGACTGAAGTGCAGACTTTCAGCTTTAATTCAAGGGGTTTAACAAAAGTTGTACAATAACTGTTCAGCAATTACACACATTTGTTTTATAAATAGCCCGCCATTTTCAGAGGCTCAAAAGTAATTGGACAAACTTAAGTTTAAATATAAAGGTTGTTTTAATACTGTTTTTAATAAATGCTGTGCCTTTGAGATGCTCTGCTAGGCCTTTACTGCAGCTGACCTCAGTTGCTGTTTGTTTGTTTGTGGATCTCAGTTTTTTAATGCTGAAGAGTTACTTTTGCTGCATGCTCTGGATCACTGTTATTTTTTACAGTTTTTGTTATGAAGCACTTTGTGACATTTTTATTGAAAGGTGCTATATAAGTAACATTTTACTTGCTTACTTATGTATTATCCATTTGCTCTGTGAAGTACTATTCGATCACTTTTGCACCATTTGGCCGAGTCTGAGCAGAGAGTATAGCCCAATTCCTCCTGCTGCTTCCTGCAGCAGTTACATCATTAATAAAGACTAGTGACGCGGTTCCACCGGCAGCCATGCATGCCCATGCTATAACATTACCTCCTCCGTGCTTGACAGATGATGTGTTAAGAGATTCAAGATTCAAGATTCAAGAATACTTTATTGTCATTATATGTAAACATATAACGAAATTTGCATTCCAGAACACCCATCCAAGCGAAATACAAACACAGAAACAAACAGGGGGGACAGGTGTCTGAGGTCGTGCAGCCGTTTAGCAGGAAAACAGAAAGAGATACACTGGGATAGGTAGGTTTAAAAAAAAGATCATGAGATGCTTCTCTTTTTTTCTCACACTTCTCACTTTTCTCTTCATTTAAGTTAATCTTGGTTTCATCTGTCCAAAATATTTGTTTTCAGAACTTTACAGGCTCTTTAAGTGTTTTCTGGCGAAGTCTAATCTGGCCCTCCTGATCTTGAGTGCATCCAGTGGTTTGTACCTTGTTGTAAATCCTCTTTATTTACATTCATGAAGGTGTCTCCTCTATTTGTAAAAATGTCTGTAATTCCAAAACAGTTAATGTGACATTTTTGTTAAATCCCTGAATTAAAGCTGAAAGTCTGCACTTTAGTCACATCTTGGTTATTTGATTTAAAATCCAGTGTGGACAGAGTGTACAGAGGACTGTGTACATAAGAAAAATACAAAAAAAAAAGTGTCACTGTCCTAAAATGAAGGACATCAGTATATATTTATCAGCCTCTCATTCTCACCTTGCTGTGAGCATAAACCACTGAGCCCAGTAGTTTCCAGGTGCCTCCTCGGCGGTCCATGCGTACCATACGCAAAATCTGAAGAAAACGCATGCTGCGCAGGGCTGATGTAGCAAAGATGTTGCCCTGCGTCCCTGCAGCAATCACCCCCAGTGATGCCACAAACACTATGAAGTCTAAAGAGAAGATGTTCACATCATATCAACGAGAGATATAGCATCTGAAGAAGAAGTGGAGAGACTTCACACTTTTTCACTTGAACACATTTACCTATAGTCCACCTACATTTATTCCACACGTTTTACATACTGTAGCTATCATAGAGGCAATTTCCAGAAGAAGGCTGCTCCTGTTAATTATCAATCCATTTCTTATGGCAGCCCCTCCCACTGCCATTATTGTGGTGGCTCCAACTTGGGGCTGCCTTTTTAGCACCAGATCAGCAGAAAACAGGTACTTGTTGTGCACTGCTTACAAACAACACACATAAACACACTCTAACCTATGACGCAAAAAGGCTTCCTGGCAAATTTTAGTCGTCCCTTCCATCCTCGGTATCTGCAACAACATCCGGCTGCCCAAACCCTGATGAAGTACTCCAAGCCGAACACCACAATCATTACAAACTCCTGTAAGTGACACACACACAGAGCGAGAGACAGAGGTCAGTGATGTTTGTTGTGGGTTTCCATTAGATCATCGAACCCGAGCTTAAGTTTTTATCATGCACACCAACTGCCTCCTCAACAGAGCTATCTACTTATTTAAAAGTAGCACACTGGTGTTTATGAAAACCTGAATGTAGCTGAAACTTTGTTATGACCTTATGGTCTTAACATCTACCAAGTTGCCAGCAACCCATTTTGGATTATGGTTAGGTTTAGCTCGTGTTTTAGCCACACGCTAAATACCATTTCCAGAAACTGGACAATGTTACCTCTGAAATAAACTCAACACACTCTCAATGTTAAGAGATCAGAAAGAGAAACAAATGGAAAGATGTCAATGCTGTGGAAAGGATCATGGTAACATAAAAAGTACACAGTATGTCACACCACATTTACAGTAGTTGGGAAGTATATTTTCCATTTTTTACAACAGCGTGAACTGCTGAACTGTGATTTACACTCCCTGCACTCTGTGTATTTAACCTTTCCCATGATATCACTGGAGACACTGTAAAGCTAGTTTTATACGCTCAATGTCTAAACTGATTTAATTTTATTTTTATAAAATATTAATTTAAGAGATTTCAATGCTCCAACATAAGTTATAGCAATTTTCATCTTTCCTTCTTTCAGGTTTCTGGACTACGCAGACAGTTTAAGATGCACCAAACCAATCTGTCATTAGAGCAAATGTTTGTGTAAGTAAAATCCACTAGTGGCTGATTGTCTGCTAATGGACAGGTGATTGATCGAAAGAGTGAACCGAGGGAACGTGGAAGTCAAGAGGACTACCATTAAATAACACATTATGAAGGGCAAGGTGGGAAGAGAGATGGGGAAAAAGGTGGCTGAGAGAGGACGAGTCAGGTTAAGAAGGAGGAAAAGGGTGTCCATTACCTTTCACTAAAGCAGCTGAAGTACAGAGGAAAAGAAGAGATTAAGGGATAGCTATTAGGATTAGTGCATCGTGTCTGTGATTTCCTGCACAGTCAACAACACCTGAATCCTCCCTCCTGCTTACATGGCTGCCTGTGCTTCCAGTGGTAAAGAAATGCACAAGTGCAAGCACGTATGGATACACTGTAGTAAGTAAGAAGGCAAGCATGCAAGGACAGTGTATGACAACATGTGCTGAAGCTGCCATAAATGTGTGTTTTTATATATGTATAAATGCAAACTAGAGAGAAGAAAGGGGCCTACCAGGATGAAGAGACCTTGGTTTGCAGCCTTCTGGTGGTCGGGGATGGTGGAGAACACGGACAACACCAAGCAGCTGAACACCAAAAGAAAACTGAAACACACACAAGCACACACCAGTTATACACAGTTCATTATATATATATTGTTTATCCTCTGCATGATTAACCAATATAGAAAACATAAAACTGCACAGAAAGCAGGAAAAGATTTGTTGATCCGCAACACAATAGAAACAATTACATTCAGTCAGTGGTCCATAAATCACACTAATGGAACCAAGTTGAATTTTTTTGTACACAAATTATAAGGCTCAATGAAAGTAATGGTCACTCACTTCATCAGGTGCACTGCTTCAACCACTCATTATTGCAGATATCTAATCAACCAATCACATGGCAACACCTCAGTGCTTTTAGACATGTAGCCATGGTCAGGACGACCTGCTGAAGTTCAAACCGAGCATCAGAATTTAACGGTCTTTGAAAGTGACATGGTTGTTGGTGCCAGACAGGCTGGTCTGAGTATTTCAGAAACTGCTGATCTACTGGGATTTTTCCACACAAACATCCCTAGGGTTTACAGAGAATGGTCTGAAAAAGAGAAACTATCCAGTGAGCGACAGTTCACTGAGTGAAAATGCCTTGTTGATGCCAGAGGTCAGAAGAGAATGGGTAATAGGCTGATAGGAATGCAACAGTAACTCAAATAACCACTTGTTACCAACAAGGCGTGCAGAAGAGCATCTTTAAACACACAACATGTTGCACCTTGAAGCAGATGGGCAACCTCAACAGTAGATCACACCGGGAGCCACTCCTGACAGCTAAGAACAGTAAACTGAGGCTACAATTTGCATAGGCTTACCAAAATATCCCCCTGTGGGGATACTAGCAAGGTGTCCAGTGAGTGTATAAAAGACATACTGTAAATATATGTATACAATTGTTTTTATCTTTAAAAAAAAAAGAGTGAAAATATGGTATAGCCACAAACCAAAAAGCCATCTTTTTTTTTTTTTTTTTTTCAAATTTCAGTGGAATATTTTTTCTGAATAAACTCTGTGAACGATCAACAGAAGTCAACACCTATCGTCAAATTTAAAAGACAAGACAAAAGCCAGCAATCACTTCATCTTCTGTCTCATACTGCTTATTCCTGCCAATGAAAACTTTATTGTGACATTCTAACTATTTTTTAGCCTTACTGACCACTCACAGCACAACACAAACTGAATTGATACAACACGTTTCCTATCACACATGATTCAAACACCAGGGGTAGTTTTTGGGGTTGAGTATCTTGGCCAAGGGTGAGATGACATGAAAATTGCAGGAGGCACAGATTGAACCACCAGTCTTCCAAGTAGTGGTTGAGTTTTACTCAGTGAAATATTCATCCATTACAGCAAACCGCAAAGATGCAGGTATGGCAGTATGTTTCCACATATAACGTTAGAGTATAGTATGGATTATTACAGCATAGTCTTAAGCTTTTAGTTGTACGTTAAAATTAGCAGCTGAAGGGATTGAACCATCTTCTTCCAAAGTAAATGGAAACCTGCAGCTCAGCTAGGAAAAAAAGTTCCTCCCCATAGAAGTAATGGCCACTTGAGCTGAAGAACTCATCTGAAATTAAACACAACATAAATTCTGACTGATTCTGTCTCACGCTTAAGCTGCTCTCATGTTAATATAAACACTTAATGTTTTCAGTCTCGCCACAGATGTGGTAAGTCAGAATTTCCATCATTAAGTTCAAGACATCTGTTAGGGAATATTTTAAAATGCCAAACCTATTAATCATGGTGCAGTTCTCACATGCGATTGTTACTCTACAGTGTGAATTAGAAAACAACAAAATATTTAATGCCATTCAGCAATAATTTCCCCACTATGGATAGTGCATTAACCTTAACTTTTCTGTATTATGTTTTTGACATTGTGTGGGGCCAAAAAAGAAGAGAAAAAAGTCGGCATTAAGTCTCTGTCCCACTTAAGAAGTGGAAAAAGTTATTGTTAGATTCAGTGGAAGTGTCAACAGGGCGATTAGGGATAGTATTACCAGACAGTATGCTGATTATGTCAGAGAATAATGCCTCTTTTTTTTTTTATCTGTTGATGACTGCACACTCCACGGGCTTTTTTTTTTTTTTTTTTCAGAAATTGTTCCTTAAGAGAACTACAATAAATGTATTTAATCAGATATTCTCAGAGAGTGGGATTAAAAATTTACTGTCAGGCAACCACAAAAACGTAATTACCACCACTGAGATTACCTCAACAATGGTAAGATTATCACACATCAACACAACAGCTGTCCCTTAAACGCTGCTTTGCTTAATGTATAATGTAGCTCTGCAGCTCCGTGGCAAGAACCGCAGCACAATCAGATCAAACGGAACAGAACAAACGGGGTTAAAAAAAGAAAAAAAGAAAAAGAGCTGAGAGAAATAAACAATGTTGCAGACAAACACACATCCACTCCTTGGCTGCCCTTTGTGCCATGTGAAATCTAGAACAGCGAGGCAGGATTATCCAGGTGGCAGCTGCTGGTCCAGCTGGTCTACATGTCAGAGCCCAAAGTTAGAGAACACTTGCTGGACCCTAAACCAGTTTTCAAAGCCTCACACAATGGTGCCCTTTCTCTTCCAGCAGTAATACGATCAACAATTCTCTAACCGGGCTAACGTGTAAGAAATGAAGGGCATCAACAACTGAACTCACAAACACACAAAGACTGGCCTGTACACTGTTTATAATTTGTCGTTCCACTGAGAAATTTTCCATTGGGATAAAAGAGCAAAATATGAAACAAAAGCAAAAACAACTTGGAAACGTAATCATCAGTAAATATTCGTCAGAAGAAGAGACAACAAAAAGACCTAATTACTCACTCACCATCACTATCTCATTGGTTGAGGTGAAGTGTAAGAAGGCATCAGCGTTATATTAAAAATAACACACAGGATGCAAGAATAAATCAATAGATGTGTTTTGTGACCTTTGAACTGATCGATCTGGAAAAACCAAACAAACGAACCGGGAAGACACGACAAACAACAGAGATTCCCAGCCGGTGATCCATGCACCACAGGGCACCTCTGCAGTTAGGAGGCAATATGTGCGTGAGTGTTTGGACAGACAGTGAGGTTGAACTAATCCTCACCATCACACTGGATTATAAAATTACCAAAAAAAGGCAACAAAACTCAGATTGGGAGATTTCTCAGGGAAATGTGTCAAATACCTGCAACAGTATTTTATCTACATCCTTCACTGCAGAAACAATAACATGATGCACAGTCTGATGTCTAAAAAGAGATAAAGGTGCACATCTTTGATCTTACAAGACAAAATCTTAGTTTTTATTGTAAACGCAGAAATGGAGTTTATGAAAATCTTTGCTCTGGAAGGAGTTTTTCCAAAGCTCCATTTGCAGTGACCTAAAACGCTGTTTGTGTGTGGATGAAAGGCAGAAACACACAGAGAAAGCTACATTTACTAAACCCCCGTGTATGTGTGGACAGGGCCTAAAAAAAAATTGCATATACTGAAATGTATATTAACAGTAAGGGTTACTAAGGGTTTTATACAGTTATAAGTCAAGTGAAATGAACATATTCAGACCATGATGGCTGATGAAGAGATATTTGTTACATTAGACAAAAAGGGCAGCAAAATAATGCTAAACTAAAGTTTTCTACATAATGTTAGGAGTAACTAACCAGCATATGATTTAAATCAAAATGATATTAAAAAAAGAATTCAATGTCAAATATAGAGCCTGACTGATTTTCAAGGATTTTAAGACCAATACATTAATTAAAAATGTATTGGTATCTAATTAAAAACCCAGCAGTAACGATTCATGTGGTCAATCGGAACAGTTTAAATTGTGATCTCATTAAAAACAAAAACAAAACAAAACAAAAAAACAGCAATTCGTCACCACATGGGAGACAAGTCAGTGAGCAACTTCTCAGACTGTTTTTGTTTTGTCTGCCTGCCCAGCCGCAGTTTCCCAATAGTAAGATGCTACAAATAGAAAGACAGAGTAGATCTTAGACAGCCAGAAAGACACTGGACACCACGTGTGAATAAACAGACACCTCCTAATTACCACTGTATATTTCTCAGCCCAGTGATGCATACACAGTGCTTCAGCCACAGAAGGGATAGTTTGAAAAATACACTCAGATGACTCTCTGCAAACAATGCATTTTGGTCATTCATCAGCTGAGTAATGTGCTGACTAAACCCTCTCCTTCCCCTCAATTAACTCAAAGCATTGTGTGTAATACAGTGAGGAGGAGATTCGTTGGGGCAGCATTTCAGGGGGGCTTCATTGACTTGTGCTTTATGACAGGAAACAAGTTAGAGCACAGACAGCAGGATCGACAGCTTGACTTTTACAAAATGCAGACACAACATTCCCATAGAAACACAAGTCTGCATTTACCTGAATACAACACTATCCCTTACATACCGTAATCGCAATACGGTTCACTGAGTTACTGCGAACACAGTCATCATATCACTTTATGCAGTCAGTGTGCATATTCACAAAGTGTAGTTCTGCTGCTTGTGATGTAACTGTCACGGATCAGCTGTGTGGCAGGAAAGAAGGGGACCCCAAGGCAGACGAGGTAAATGGAAAAGACAGTCTTTAATTGGCAAAGTGCAGGACAAATCCAGGAACAAAACCAGAACTCAAAACCAGGACAAAACTGAACCACAGAGGAACACAGCAGGGGAGCGAACGACGACGACGCGACGAGGACAAAGTGAAAACACCGACAATATAAACACAGCAGGTAATGGGCAAATGGGAAACAGCTGGGAGGGAAACACAGGAAGCACAATTAAACCAAAAGCGCACAGACAAAAGACCTACCAAAATAAAACAGGAAAGAACCTAACAGAGTACACACTGGCTGAACACCTGGGAATACAGACACCGAAGGATAACCGACACCAGCACAACAGAGCACAAGGGAACAGAAACAGCGAAACCATAATAAAACAGAACTAAATCACCGGAACATAGAATACTGGGCCACCGGCCCAGGACCATGACAGTACCCCCCCCCTTAAGGGCCGGCTCCCGACGGCCCACACCAAGAACAAAGAAAAACCAAAACCGGACCAGGGCGGGAGGAGGGGGAACCGGACGGAGGGACCGAACCAAACAAAACCCAGGAGACAAAACAAAACAAACCAGTCCAGGAACTAAACAAAAAACAGGACCAAAACAAAAGGCAGTGGCACAGGGCCGAAGAGCGCCAACGCTCAAAACAGGGGTCAGAAAAACAAAAACACAGGGCCCAGGAAAACAGTACATAGTGTCCAGGAGGACCCACTGGGAAATCCCAAAACAAAAAAAAACACAGTTCAGGGGCCACCCAGGCCAAGGGCCACAAAGCAGAGTCCAAACGAGGGAGGCTGACCGCGCTCCCAGCAGCGGCGGCAACGACGAGGAGAAGGCACTGGAGGCCGACCGCGCTCCCAGCGGCGGCGGCGGCGATGAGGAGGAGTCACTGGAGACCGACCGCGCTCCCAGCGGCGGCGGCGGCGGCGAGGAGGAGTCACTGGAGGCCGACCGCGCTCCCAGCGGCGGCGGCGGCGGCGACGAGGAGGAGTCACTGGAGGCCGACCGCGCTCCCAGCGGCGGCGGCGGCGACGAGGAGGAGGAGGAGGAGTCACTGGAGGCCGACCGCGCTCCCAGCGGCGGCGGCGACGAGGAGCAGGCACTGGAGGCCGGCCGCGGGGCATGCGGTGGCGGAGACGGGTGACCTCAGGCTCTGGCGTGGAACCCTCGGGCTCTGGCGCAGGACCCTCGGGACCCTCCGGACGCTCGTGCTGAGCGGAGACCCCCAACGGCTCGGACTGAGCGGAACCCCTTGGCTCCGGCGCAGGACCCTCTGGCGGCTCGGACTGAGCGGGACCCCCTGGCTCCGGCGCGGGACCCTCTGGCTCCGGGCGCTCGGACCGAGCGGGACCCCCTGGCTCCGGCGCGGGACCCCCTGGCTCCGGGCGCTCAGACCGAGCGGGACCCCCTGGCGGCTCCGACTGAGCGGGATCCTCCGGATGCTCGAACACTGGATGCGCAGGCTGGGGCTGCTTTGCAGGGCATAGGTTAGGTGAGTCTGATGGCGACAGGGGAGCTGACTGGGACTCTGACTCAGAGACCAGGGACTCTACAGCAGTCGACGGGAGAGACTGGGGCTGAGACAGAGACGCTGCTGAGACTGACTGGGTACCTGACTGGAAAGGAACTGGAATCGGGGAAGCTGACACTGGGGAAGCTAAGGGAACCAAAATTACAGAGGGAGCAGGAGCTGAGCGGACTGTAGAGGGCCATGGTGCCGGCTGAGTGGGCGTCATCCTGGGCAGCAGGGGCTGCTCAGGGAACAGTTTGGGTATGTCAGAAGATGGCTGCGTGGAAGCAGGCCGGGAGACGACTGGCTGCGTGGAAGCAGGCCGGGAGACGACTGGCTGCGTGGAAGCAGGCCGGGAGACGACTGGCTGCGTGGAAGCAGGCCGGGAGACGACTGGCTGCGTGGAAGCAGGCCGGGAGACGACTGGCTGCGTGGAAGCAGGCCGGGAGACGACTGGCTGCGTGGAAGCAGGCCGGGAGACGACTGGCTGCGTGGAAGCAGGCCGGGAGACGACTGGCTGCGTGGAAGCAGGCCGGGAGACGACTGGCTGCGTGGAAGCAGGCCGGGAGACGACTGGCTGCGTGGAAGCAGGCCGGGAGCTAGGGAGATCTGGCTGCGTGGAAGCAGGCCGGGAGCTAGGGAGATCTGGCTGCGTGGAAGCAGGCCGGGAGCTAGGGAGATCTGGCTGCGTGGAAGCAGGCCGGGAGCTAGGGAGATCTGGCTGCGTGGAAGCAGGCCGGGAGCTAGGGAGATCTGGCTGCGTGGAAGCAGGCCGGGAGCTAGGGAGATCTGGCTGCGTGGAAGCAGGCCGGGAGCTAGGGAGATCTGGCTGCGTGGAAGCAGGCCGGGAGCTAGGGAGATCTGGCTGCGTGGAAGCAGGCCGGGAGCTAGGGAGATCTGGCTGCGTGGAAGCAGGCCGGGAGCTAGGGAGATCTGGCTGCGTGGAAGCAGGCCGGGAGCTAGGGAGATCTGGCTGCGTGGAAGCAGGCCGAGAGACAGAAAGAGCAGACTGCGAGCTAGAGAGGGCAGACTGCGTGGGAGCAGGCTGCGAGCTAGAGAGGGCAGGGAGAGCGACTGGAGCTAGAGCTGACTGAGGGCGAGGGAGAGCTGCTGGCTGCGTGGGAGCGGACTGAGGGAGAGCCGACTGCGTGGAGACTGACTGAGAGCTAGAGAGAGCCGACTGCGTGGAGACTGACTGAGAGCTAGAGAGAGCCGACTGCGTGGAGACTGACTGAGAGCTAGAGAGGGCTGACTGCGTGGAAACTGACTGAGAGCTACAGAGGCTGACTGAGACTGAGCGGTGACTGAGAGCTACAGAGGCTGACTGAGACTGAGCGGTGGCTGGAGCTACAGAGGCTGACTGAGACTGAGCGGTGGCTGGAGCTACAGAGGCTGACTGAGACTGAGCGGTGGCTGGAGCTACAGCTGACTGAGACTGGGAGGTGGCTGGAGCTACAGCTGACTGAGACTGGGAGGTGGCTGGAGCTACAGCTGACTGAGACTGGGAGGTGGCTGGAGCTACAGCTGACTGAGAGACAGGCTGAAGAGGCACTGTGGATGACACTGAAAACTGCTGTGAAGGCTTGGACCTGGCTGCCCCCACCCGCGGAACAGGAACGAGTGCAGAGGTCAGCCCGTCCGTGGCTGCCCCCACCCGCGGAACAGGAACGGGTGCAGAGGTCAGCCCGTCCGTGGCTGCCCCCACCCGCGGAACAGGAACGGGTGCAGAGGTCAGCCCGTCCGTGGCTGCCCCCACCCGCGGAACAGGAACGGGTGCAGAGGTCAGCCCGTCCGTGGCTGCCCCCACCCGCGGAACAGGAACGGGTGCAGAGGTCAGCCCGTCCGTGGCTGCCCCCACCCGCGGAACAGGAACGGGTGCAGAGGTCAGCCCGTCCTTGGCTGCCCCCACCCGCGGAACAGGAACGGGTGCAGAGGACAGCCCGTCCGTGGCTGCCCCCACCCGCGGAACAGGAACGGGTGCAGAGGTCAGCCCGTCCGTGGCTGCCCCCACCCGCGGAACAGGAACGGGTGCAGAGGACAGCCCGTCCGTGGCTGCCTCCCCCCGCGAAACAGGTACGGGTGCAGAGGACAGCCCGTCCGTGGCTGCCCCCACCCGCGGAACAGGAACGGGTGCAGAGGACAGCCCGTCCGTGGCTGCCTCCCCCCGCGAAACAGGTACGGGTGCAGAGGACAGCCCGTCCGTGGCTGCCCCCACCCGCGGAACAGGAACGGGTGCAGAGGACAGCCCGTCCGTGGCTGCCTCCCCCCGCGAAACAGGAACGGGTGCAGAGGACAGCCCGTCCGTGGCTGCCCCCACCCGCGGAACAGGAACGGGTGCAGAGGACAGCCCGTCCGTGGCTGCCTCCACCCGCGAAACAGGAACGAAGCCATCAGTCTTTGAACCCCCAGTGCTTTCTGTGGCTAATTTCTTAGGAGCCAGTTCAGGGGTGTCAGAATGACAGACCTCTATGACAAAGGCCCTAACTAGGGCAGGAAGAGAGTCCAAAAGCCAGGGATGTACTGACAACAGATTACGTAGCCTCTGCACTATAGCTTCCTTTTGCCTTTCACAATGAAGTTCAAGCCACAGATCACACAGCTTATAAACAAAGTTACACACATCCGACCGGGAGCCCTCAGCAGGGAAACCATTCTTTGTAGACAAACACGAAACGTCTTTATCCTTGGCTGTCAGTGAAACAGGGAATTTGGGGCTGGGTTTTACAGCCTGCTCAAAAAACACATGTCCTTTAGCGGCTCCTTTGTTCAGCCCAATGTCAAGGAACTCAGTCTTTACATTAACAGGCATGGCAACAGAGTTACTCACGGAACCTGGTGACTGAGTATGAAGCGGCGACGGCTGTGTGGAATCTGGAGGCTGTAGTGACCGTCTCCGCGGCGTTATCCCGTTCTGCTCCCGCGGCGATTCTCTACGATGCTGTCGGGAGCTTGGCCTTCCTCCCTCAGCAGCAGGCAGCGGTGAAGCAGAAGTGCTGGGAGGCCAGGGACCCCTGTGTCCCAGGAATCGGAAAAATGACTCCTCCGGAGTCATTCCGGGCGGCGGCTCCGGCGAAAAGTCTCTTTGCTTCCTCCGGGATCTCGTCCTCCGTGGCTGCGGCATGGAAAACCGCGGCGTCATACCGCACGGCTCCGGGGACGAATCATGCAGCTGCTGCCAGGGATTCCCCTTCCGCCATGGCTGCGGCGCCCGCTGAGGAGGGGAGGGACCAGTGAGCGGAGTGACAGGTGAGCGAGCGGCAGGAGACAAAAAAATTCCGCCAGTGCGGATAACTCGTGGCTTAGGAGGAGGAGGTGAGTGGCGTCGCCGGGGACCGTTCCAAAAAGCAGGTCCCCCCAGCGCCAGGCGAGTGCCACTGTAGGGGTCGGAGTCTGCGGGGTCCATTCGTGGTCGCGTCGTACTGTCACGGATCAGCTGTGTGGCAGGAAAGAAGGGGACCCCAAGGCAGACGAGGTAAATGGAAAAGACAGTCTTTAATTGGCAAAGTGCAGGACAAATCCAGGAACAAAACCAGAACTCAAAACCAGGACAAAACTGAACCACAGAGGAACACAGCAGGGGAGCGAACGACGACGACGCGACGAGGACAAAGTGAAAACACCGACAATATAAACACAGCAGGTAATGGGCAAATGGGAAACAGCTGGGAGGGAAACACAGGAAGCACAATTAAACCAAAAGCGCACAGACAAAAGACCTACCAAAATAAAACAGGAAAGAACCTAACAGAGTACACACTGGCTGAACACCTGGGAATACAGACACCGAAGGATAACCGACACCAGCACAACAGAGCACAAGGGAACAGAAACAGCGAAACCATAATAAAACAGAACTAAATCACCGGAACATAGAATACTGGGCCACCGGCCCAGGACCATGACAGTAACAAACCCTTCAAAACTCATCGCATTCTGTTCATAAGCCAAAGATGAGCATAAGTATCATCCAAACTCACATGCGATTATGAAAGACCACTTACTGTTAGGTCCATATGCTTTTTGGGCAATGTAATTTTGCCTCTGTTCACCACGACAGTTGATTTTAAATCAAACAATCAGGATGTGATTGAAGTGCAGACATTAAGCTTTAATTCAAAGTGTTTCATAAAAATATTACATTAACTGTTTAGGAATTACATCCATTTCTATAAACAGGGGCTCCAAATTGTTTGATTTAAAATGGTAAATGGAATAGTTCTTATATAGCGCTTTTCTACTCAGTATGAGCACTCAAAGCGCTTATACAACCTGTGCATTCACCCATGCACTCCCATTCATACAAGCACTTCCATTTTTACGAAGCTAAGTGCTTTTTAATTAACTAACATTCACACGCAGGATCTTTATGGTGCTTCCAAAAGATGCATGATTGGATCAGCATGTGGGGTCTATACTTCAAATGCTTACTTGTGTTATTCAAGCTGTTTCTGAGCAGTTTTTGTGGTCTGAAGGGGTGCCTTGTTCTACTGTGGGGAGGCTGCTGCCATTGGGGAGTGCTGTTGTGATCCAGAAGTGTGCTTGTTCTGCAATAGTGTTCAGCTAAGTGTTAAGTGTCAAAATAATGTATACATTAACCCGATGACCCAAGGTTTCCCTGTAGAGCATTACATTGTAAAGACTGAATAAATGTTATTAATTCACGTCATCTGTCAGCAGTGTGCCTGATTGGTGTAAACGTCAGAGTCCTGTGTTTGGACTGCACTGCAAAGATTTTATTACCATTTAAGGAAGTTATTTTCTTAAATTCTATGAAAATACCAAAACCACTAAACACGAAGTGTCAGCCCCCCCTCTTTTTGTTTGGCTTTCCAGATTCTCTCCTCTTTCTCTGACCCTCAGCCCCACAAAGCCCACTGGCTCCAATAAAGATAAAAAAAATCCTCTGAAATATATTTTTACATTTTTATTAGTAACGAAAGTAACATGGCAGTTTAGATGGCAATGTTAGGAAGAATACAGTATGACCAATTTCATTCAAAAAGATGATTAATAACACATAAGTCTAAAGAAGGGCATGGATGCCCAAAACCTTACTATACTTTGAAGGCAATTAAAAATATTTTTTTTTCCCAGGAGCATTCCTGTGTGCGGACTGTCTTTTTCTACTGCTATCATCCTTGTTCCTGCACCCCTTTAACTGCTGGATGTGCGTGTTTGGCTTTTATAATAACACATAACAGCTAGATTTTTAAAGTAAAGCTATCTGACATGACTTACGTCCTTTTTCATTACTTGTCTTTTATGTTCCATTATGGCTCCTCTATGGATTTAAGAGACCTGTTAACGCCTACCAAGAAGATGCATTTCCTTCTATATGCTTATCATACATTAAGATATAAATGCATAAATAACAAAACAGACTAGAAGACAGTCAGGCCATGCATGATGAATATCGAGAGGGAGTCACATTTCTGCTGAAGGCACATTTTCTCCATCCATCCCAGTACCACCACACGCCATCACTCCCTCCGTTTCAGTGAAATGTCAATTAAGAGCAACGCATCAGTCGAAATCCACCAATTCAGCAGGGTTGGACTCATGGGACATTGAAAGGAAATTGGCTCAGCCTTGAGTTTATCCTGCCTCAATAAAATATCCATATATTGAGGTTCTTTCCTAAAGATATTCAACATGGTTCAAAATGTAAGAATTCTGAGAGGAGAGAAAGTAAATATCAGATTAAAAATGCTCTAATGAGCTAGGCATTATCATTTTTTATGAGATAGACATCACAGTGCCTTTGCTTTACATACAGTATTTAGCACATGATGATCACAAATCAGGATGACACAGGAGGAAAAGAAGGTTAAAAGCATGCGAAAAAAATAAAGATTTCATGGGACTCTGTGCAGTCCTGTGAAAAACTAACTACAACCCCAGGATTTAGTAGCTTCAGTAGATTCAGCAGCAACAACTTGAAGTAATCACTTTTTTCTGTATGACTTTATCGGTCTCTCACATCGTTGTGGAGGAATTTTGGCCCACTCTTCTTTACAAACCTTCGGTTCATTGAGGTATGCAAGCACTGATTTATGCAGGGCTTTTTTAAGCTCCCACTACAGCAATTCATTCAGGTTGAGGTCTGGACTTTGGCTGGGCCATTGCAACACTTTTAGTCTTTTCTTTTTCAGCTATTCTGCTGGAGATTTGCTGCTGTGCTTGGAAGCTTTATCCTGTTGCATGACCCACATTTGACTCTACAATAGTCTGGTATACAGAGGAGTTCATGATCGACTCAATGACTGCAAGATCCCCAGGTCATGTGGCTGCAAAACAAGCCCACATCATCACCCCTCCACTACTACAGTTAACACTTGGTACAGTATGAGGTGTTTGTGCTGATGTGCTGTGTTTCAGCTACTGCTACTTACCCTCTAATTCCTGTGGAAGCAGTAAGGGTGAACTTAGTTTTTCAAGGGACTGCAAATGTGTCTTGTGAAAACTTTGTTTTTCACGTGACTATAGATCCACTATGTGTCACATGAAAAAGACTGTCGTGATGTAATGAATACAATAAATTATGAAAATGAGCCACTCAATAAGTTTACTGAAAGGCTGTCTACTCAAAGGCTTAGTAATTGCCCCAGAAGTTTATAAAAAGAATAATGCATGCTCTGCTTTATACAGAGAATATCTGACTTTTCTCCAAAATCCAACAGTGTAATTTGTCTCATGGACACTGTGGAGAATCAAGAAAAATGCAAGCACAGTAAGAGAGGGAGAGATGGAGAGACAGAGAAAGAAAGAAAGAAAGAAAGAAAGAAAGAAAGAAAGAAAGAAAGAAAGAAAGAAAGAAAGAAAGAAAGAAAGAAAGAAAGAAAGAAAAATAAAAGAAAGAAAGAAAGAAAGAAAGAAAGAAAGAAAGAAAGAAAGAAAGAAAGAAAGAAAGAAAGAAAGAAAGAAAGAAAGAAAGAAAGAAAGAAAAATAAAGAAAGAAAGAAAGAAAGAAAGAAAGAAAGAAAGAAAGAAAGAAAGAAAGAAAGAAAGATTAATGTGAAGCATCTCTGCTGAAACTCTTAAGATCTGTAATCCACACTACAAGCCTCTGTATGCATATGCAGTATAAAGTGCACAGAATTTGGCTCCAGGCCCTTAGACCTCCAGAGGGTCATTGGTCTGCTGGTGAGGCAGACAACAAATGAATGTTCGGCAGCTTGCAAGGCAGGAAGATTGCTTTTAATGGAAGCTAGGCAAGGTGCTTTTACTACTGTTTTCCTGTAAGCGTACATAAGTGAAAAAGGAGTTCTCACATTACTTTGGCTGGCCTGTGAGTATACTGAAGTGAGATATAAAGGTGTTACCAGTTCTAATAAACATACATGAAATTGTGTATTATTTTATTATGCTGTGTGTGCATGTAAGCACTCTGCTGTTCACCAGCCAGCATACCAGATTGAGAGAAACGGGTCTGGATTGTGGGAAAAATGCAGCAATCACGACTTGGTGATAAAGCAGCTATCAGTGACACGAAAAAGGGGTGATGTATTCTGTATTTTTACTATAAATATGAGTAATTAAGTATCAAGTAAATATTATGTTATATGAAAAAATACAAAAGGTGCCAGTTTTATGAGTGAGTGATAATATTATCATGGCTTTTGTAATTTTAGCTATAACATTTTAGTTTTCTTTCTATAACTCCTCTGTTCCTTCTATCGTTGCCTCCACATGTTTTAGTCTTTGTGGGTTTATTTTTGTTCCCCCTTCCTGTTTTATTTTGAAGGTTACCTCCTCATCTGGCTTTCTGTGGTTTTTCTTCCCTCCTTTGTTCTTTTCCCGCCCTCGTGTCCAGTTCACCTGTACCTTGTTAATCTTATTAGCCTTCTCTCCCTGGTATGGATGTTAGTCTGTCTGTGTCATGCCATCTTTGCTCTTGCATATTTGCTCCTTGATTTTTATCTAATTCATCCACCTTACTTGTTTCAGAAGGTTGTTTTTCCCCCTTTGCATTACTGTGCAGCACTTGAGTTTTTTTTTTTCAATAGTAATTACATTGACTGTTTTTTTGAATACCTGAAAGTCTTCCCTTTAAATATGAATAACAGAGTGACATATACAGTACTGTGCAAAAGCCTTCAGCCACCCCTCATTCAAGTAATCATCCAGGCTTTCTGAAGGTCTTTCAGAGTTTTTCTTTGGACCCTGAATATCATCATCAATATGTACAGAGGTGAGAGATACATATCTACGAAACAAACATTTACAACTGGATTAGATGAGAAGTTTCTTGCATTTCCTTTAACATGTTGAAAGATGCGTTGATAGATGGTTTACAATTCAAAGTGAAAAAAAAACTGTCAATGAACAAAAACTTCTGTCAATGAACAGAAAGGAGTTAAAGAGAAACAGGAAAATAAGAGCAGCTGAAGGGTGAATACGGACATAAACTGAAAGGGCCATGGGGGTTATGTCATAGTACCTATTACTGTACATGTAAGCGTTAGGTGTGTGTCTGTGTTTGTGTGCACGGCGCCGGCCTGGATCCCTGAGGCTCTAACGACAACTCTCAGGCATTGACCCGCAATCTATGCACATGCTGTAGGTCCACAAACACAAATAACAACACAGTCCAATTACTGAACACACACTTGCAGTGACACCTTCTGCAAGGACACATACTGGTAAATATATAGACCTGCTTGAACAAATGCTCAGAAAAGCTCCGTTTGGAAAGTGAGATTTATTTATAGAGTCGGACAAACACATGGAAATCCATGTCAAATGCCACTGTGGTAATTTAGCACATTATAGTCACATATACTGTGGATACAAAAAAAAACACTACAATAAACATAGCTTTAGGCTTTTATTGACTAATGAGCTTTGCCTGAAGAGGAATAAAGGAGGAAAAAGGTGAAGTAGCAGAGAGTGAAACGGAGGAGGAAGAGTGTCGTCAGCAGAGAAAGAGAAGGGAGAGACTGGAGAAAGGTGGAAACGGTAGAAAGATATTAATAGCAATTCACTCTCCTTAAATAGCGACTGCAGGGAAAATGTGCACAGGCTGGCTGCACAGCACAACTGCTGCACAGCTCAGAACAGGCCAGCCTCCGAGCCTGCTACTTACCCGCCTCCCCCTCCTCCTCCTCCTTCTGGGACAGCAAACTTTTTAAGGCAGGAAAAAAAAAAACAACACACAAACAAATGAGATGAAATGTGCTTTTTTCACAAGAAAAGAAGCTGACTGAGCGATTCATAGGCTCTTGTACTGGCACACCAGGAAAGGTGGGGGCTGATGTATGGTTGTGGGCTGGGGGGGTGGGAGGTTGGATGTGTTTGTTTTCCTCTGAATCCTACAACCTACATGAATATTAGACTACATCAATTATTTACATCTTGAGAGGTCAAGAGAGAAACTGCGCTGTGCAACCTTGGCAATTTGCATCACGAGAGCGGCGCTACCTGACACTTCTGCGCAAATAGTTTGTTTTACATTCTCAGGCTTTTACAGCACGTTCTCCTCACGCTCTTCTCAATCGCTGGCCAAACCTGCTGCAAAGCCACACTCACCAAACAGCCACTGACTGCCACGCTGTTCCACTGTCTCTCCACAGATGACAAATTTAAAACAGAGTGCCATTAGACTCATACATTTTCCCTGCTGGGAAATGTCACTCCCAGTCCCAGCAGTCTATCTGCCAACTACACACACACACACACACACACACACACACACTCACTCAACCAATGTTACATCACAGTGTAATTGAGCCCTTTGTTCCCTGCTTTTGATTCATTAAAACTATTCGTTTAGGTGCAGGAAGAACAGTAAGCTTCTTCCGTTCCCTGGATGTTTGCTCCAGGCTCTCACTGACTCTGCACATAGTGGTGTGAAATTTAGGTTAAACGATGTTTGCAAATAAGGGTGCAGTATTAAAAGGTCAAGTCGCTTTAATGTTTTTGCTGTGTGCCTGAATGTCACTGACGCTCCACTGGAGCATGAAGTTTAATCTTCTGTAAAAATCCACAAATTCCAAAAGAAATTTCCGGTATTTGTTTAGTTGTTTCTCCACCAATGTATAGTTCCACGGCATATTTCCAAACATTATCATGTTGAAAACACATGACCTCAAACTTGCTTGTTTAATTTTCTCCTCCTCATCAGACTGTAAATATCCAACCTGAGACTTGAACATGTTTTTCCGTATTTAAAAAAAAAAAATCTCATCAGTGAAGAAATATAACTTTTTTCACTGCTGCCAGGATCAAAGCTAGAGTTTTAAAATATGACTCTGTGCACCTCTTAAAACTGTCGTCTATCCACGCCAGCATTTCAAAACATTCAGATTAAAATATCTTAACCGTTGGCAAATTTTCCCTTCTTGTTTGCTCTAAAGTCCAGTCCAAAAGCTTGACTTAAAGTACTGATAAAGACACTAGTAAATTTATCACTTTTAACAAAGGCTTGAGTAACTGGGTGAATGTGTTCCTACAGATGATCCAGACAGAATAATCTCCTTCTTATTCCCAGACCATTTTGTCAAAGCCGTTGGAGTTGCACACATGCTGTCTTTTGGCAGCAGAGCTTGATGATCCGGTTTATGGCATTAGTGAGTCAGATCTGTCATTCCAATTTGTCCTTTGTCAACATGCAAGGCCACTTGTGTGAAGGAGCCTATTTTATCCCAAACCTGGATCTTTTCCTGGAATGAACCAAGTAGTTTTTAGTGACTAAATCTAACCAGTCAGTGAAAGTGAAAGCGAAAAGCAAGTGACAAAACAATTTCAAAACACAAAGGTCTCATTGGGGCATGAACCACAGCCTCATGGCTGACACGTGAAGTAGTGGTATTTTTTAAATTTTGTTACTTTGAGCAATGGCCAGCAGGGAACACCTTTACTGCTTTATCTGATCATTTCATGGACATTGGTTAAAAATCTAGCAATCTTCAAATAAATTATCAAAGACATGACACAGGGAGAACTAAAGTCTAAAGCAACTGGGAACTTAACTAAGAATACATAAGGGGAACACATGAAACAATATAACAAAATGAAACAGTGATCATGAAGGCAAATAAACCAACTACAAAAGTCCATTAAACTCAGAAACAAGGGGTCACAGACCCAGGACCATGACAGAAGAAGCTGTATGTGAACATGATCCTGAAACACTGTTGTCTTCTCTGGGCTAAAAAGCTCAGCTTTAAAATGGACTGAGGCAAAGTCAAAAACTGTCCTGAGGTCAGATGAATCTAAATCCTTTTTGGAAAACATGGATGCTGCAGCACGGTAGCGCAGTGGTTAGCACTGCTGCCTCACAGTTAGAATAACATCTGGAAGGTCTGGGTTCAATTCCATCTTGGCCCAGGCCTCTCCCTCTCTCTGTGTGGAGTTTGCATGTTCTCCCCGTGCTTGCGTGGGTTTCCTCCGGGTGGCTTCCTCCCACATTCCAAAGACATGACTGGCTACTCCTAATTGCCCATAGGTGTGAATGAGAGTGTGAAATGTTGTCTGTCTCTCTGTGTTGGCCCTGCGACAGGCTGGCGACCTGTTCAGGGTGTACCCTGCCTCTCGCCCTATGACAGCTGGGATAGGCTCCAGCCCCCCCGCGACCCTGAACAGGATGAGTGGAAGTGAATAGATGGATGGATGGATGCTGTATCCTCTGAACTAAAGAGGAGAGGGACCATCTGACTTGTTATCAGTGCTCAGTTCAAAAGCCTGCATCTCTGATGGTATGGAGGTGCATTAGTGTTAGGGCAACATGCTGCCATCCATGATGTCTTTTTCCGGGAAGGCCTTTCATATTTCAGGAAGACAATGCTAAATAGCATTCAGAATCTATTACAACGGCATGGCTTTTGGTTTTCCTTGTTCTATTGTTAATAAAATATGGGTTTATGGGATGAGATTTTCAAATCATTGTACTATCATTGTACAACATGTACAAACTTTTCTGGAATTGGGTTTGCATCTCAGTGATATCTAAAGAGGATGCCACACTATTAAAGTAGAAAGTAAAATAAAGGTCTGGGGAGGGAGGAAGGGAGGAAGGAAGAGAGAGAGAGAGACAGAAAGAGACACAAACAGACAGACACACAAACACACACACACCCAGCCTCCCTTAAATAGGGGAAGGCCAATCACCAATTACTCCACCTATGCACCTGAGAGAGCTATTAAGCTGAAGAGTGAGGGAGGAGAGAGAAAAACAAAGAGGAAGCAAACACAAGGGGAAGCCGCGCAACACTACTTACTGTTGGTATTGCTGTTTTTGTCTCCTCTGTATCCTTGGTTGCATTGTCAGCAATGATTCATTAAGCAAATTAATTTATGAACTATAATTAAACACCATTATAATCTTTCTTGATGCAGTTAACTTACAGTTTTGTATCTGTATGCATTAACTCATCCTGGTAGTTTGAGATTTTTGGGCATTTTTTTCTCTCATGCACTACACACACACACACGCATGCACGCACGCACACACACACACACACACACACACACACACACACACACACACACACACACACACATTTTCAGTAAGACAGAGTCAGCATTTTCTGGTGGTTTCCTGTGCATCAGTGTTATGATAATGCTCAAGTACGGATGGTTAGAGACTGACGAAATATGTCGAATGTGGTCAGGTTTGTACAGCAAATGGAGTGAAGTTAAAGCATAACCAGAGAGAGGATAATTTTAAGGTGTGAGAAGAGGGCCACAAAATTCTGCATGTGTATTTTCTAACAGGACTTACAGTGGCTTGCAAAAGTATTCATACCCCTTGAACCTTTCCATATTTTGTCACATTACAACCACAAACATAAATATATTTCACTGGAATTTAATGTGAAAGACCAACACAAAGTGGTATACAATTTTGAAGTGGAAAGAAAATTATACATGATTCAAAATATTTTTTACAAGTAAAAAACTGAAAAGTGCGGTGTGCAAAAGTATTCAGCCCCCTTTTCTCTGAGTGCAACCAATTGCATTCAGAAGTTGCCTGATGACTGTTAATGACTAAAAAGAGTCCACCTGTGTGTAATCTAATCTCAGTACAAATACAGCTGCTACGTGACAGCCTCAGAGGTTGGTTAAGAGAATATTGGGGAGTAAACAGCATCATGAAGTCCAAAGAACACACCAGACAGGTCAGGAATAAGGTTGTGGAGAAGTTTAAAGCAGGCTTAGGCTATAAAAAGATTTCCCAAGCTTTGAACATCTCACGGAGCACTGTTCAATCCATTATCTGGAAATGGAAAGAGTATGGCACAACTGTAAACCTACCAAGACAAGGCCGTCCACCTAAACTTACAGGCCGAACAAGGCGAGCACTGATCAGAGATGCAGTCAAGAGGCCCATGGTGACTCTGGATGAAATGCAGAGCTCCACAGCTCAGGTGGGGGAATCTGTCCACAGGACAACTATTAGTCGTGCACTGCACAAATGTGGTCTTTATGGAAGAGTGTCAAGAAGAAAGCCATCGTTAAAAGAAAACCATAAAAAGTCCCGTTTACAGTTTGCCAGAAGCCATGTTGGGGACACAGCAAACATGTGGAACAAGGTGCTTTGGTCAGATGAGACCAAAATTGAACTTTTTGGCCAAAATGCAAAACGCTATGTGTGGCGGAGAATTAACACTGCACATCACTCTGAACACACCATCCCCACTGTCAAATATGGTGGTGGCAGCATCATGCTCTGGGGCTGCTTCTCTTCAGCAGGGACAGGGAAGTTGGTCAGAGTTGATGGGAAGATGGATGGAGCCAAATACAGGGCAATCTTGGAAGAAGACCTGTTGGAGTCTGCAAAAGACTTGAGACTGGGGCGGAGGTTCACCTTCCAGCACGACAACGACCCTAAACATAAAGCCAGGGCTACAATGGAATGGTTTCAAACCAAACATATTCATGTGTTAGAATGGCCCAGTCAAAGTCCAGACCTAAACCCAATCGAGAATTTGTGGCAAGATCTGAAAACTGCTGTTCACAAACTTGACTCTGACTGAACTTGAGCTGTTTTGCAAAGAAGAATGGGCAAAAATTTCAGTCACTAGATGTGTAAAGCTGATGGAGACAAACCCTAAAAGACTTGCAGCTGGAATTGCAGCAAAAGGTGGTTCCACAAAGTATTAACTCAGGGGGGCTGAATACTTTTGCACACTGCACTTTTCAGTTTTTTATTTGTAAAAAATGTTTTGAATCATGTATAATACTTTTGCAAGCCACTGTAGATTAATAGTATTTACACCAGATTTTCTTGGCGATTGTTGCAGTGCTTTGATCTTGTAGGAAATCAGATCAGTCTGGGTTGTTTTTTTGTTTTTGTTTTGTTCTTTTTTTCAACAACATCAGGACAATTCAGCATAAATGTTTTGCAAGTTATAAAATATTTCCATTCTTGTGGACAAAGAGGCTGGAAAATAGAAACTGTGTGATTTATGTAAACAATATTAACATAAAGTATCTGCTAAGCCAGGAAAAAATGGTGACCTGTATGAGCTTATAATCAGGCTTACACACTGACCCACACACACACACACAAAACCTCCCACTGTAGCAAAACTCGTGGGGTCCATTGTCTCCTGTGTTTTTTCTAATCAATGAAGAGTATTGTACAAAATTGTGAGAAGCAACCAGCATGGAGACAAAGTGCTGAGGGAGCCCTGACATTTAGCTGTTGTATTGTTACCAGGAGCAGGCCAATTAGCACAGTGCCTGCAAACCCTTTAAAAGGTGTATGGGCAGCCACTTCACACACCAGTGTGCTTCTATAATGCTGACATTTCACCAACACTAGCTCAGCCTCAACATAACTTGCATCGGAGGGGCTGGAGGTTGGTTAAGGGTGTTTGTTGAAACCAGAACTCCTGATACTTCCCATTTTTGTTTTTTGTTTTTTAACTGGACAACTTGAAAACTTCCCCCAGAAGACGAATTAGTCACACCCAGAAAACAACCATGTGACTTCTCAGGGGTTTACTGGGGGTGCACCCCTGTGACCCAAAACACATGTTCACTGAACTCTACAGATACACCCCTCCTTGACGAGGCTATGACTGAATTTCAGGCCAATCATCATTACTCTGTGACACATTTAATTTGGGTACCACAGCAGCGGGGATCTCCGGTGATGGATTACAAAGGGTCAGGGGCAGCTCTCAAGGATTGAGAAACAACAAAAAAGAAAGCTGTAACTGTAACATTTGAACTCGGGGTAATTGGATTGGCCCAGCGGTTTGAGGCAAGCGCTGTGAGAAAGAGAGGCGAGGTGAGACACAACTGAGGTGGTCAGCGGATCTCAAGAAGGAGCTGACAGGATTTACAAAGGACAAAATGGTTAAAGTAAAGCTGGGGGCACCATTACCAAAGTTTGAAGGCACATATGATCTATGATCTCACCTAAATTTAAATATATAATAGCATTGTATACTATAATATTGATTTTAGGCAGTAAAGGTTGTTAATGAGACTTTGTTGGGTTGGTCAGCACCAGTAGCATTATTGTCATAGAACAGCTGTGTGGCAGGAAGAGTAGGACCCAAATGCAGGACTCCAGAAGTAGGGAATTAACTCAGAATTCACCTTTAATACTGATTATTCACAGGAATAACAAACCCAAAAAAAAAGTTCTGCTGGGCAGGAGCTAGAGAGCAGAACAAAAGGAGAACACAGAGCATGGAGATAATGAAGGACGACGTGACAAAGAACTGAAGAAAACTCGGGGCTTAAATACACACGGGGCGTTTGGGGAAATGAAAAAGACCAGGAAACAAACTGAAACCAACTGGAGAAAATGAGACAGAGAAAGCAAAACTGAACACAATGCACACAAGACGTAAGGCAACAGAATAAAACAGGAAGTAACAAATCATGAACGCACCTTATACAAATGGAGACTTAACAAGACATTTGAATCATAGAGAGGGCAGGTTTGCGCTGCAACCTCAAAAACATAATCCAAGGGAAAATTACAAGACTATAGAAAATCATATGAAAAACTCTAAAGTAAGGACCAAGAATAAATTCAAAACACTGGGCCAAAGACTCAGGATCATGACAATTATATCTATTAAAATAAATATCTACCAAATTATCAGTCAGGCTCATGAAGATAACTGTCATCTGTTGTACAAACGTCGTCATTTATACATACTTTGACCTAACAGCCACACAAACACAACCTAAATAGACTATTCCCATTAAGGGGGGGGGGGGGGGGGGGGGGGGGGGGGGGGGTCAATTCAATGGAACTACACAACAGCTGCATAGATCTCCTGTTCTGTTCTGTTCTGTTCTGTTCTGTTTGTTTGTTTGTTTGTTTGTTTGTTTGTTTGTTTGTTTGTTTGTTTGTTTGTTTGTTTGTATAATGTGCAGCAAAAACCCTCCTGCAGGAACTACGCTGGGTTGGGACGCATTATGTGTCTCAATTAAGACCAAACACAGGAAAAGGCCACGTTCTAACTGGCTTCAGCAACTTATTTATTGAGAAACAGTATAATATGTTGGCCTTGTATTAAACTCTGGCACAACAGAGTTTGTACTCATGCTTATTATTTTAAAGGCATAAATGTGTTCATGTTGACAAATATGAGTACCCAGATGGTGTACTCATACCAGTCAAAAATCTGGCTTTGAAAGGCTGTATACACTCATCATCCTCAACTGTCAACATCTTGGCGACATAGCAGATACCCTCAACTAACTTTTAGTCAAAAATAGCACACCGGGTATGACATCAGAGCCAGTGCTAGCTAGCTTCCTATCAGACATTCACACTGCACGAGTTGTGGTGTTGTTTGGTGTTTATGTGTGTTTAATTTAGTGTTATGTGTGGTCGGAGGCTCGACGCATTTTAAATGATCACAAAATGCAGCAGCTACCACAAAAATCCCAATCAACACTGCAATCATTGGTTTCTGATAAGCACCCAACTTGCAAAGTGTGATTAAAACAAATGCACTGTCAAAGTTAATGCATTACACAACTACAAATGTCCATCATCTATTTTCTCAACTGCCCCCATGACAACTGGAGCGTATTCCAGCGGTCATGGGGCGAGAGGCAAGGGACAGGTTACAAGTCCAGAACAACACATAGAGACATTCACACTCATATTTGTACCTGTGGTCAATTCAGAATCACCAGTTAACCTAACACACATGTACAGGCACAAGTAGATAAAGCAAGCAACACAAGGGGGAGCAAGGGGGGGAGCCAGCTGGTGCATGTAATGTCTCTCTGTAATGAACAGTTTAACACCTGGTTTAGGCTGAACAAACTAAAAGTTATTTAAAATGCATTAAATTGTATCATGTTAAAAATGCAGATCGAACCCTTGTGAGCAGAACCACCACAGAGGCTTTAATGGTGGCTTCTTAGTTGATGTGGGACAGATGGGTAGCAGTTATAGGAGTTTTACAATGAAAATTTCGAGTCTGTCTCGCTGTCCATTTATTCGTGTCATTTCTATTGTTTTTATGGTTAAACACATGTATCCAGGTTGCATCACATGCAAGGGCTGCACTGTTACTCCTCAGCCCGGTGTCAGCACTGCTATCACTTGCTGTCACACTGAATGTTTCTTTGTCTGTCTCTGCGTGTCTTTGTGTAACTGTCAGTGTCTCTATGTGTAATTTTAGGACGGAGTCCAGAGCCATTTGAAAAAGGCTTATAGTACATCACCCTCCAGTGAAGCTATTTTCCACACAGACATACCACACATTTGCAGGGACTTTGCCATTTTCCATAACGACTTCCTGAATTGCACCTCTAGCCACAAACATCTTTGGCAACACTGAGACTTTAACACTGGGCTTATTATAATTTCTCATTGCACACTGAGCAATATCACAATCTAAGACAGTGGGTAAAAGAGCACAGTCAACGTAGGATATGATATTTGTAGGACAAAGGGCACTGCTCCTCATGTACTGCTTCAAGTAAACAGATGTTGATTAAATAAACACCAAAACCACTCTGTGAAAGCTGTTGACCTTTGTTTGCTGAATGAATATAGCAAAGGAAGCATGTCTGCAGTGCTTTAAAAATGACTTTTTTCCTTAAATTTCTCTTATATTTATCTAAACTATGTGCAGTGTGGTGTTATTTTTTCCCTCTGACACACATCCCCCTACAGACTAACAAAAACATGAAGCAGGATGGAAAGCAGTCATTAAGCTCCCACTTTCTGAGTCCCTCCTTTATGTTGCTAGGTTGGCTATGCAAACATAAGTAAAACCCCCAAAAGTCAACATTTCTCTTCAAGTTAATACAGCAGACTGATTATGTAAAGCTGTTGAAACAGAATTACGAGGAAGCTGTGTTTAGTGTGACAGTATCCCTGGCTGCTCCATGACTTTAAATTCTTTTTCTGTCTTGTTCATTCTCAACTGCTCTTCCTCCTCTTGAACCAGAATGGACCACTTTCAGGCCTCTTAGTTACATCTGCCTCTCTCTTTAACTCATTACAATTAGATGATAGCCCAGAAAGGGGTAGCTAAGCGCAACCAATAACACTCCTGTGCATTATTCATTCCTGTACTGAATATCAGCATACCTCCACATTACTCCAGCGCTCTTGCCACCCAAACATTGTAGGTCTTCCACTTGTTGCTGGAGCCTATCCCTGCTGCCAAAGGGTGAGAAGCAGGGTACACCCTGGACAGGTCCCCAGTCTGTCACAGGGCTTGTTTTTGGAATAATTTCAGGTTATTTAATCTGTAATTTACAATTTTTTTAAACAAATATAAAAGAAAAAGGCCCTGTGGCTTCTGGGAACACATACTGGCACTGTATATTGTGCACATTATTTCCTATGGAAGACCACACACCTTGATACCTATACAACATTACACACCAAACACAACAGGACCTTTGAACTTGAGTTTTTTTTTGTTTTGTTTTTTTGCCACAATGCAACACTTTAAAAAGCATGTAAGCTCACATTCATGGCAGATTACTTAATGTAAAGTTAATGTAAAGCTATATACATCTCTGTTTCCATCGTTGCCAAGGCTTGTCAAATGTCTGGAGGAGATCAAGGGATGGATGGAAGATCATTTTCTCCATCTTAACAGCTCTAAAACAGAAGCAATCATGATTGGTACTCCCCACCAGATCAAATCATCACCCATCGTTAGTATATCTTTTCTTGGACACAGTATTCCTCTCTCCTCATCAGTTACCAATCTTGGTGTTAGGATGGATCCTCAACTCAACTTGGAACTCCATATAAACCACCTTTGTAAAATCTCATTCTACCACCTTCGCAATATTGCAAAACTTCGCCCTGTCTTAACTCTTCAAGATGCAGAGAAACTGGTCCATGCATTTGTCTCATCCAGACTGGACTACTGTAATGCACTCTTTGTTGGTATCCCCAACAAGAGTCTTCAGAAACTCCAGTACATTCAAAACGCTGTGGCCCGGATACTGAAGGGAGTTTGCAAATATGATCATATTACACCAACTCTTCAGTCCCTCCACTGGCTTCCTGTTTCTTACAGGTTTCTTACAGACTTTTCTTTTTATAAGCGCTTTTATTCTTTGTGCATAATTCTTAGCTACAGTGGTGTGAAAAAGTGTTTGCCTCCTGCCTCATTTCCTGTTTTTTGCATGTTTGTCACACTTAAGTGTTTTGGAACATCAAACCAATTTAAACAATAGTCGAGGACAACACAAGTAAACACAAAATGCAAGTTGTAAATGAAGGTGTTTATTAGTAAAGGTGAAAAAAAATCCAAACCATCATGGCCCTGTGTGAAAAAGTGATTGCCCCCTAAACCTAATAACTGGTTGGGCCACCCTTAGCAGCAACAACTGCAACCAAGCGTCTGCAATAACTTGCAATGAGGCTTTTACAGCGTTCTGGAGGAATTTTGGCCCACTCATCTTTGCAGAATTGTCCTAATTCAGTTACATTAGAGGGTTTTCGAGCATGAACGGCCTTTTTTAAGGTCATACCACAACATCTCAATAGGATTCAGGTCAGGACTTTGGCTAGGCCACTCCAAAGTCTTCATTTTGTTTTTCTTCAGCCATTCAGTGGTGGACTTGCTGGTGTGTTTAGGATCATTGTCCTGCTGCAGAACCCAAGTCCGTTGAAGCTTGAGTACACGAACAGAGGGTCTGACATTCTCCCTCAGGATAGACAGCAGAATTCATAGTTCCATTTATCACAGCAAGTCTTCCAGGTCGTGACGCAGCAAAACAGCCCCAGACCATCACACTACCACCACCATATTTTACTGTTGGTATAATGTTCTTTTTCTGAAATGCAGTGTTCCTTTTACGCCAGATGTAATGGGACACACACCTTCCAAAGAGTTCCACTTTTGTCTCATCGGTCCACAGAATGTTGTCCCAAAAGTCTTGGGGATCATCAAGATGCGTTTTGGAAAAATTGAGACGAGCTTTAATGTTCTTTTTGCTCAGCAGTGGTTTTCTTCTTGGAACTCTGCCATGCAGGCCATTTTTGCTCAGTCTTTTTCTGATGGTGGAGGCATGAACGCTGACCTTAACTGAGGCAAGTGAGGCCTGCAGTTCTTTGGACGTTGTTGTGGGGTCTTTTGTGACCTCTTGGATGAGTCGTCGCTGCGCCCTTGGGGTAATTTTGGGCGGCCGGCCACTCCTGGGAAGGTTCACCAATGTTCCATGTCTTCGCCATTTGTGGATAATGGCTCTCACTGTGGTTCGCTGGATTCCCAAAGCTTTGGAAATGGCTTTATAACCCTTTCCAGACTGATAGATCTCAATTAATTTCTTTCTCAATTGCTCCTGAATTTCTTTGGATCTCGGCATGATGTGTAGCTTTCAAGGATCTTCTGGTGGACCTTACTGTCTCAGGGAGCTCCTATTTAAGTGATGTCTTGATTGGGAACAGGTGTGGCAATAATCAGGCCTAGGTGTGGCTAGGGAAATTGAACTCAGGTGTGAAAAACCACAGTTATAGTATGTTTTAACAAGGGGGGCAATCACTTTTTCACACAGGGCCATGATGGTTTGGATTTTTTTTCACCTTTACTAATAAACACCTTCATTTACAACTTGCATTTTGTGTTTACTTGTGTTGTCCTTGACTATTGTTTAAATTGGTTTGATGTTCCGAAACACTTAAGTGTGACAAACATGCAAAAAAACAGGAAATGAGGCAGGGGGCAAACACTTTTTCACACCACTGTATTTTATCTACACCCTGGTGTATTTTAATTTACACCATGGTCTGTTATTTAGTGTGTTTTATACTTTTACTGTTTGTTATAATGTTTCTTGTTTTGTAGCACTTTGAGGTTTTTTAAAATGAAAGTGCGTTATAAATTAAAGGTATTATTATTATTATATATTTTAGTCTGAGATGGTCAGGTGTTCTCAATTTTCCCTTCTGACTTATGCTGTCATCGAGGGTTTTAATGCTGTGTTCCATTTACCTCGGTAGTCGGGTGTCAGAGGTGGGAGTGACGTCACTCCTGAGTTCCCAAGTTCCAGTACAAGTACTCGGAAAGGCAAGGAAAACAGGATTTGTTTTGCTCCTTAG
The DNA here is from genome assembly GCF_007364275.1 of Archocentrus centrarchus. NCBI lineage: Eukaryota > Metazoa > Chordata > Actinopteri > Cichliformes > Cichlidae > Archocentrus > Archocentrus centrarchus. Next base: position 18,994,703 of record NC_044356.1, read on the forward strand.
CAGGGTAGAGCCATTTATCCATTACCAGCAGTACAATGCAACGTCTTTTTTACTTCCGGCGCCGCGCGAGCAGGCAGCCAGTTTCAGCAGCTCCGCACTAATTCCGTGTTTTTTCTCATTTTGTTTAGTATTAGATGTGTTTTTGTGTTTCTGTATATCTTCTGCTCTTTTTCCTCATGATGGAGCAGACTTTTTTCTGGAAAACTTTGTTTTTATTTACCCTTTTTATGGTGTTTATGTTTGGAGACTGCGAGAGTGGCCACGCTCCTATTGTTTACTCTCGGGACCAGCTGATCGCCATCGGGCGCTCCGCTGTGCCTACTCCTGCTGAACGACTCGATATTCCCCGCGAACTGAGAAGGAAGAGACGCGGGAGACGTGCGGGCATAGGTCGTCGTTGCCAGGGGAGAAGGTACAGGCCCGTCATCCCGTCCATCATCATGGGAAACGTGAGATCTCTTCCCAACAAAGTGGACGAGCTGGCGGCGCTAACGCGACATCAAAGGAGCTACCGGGAGAGCAGCCTCATGTGCCTGACGGAGACGTGGCTAACCGAGCTAACCCCAGACTCACACATAAACATGGACGGCGTTCAGTTGATCCGTGCCGACAGCACCAAGGAGAGTGGTAAGAAGAGGGGCGGGGGTCTGGCTGTGTTTGTAAACGATAGATGGTGCAACTCCAGACATCTAACCATCAAAGAGACGCTCTGCAGTAAGGACATTGAACTGCTCGCTGTTGGTATGAGACCGCACTATCTTCCTCGGGAGTTTTCACATGTTATTGTGATAACTGTGTATGTGCCGCCCTCTGCTAACGCTGCTGCAGCCTGCGATGTCCTCCATGCTACTACCAGCAGACTCCAAACACAGCACCCACAGGCCCTCTTTCTGATCTCAGGGGACTTTAACCACGTCTCCCTGTCCTCCACTCTCCCCACCTTCACCCAGTATGTCACCTGCCACACCAGGAATACCAACACACTGGATCTACTGTATGCCAACATCAAGGAGGCATACAGCTCATCACCTCTGCCTCCCCTGGGGGGCTCAGATCACAACCTGGTTCATCTCCCGCCTGTGTACAAACCCTTGGTACACAGAGAACCAGTTGTGACACACACAGTGAAGAAATGGTCTGAGGAGACTGAAGAAGCTCTGAGAGACTGCTTTAGCTCCACTGTGTGGGAAGAGCTTTGTGCCCCTCATGGGGAGGACATCGACAGCATCACGGACTGCATCACTGATTACATCAATTTCTGCGTGGAAAACACTGTGCCCACCAGGAGGGTACGGTGTTTTTCAAACAACAAACCCTGGATCAACTCTGAAATAAAGGCTCTCCTGAAGGAGAAGAAGAGAGCCTTTAGATCAGGAAATAAGGAGGAGCTGAGAGCCGTGCAGAAGGATCTGAGAAGGAAAATCAGGGATGGAAAAAACATCTACAGGAAGAAGATGGAGGACCAGCTACAGCAGAGCAACATCAGTGGGGTTTGGAGGAGTTTGAACTCAATTTCAGGCCACAAACCAAGCCCTAGGGTTGTGGGAGACTTAGAGTGGGTTAACAACCTGAACCAGTTCTTTAACAGGTTTGACCAGCCACCCACCCCTCCCCCAGCCCAGTCCCCCCTGCTGTCAGCCCCACCATCTTTAATGACTGCCAACCTTTCTTCTTCTTGGGACCTCACACCTCTCAGCTCTCAGCCATCACCCCCCCCCGTCACTTCTGAGGACTCCATCTCACAACCCCCATCCCCCACCTCCATCTTGTCCCTCTCAACTCATCATGTGAGGAAGGAGCTACGTAAGATCAAGGTGCGAAAGGCTGCTGGTCCAGACGGCATCAGCTCCAGGCTCCTGAGGTGCTGCGCAGATCAGCTGTGTGGCATCATGGGATACATGTTCAACCTGAGCTTGAAGCTGGGGAAAGTACCACAACTGTGGAAGACCTCCTGTGTGGTACCGGTACCAAAGACCAAACATCCAAAGGATCTTAGCAGCTACAGGCCGGTAGCCCTGACATCGCATCTAATGAAGACCCTCGAGAGGCTGGTCCTCAACCATCTACGCCTCATGGTGTCGTCTTCGTTGGACCCGCTGCAGTTCGCCTACCGGCCTGGCATCGGGGTGGATGACGCCATCATCTACCTCCTGCCCCGAGCTCTGACCCACCTGGAGAAGCATGGAAGCACTGTGAGGATCATGTTCTTTGATTTCTCCAGTGCTTTTAACACCATCCAGCCAGGACTTCTGAGAGACAAGCTGGAACTGTCAGGAGTGGACCACCACATCTCCGAGTGGATACTGGACTACCTCACTGACCGCCCACAGTACGTGAGGACACAGGGCTGTGTCTCTGACAGGCTGGTCTGCAGTACGGGGGCCCCACAGGGAACTGTGCTGGCACCGTTCCTCTTCACCCTCTACACTGCAGACTTCTCCATCAACTCCCCACGCTGCCATCTGCAGAAGTTCTCTGACGACTCTGCCATAGTTGGCCTCATCACAGGTGAGGCTGACTCAGAGTACAGACAGTGGACTCAGGACTTTGTGGACTGGTGCCAGCGGAACCACCTCCTGATCAACGCCGCTAAAACCAAGGAGCTGGTGGTGGATTTCCGCAGGCGCAGACCCACCACACGGACACCGGTGAACATCCAGGGAGTGGACATTGAGATAGTGGACTCTTATAAGTACCTGGGTGTTCACCTAAACAATAAACTGGACTGGACTCATAACACTGATGCGCTCTACAGGAAGGGTCAGAGCAGACTCTACCTGCTGAGAAGGCTGAGGTCTTTTGGAGTGCAGGGGACACTCCTGAAGACCTTCTATGACTCTGTGGTGGCATCAGCCATCTTCTATGCAGCAGTATGTTGGAGCAGCAGCTTGTCTACAGCTGAGAGGAAGAGGATAGACAAGCTCATCAGGAAAGCCAGCTCTGTCCTAGGATGTCCTCTCGACTCAGTGCAAGTGGTGGGAGACAGAAGGACTCTGACCAAAATAACATCACTGATGGACAAGGTCTCCCATCCCATGCATGAAACTGTTGCTGAGCTGGAGAGCTCCTTCAGTGACAGACTGCTGCATCCTAAATGCACAAAGGAGCGTTACCGCAGATCCTTCCTCCCAGCAGCTGTAAGACTTTATAACCATCACTGCTCCCAACAAAAACCACAATAGCCTACACAATGTAGGATAATATATAATATACTGTAAATAGTCCGGCCTGTTAAGGTTCAACACACAGGCACATCATGTACATTGTATATAGTGTTATTATTATTAGTAGTAGTATTAAGGTTAATATTGTTTGTTGATTTTATATATATTCTTTTCTTAATAGTGTGAATTATTATATCTTTATTTATATTTATAATAACTGCGGCTGCTGTTACACCCAAATTTCCCCTCTGTGGGACAATAAAGGCTGTTTCTTCTTCTTTCTTCTTCTTCTGCTTTTATTGTGCTCCAACACACAGCTGCGGCACGTTCACGGATAGAGCCTGGTCAGTGCTCTGTGTATGGCTTATTGAGCGAGTCACAAATTCACAACACTGGCAGTACAGTTTTACTACTGTTTACATCCACTGCTGCCATCTTGGATTGTGAAGTTGGGTCTTGTGGGCCTTCTCCAACTCTCCGAGTTGGAAATCTGACTTCAGGGGTCATTCCAGTAGAATATTCCCACTGTAAAGTCACACACTAAAGAGCCTACAGGTCTCTCATGATACAAAACACAAATTTGAAACATTAGTATGCAGAAATTGGATTTCTGGGGGGGGGGGGTCCTATGATGTCTGGCAACTCCTTTGGTTCCTTGGGCTCTTTGTTGTGTTTCTCAAGCCTGATTGGAACTGTTTTTTGTAGTGTGACAGGGCAGATTGTCCTGCAGGGGAAACAGTTGCCCTTAGAATAGTGAGGTGTGCTTGGTCTGCAACAATGATGGGTGGTAGATCAGATGAATGCCAGGACCCAAGGTTTCCCAGCAGAACACTGCAATGTAACAAAACTGTTATTCCCTTCACTGATCAGTGGTTTTAACATTTCTTTTTTTAATTTTCATTTTGGAAAATAACACTTTCAGTAAAGCCATGCTTTTGTTGGCCATGTTAATGCGTCTTTTTTTTAATTATTTATATTGTACTTTATGATTTATACAGGTGATTATGGTAAACAGATGTAATTTTTTTTCTATGATTATCTTAGTGTGGATGTAATCTTCAGGTTAAATAGTCTGATTGCACAGTTTAAGATAGTGTTCTTCCTGCTGCCCCCAGTAATGTTAACTTGAGGACACTGCTTGCACATCACAGAAAACCACAGGGTCTGTCAGCCAGAGGGCAAAATGATTGAGTGTACAAGAGAGAGAAAGAGCACTAAGAAGAAGGGGGGGGGGGGGGGGGGGGGGGGGGGGAGAAAGAGAGAATAAATATAGTACAGTAATATATATTAAGATAGAAACAGGAAGGGTGGGGGTGGAGGGAAAGAAGCACTGACCACTAGGAGTTAGTATCAGTCAGACAGTGAGAAAGATAATGAGAAAAAATAGTAGACAAGAGACAGAAAGAGGTGGCTGAATAATGGATTGGACAGACGAGAGACAGCAAGACGAGGAGAGCCAGAATGGAAAAGAGCGAGGTATCGTCTGTGAGGTCTCATCACACACTTGCTGACATTGCTTTAATCTCAGGGCCAATACAAGACCAGAGAGTCCAAATACACACACACACACACACACACACACACACACACACACACACACACATATACTCATATTAATGCATGTAGCGACAAATTTACTGCATCTCTTTTTTTTTTCTTCTTTTTTTTGTACAAAGGAAGTGGAAGAAAACATCAAGTCACTGCAAGACTCCTGCATGACATCAAAACATACAAAAATGAGGACAGTTTGATGTGGCAGGTTTATGTTTATATTTTCATTTAACCTTCTACAAGAAAACATGTTTTGACATCTTCCATCATCAGTAATAATTCATTACCTTCAATTGCTGAAAAACAGGGGAGTGAATTAGAGGCCAAAATAAGCTATGAAAGTAGCTATAGATGCAGACGGGAGGGGGCAAGAGCTTGAAGATAGGGGCAACGTGAGTGCCTAAAATTCTCCTCCTCCTGCTCTGCTTAGAGTGACACCTGTTGACACAGAATCACTTCATGTAGTGAGCAACAAGGAGAGAGAAGTTAAAAGAACACAGATTATAAAGGGGCACAGATGAAAAAAGGAAGCGAAACATGCTGATGAAAAGACGGCGATATGAGAACCAAACATATTATGACAGGAAGTGAAAAGTAACTGCCACAGGAAACAAAGAAATGGTGCTGGAAGGAAGCAGCTGCATGTAAGATATTTGAGAGCAGGAGTGGGGTGTGATGGAGGAAAAAAATAATTTAACTATAGTGAGAGGCAGCCTGCGTAATTATGGCTTCCTCGTTAACATTTGATTATTGTTTATGCTCTGCCCACAGAGCCACTAGCCATGCATTCACACATATGTGTGTAGACAAACTCATACACACAGTCTTTATAAACATCCACCTGCATGAATGCACATACATCTTGCAAAAGTGCCACTCAAGACCTCTTCCTGACAGCATGCGCTTTCAACCGAATAAGCAATGACACCCACGCACGCACACACGGATGCATACACATATGCACACGAAGCAGGCCTTATAAATACTGTCCTACACTGTGATTTTGTTTGAGCTCCATCTCCATGGTGCTGCTTCCTCACATGTTTATAGTGACTGCCATTATAAATTAAAATGATCTTAACAACTCTTAAGCTGGGCTATGTGCACGGGTGCAGCCAGGCCGGGACAACAGGAAAAAAGACACAGAGAGAGAGACACGGGCTATCCCGGCTTATACAAGAGACAGATCCGAGAGAGAATGAAGAAGAGGGTGAGAGAAAAAGATGGGGCATAGTACATCCCAAAAAGCAACAGCAACGCTGTTTGTGTACACCTTTATAATCATGCATACGAATCAGGCATGCCTGCACAGTCATGCTGCCACCACATCCTGAAAACTCTAAATGCACACTCATTCATCCTTTAGAAGTCTAAATATTCATTGTAATATGCAACCAGTCAGATTAAAATATGTGTTCAGGGGCACAGAAATAAGGAGGGGAACAACATGAAAAAACTGGACACAATGAACCTCCCTCGCTAGCACTTAAAGTCCTCACCTGTCTTCACTTATCCATGAATGCCTCAGTGTTGTTGAATTTAATTCAGTAAATAAGATAAGGAGACACGGGCTATTCCACATTTTATATAAATTAACATGTTAATCTCTTATCAGCGGTTAGCTACAGTTAGTTTCCACATTATTCAGCATCTGCTGATCATCTGTGGTGCGCTGGTACAGCCACCCATTAGGCTGAGGCTTAAGTGTGCTGCTGAGAGATAATGGCTAAAGCTATTGATTTATTTTCAACTTGCTTTACGGTCTTCGCAACTGCTGGCGACACACAGACCCTTCTTCCTAAGCACTCTAAACACTCGCACCAAATATCTCTGTGGGCGCATTCAACCTGCCGGCCGCATTCACTGAAATCCCCAATTCCTGCTGTCACTGGAGAAAATCACCCCGAACTCGTGTTCACATTCATGCACTGAACAGGCTGGGATTGTTACTGCATAGAAGGTTCACTGACGAGATTCAAAAGAAGCATATTCAGTGGTGCAAAGTGAGAAACGGAGCAGGGACAGAAGAATGAGGAGCTCAGAGAAGAAGTTCAGAAAACAGCCAAGCACAAAGGTGTTAGGTGAAAGTCTGCAGAGAAATAGAGGGAAGCCGATGTTAAATCAAATACAAATCATAATTTAATGATTAACACGAACTTGTCTCATGATGCTTTTGTCATTGTTGCATTGCCATATTTGTTTAAGCATCAAAGTATGGCTTCAACCTTTTTATACATACACATACACCCTTAAAGCGAGTTATCTGAACACCTTATAATGAACTTATTATATGTGTAATGGAATGTGGAAATCAAACTGAAGATATCCCACTTGACTTCACTGTATATATAGAAATGTGTCTGTAGATGAGGAAAGATGAACGTATAGAGTCGAATTTAAAACCTCTATCCCATTATTTATAACAATATTTATTTTAACAGAAGATTTGCTGTTAGCAGTAATCCAATATTCATATTTCCACTAAAATAGTTAAATTTATATTGAAAATCATCCTACGTAACAGCAGTGGTACATTTTAAATTCAGTGACTACAGTCTGCAAAGTATCCCCTACACAGGGGGATATTTTGGCAACAATCCCAGAAAATTGGCCGAACCCCCCCCACCTACAGTATTTAGGTTTGAATAACAGCTACAGTAACCTGACATAACAATTTGTCAGTATTTGCAGCTCCTGTAGTATGTCTATTTGAGAAGACTCACCACCTCTGCAGAAATTATTGATAATATGCAGCGCATTGTGTACTGATATACAGTAGACAGGAGCTAGGAGGCCGTCTCTGGATTTTCCTGGCTGTGAAAACAGAACTGGAGTGTTTAGGAGGTCTTGACTAATCAAAATAAACTCTTGGCATTTCCCTCAGAACCCTCCCGGCTAAATGCCACAGTATTCCTGGCCCGCTGCAGCGACAATAACATTACATAAACACAGATTACAGCAGATTAGGCAGTGTCAACACCCCTACTGATCACCTATCTGCAGGAGAATAAAACAAAATCATTGTCTGTGGCTCAAGGTCTCTGCTCTGTGTGTGTGTGTGTGTGTGTGTGTGTGTGTGTGTGTGTGTGTGTGTGTGTGTGTGTGTGTGTGTGTGTGTGTGTGTGTGTGTGTGTTGGATTTCACCTTCAGTATTTTGACATGTTTTGCAGTGTTGAGTAAATAAACAGCAGTAGTTTGCTTTCCCCCCTGACCATAATGGTGTGTGTGTGTGTGTGTGTGTGTGTGTGTGTGTGTGTGTGTGTGTGTGTGTGTGTGTGTGTGTATTTGCACTTGTCCTGTTCCTTGCTGGAAGTGAGTACAGGGAGCAGGGCTGGATATTGGGGGGGAAATCTGATTCCTGGTCGGCCATCCCGGGACAGACAGTCCACTCCCCAGGGAGATACATTTTGCCCCGAAAGGAGAAATTAATACAGCAACTAACCTCGACTCTCCTCTCTCTCCAGCTCACTCCCTTCCACCTTTTCCTATTTCTGCCTCCATATAGACACTAATCGCATGTCCTGTTACAAGCTCTTTCTTCCTCTGAAGGACAATCAGGCTATGAACACCAGTGTCATTCTCGATCTCTCCAAAGCATGGGTGTTTTTTATTCATTTCAACATACTGTGTGTGAGCATATACGGTCTGTCCTCCCATCTTTCTCTAGCCAACCTTTAACATTCCAGACACCAATAGCAAGCATCTACCAAACTGGCAGTGTCCTTGAGCAACACTTTAAACCTCTGCCAGCTGTAGCTGTTGAAGCAGGGGACAAGCGGAAACAGAATTTTCCTACAGGGATCAATAAAGTATCACATTATCATTATTAGCATTCATTCTTAGAAACCACTTCTTCCTCCTTCTTGCCCTTTGTCACACTCCGCTGTCAGTGGGTAGAAAGCCACTCTATGGAAAAACAAAGCCAAGGAGGTTAAAGCAGTTGCTGCAGAATGTGACAGGCCTTTGAAAGAGACATTAGGACACATGACGGGAGAACTTCAGAGAGGCCGAGGTGCACGTGGGCTAAGTGTAAAAGGGTTAGGGAAGACGCATTAGCTTTTAAAGGATGAAAGGTCAACATCAAGTAACACAGCAACATGTTCTGTGAATGTAATATGGCTTATTTAATCTCAATTCATCAAAAATTTAAAAAACAGAAATTGAGAAAACCACTTGAGTTAGGGGATTAAATCTTTTTTTTTTTTTTTAGAGTAAATATCTGGTACTATGTTACTATATGGATATGGACACTCAGGAATTTAGCTCAAGCAAACAATAGAATGATGGAAGCTTGAATTCCCTAAAATATTTGGATGACTGATCACTGAGCAGATATAGGGGACTGATGTTTTGATTACAGCTTTTTATATACAAGGCACATAATGTTCTTTAAAGCAGATAGTAAAGTTTGCATATTTAAAAAAACACAATTTCATCCAATATCAGTGGGATATTTCAGGTATGACACCATGTTTTAAATCTAAATTAACATTTTTAAAAAGTTTCTGTTAATGTTATATCAAAAATTTATCATCACGTTCTTTCACATTTGCCTGATTTTTTTTCTCTTTCCCAGTTTTTTCAGGCAAATCTGTGATGGTTAGGTGGGAAGCTTTTGATGAACGCACATGGAATGACCCATATGGTTTTGTCCATTTAGAAAGATCTTTGTGTTTAATAAACTGTTGTTTTTAAGATACCCGGCTACACCAGATCAGACCGATCTCCAGTCAAAATGACCACTTGCATTTCTCCAAAACTGCCTTAAAAATATCAAGAACCGCACTCAGACAAAATCATCTTCTCTGAGTTCCTGCCCAATTTAGTTACTCCAGCCTTAATCTCATTAGCAGCTCAGATGGATTTTGGTTCCTCTTTCAATCAAATCAAAGGAAATGTAAAAGATGCTCTATCAGAGAAGCATCACAGAAGCTGTATTTAGGAGTTTAGGTTCTCTACACACAAGAGAGATTACAAGAATATAAGCAAAAAGTCAGATTCATAATTAGTCAGTGCAGGTTTATTCAACAGCTTCCAAATTTTGCAAAAAGGTGACAAATTTTGGTATTCAACGAATGATAAAATAAAATGCCAGAAAATAGGGAAAGCCATCATTTCAAATCAGGCCAAATCCACTTTTAGTTTATCATGTCAAAGAAAAACAAGTCGTTTAGACAGGGCGGTACTGCAAATACGAAATTACATGTTGGCACAGGAGTAAAGGGAAGCAAGAAAGAAGACACGGAGAAAGTGAAAGAAGAGGAATTCTTATATTTTAGATCCTTATATGGATTTTCTTAATGGAGCAGAATTTGTACAACTTGCTGATGCGAACAGATTAAAACAAAAGCAGCATCAAATGAACACCAAGCATCTAATCTGCAGCCCTGAGCAGGTTAAAAGTGCAGAGTAGCTCTCTCCCCACACCATTTCACAGTGGCACTTCCCTCTCTGTCCCACCTTTCTTTCTCACTTCCTTAGTCATCAGTAAAAAAAAACACTTTTGTATGCTGGCTAAAAAAAAGCAAACAGCCAACAAAAAGCTATTTTCCAGCATTACTCAAACTATAAATAATAAAATAAATTAAAAAGTCCAGCATCATACACGTCAGGCTTTTTGGAGGATGCCAGAGGGTGGCGATTTTAGTGGATTTTGTGTCGCGTGGTTGAAAACCTGGAAAAGCAGACCACACTGTTTCCCTGAGCCAGGTGAGAAAGTAGATTAGCTGGCTCAAAGTGGGTTCAGAAGGAGGCAAAACTGCAAGAGTAGACAGACAGAGGGAGTATATTCAATCAACAAGCTGTCTGAGCTAAATGAGTTTAATAATGTCACAAGGGCAATTCACCTTTAATGAAAAAGCTTGCGAGATGCAGTCTGTGTAGAGCTCTGTTTATGGAAAAAGATGTGTGAAAAATTAACTATGGCCATTCTGGCTCTCTGGGTAAACCATCAGTGGAGAGATTATGGAGAGCATGAGTCTATATCTCCCTTAACATCTATAAATAATGTGGCTTTAGCCCCAAGCTTTCATAAACGCACACCATCACTCGCATTTGTGCCATAAAAGGTTGTAGTAAAGATATTCATACAGACCATCGAGACTGAGCGGTTCATCTGGCAAGCATCCTCAGGCTGCAAGAGCAAGAGGTGAGGCATATGCTGGAAACTGTGAACCCCAGGAAAGCTGTGGGGCCCGATGGTGTCTCTGGACGGATACTGAAGGTCTGTGCGGCTCAGCTGGCTGGTATTTTTACCAGCATTTTTAACCAGTCCCTGAGCCAGGCTGCTGTCCCTTCCTGCCTGAAGTCCTCCATTATCGTCCCCATCCCCAAGAAGAACACTATCAGAGGTTTGAATGACTACAGGCCAGTAGCACTAACACCAATTGTTATGAAGTGCTTTGAAAAGCTTGTCCGGGCTCACGTCATCTCCAGTCTCTCCCCCAGACTAGACCCCCACCAGTTTGCCTACAGAGCCAACCGGTCCACAGAGGACGCCATTGCCACGGCCCTCCACTCTGCCTTCTCTCACCTGGAGCAGGGGGGGAACTACGCTCGGCTGCTCTTTGTGGACTTCAGCTCGGCGTTTAACACCATCCTTCCTGGCAGACTGGTGACTAAACTGTCAGATCTGGGGATACCACGCTCCACCTGTCTTTGGATCAAGGACTTCCTGACAGACCGTTCCCAGAGGGTAAGAGTAGGTCCCCACCTCTCTTCAGCCATCAGCCTCAGCACCGGCTCTCCACAGGGCTGTGTGCTGAGTCCCCTACTCTTTACCCTCTACACACATGACTGCACCTCCATACATGCCAGTAACTGCATCATTAACTTTGCGGATGACACCACTGTGGTGGGGCTCATATCAGGCGGGGATGAGTCAGCATACCGGGACGAGGTGCAGCGGCTGTCAAGGTGGTGCAGTGAGAATAACTTGATCCTGAACACCACTAAGACAAAGGAGATGGTAGTAGACTTTAGGAGGACAACACATGTCATTCAACCTCTGTTCATCGAGGGGGATGAAGTGGAGCTGGTTTCAGATTTTAGGTTCCTAGGAGTACATCTGCAAGATGATTTGACCTGGAGTATCAATACGACCAGCATTGTCAGGAAGGCCCAACAGAGACTGCATTTCCTGAGGGTTCTTAGGAGCAACTATCTGACCCAAAATCTGCTGGTGTCCTTCTACCGTTGCTGTGTAGAGAGCATCCTGACCTACTGTCTGTGCGTGTGGTTCAACAGCTGCACAGCAGCAGACAGAATAACACTCCAGCAAGTCATCAACACGGCTCAAAAGATCATAGGCTGTCCCCTGCCCTCCCTCCAGGAACTGTTCAATGCCCGCTGCCAGAGGAGGGCACAGAACATCCTCCAGGACCCCTCACACCCTGGACACTCCTTGTTTCAGCTACTGCCATCAGGCAGACGTTTCAGGACAATGAAGGCCAGAACAAACAGACTGAGGAACAGCTTTTATGCCAGGGCTATCATTGAACTGAACTCTGTGTGGTTTGGACAGTGATGTGGGGTGGTAGTGCTGACTGTGTGCGTGCGTTGGTGTGTGTATTGGGGCTAGATTCGTCTGTTAATTTACTATTGTGCACTGTATTTTAGTAATCATTTTTATCACTCATATTTTTATTATTTTATTATTTATTGTCTGAGGCACCTAGAAAGGAATGCATTTTAAATTTCGTTGTGCAACTTCTGTGTACAATGACAATAAAGATTCTGATTCTGATTCTGATTTAGCTTACTTTGAAATTTTTTTGTTTTTAGATCTGACAGATTAATAATCATTTCCTGAAAAACATTTTAATTTGCAACCACTAAAGTGATGTCTTCCGATGTAATGTAATGTAAGCTGGGAGAAAGAAGCAGAGGTCTGTATGTTTTAGTCAGTAGCATGGGAAAGGCCCACAAATCATTTACTTCACTCACTTTTTTGGTTATGTCTCCCCTTGCTAATAAAGGCCACACCTTCACTTTGTGTGCTTGATTTGAGTTTTCTATGCAAGTGTGGAAGTTTGCCATCTTTACATCATTACAAGTGAAAAGGCCTACAGGCAGTTATTGTAATTAGGTTGGAAGCATGAAGGCAGGTGGACTTATTATAGAGCGACAGTCTGTGTCGGCAGGAATTGCATATTTAGAGATATTTTTTTTATCCTGCAGATGACTGCTAAAATAAGCCTGGTGATTCCCCATCGACTTCATCAGGGGTTTGTTCCTAAGGCTTGACAAAGTACCTCAAGAGCAGCAAAGGGTATTATATTACTGTATTCACAGACTGCATTTGAGCAAATCCAGAAAAGAGAAGACAAAGTATCTTTTAACCTGTCAATTATCCTATCGGGAGGATTTGCAAAGAGGTCTTCATAAAAACAGCTACTTGTAGAGGCAGTCTCTCTCTATTACACTCACTGATGACAACTCAAACCAAAACCTCCATGTTCTTTTTTTTTTCTGCACATCTCTGCTCTTCTCTATAGAACATCAATAATACATAACCAGTATATTTTTGCCCTCCTTAGAACCAATCAATCACTCCGGCTGGCCAATGCTCAGTCTCCTTTTCCTGTCCATCCTCATGCACCCTTCCTGTATATTAAGAATTAAGTCCGATGGAATGCCGAACCAAACCAGAGACTAAGATGGAGTACAGTAGTGTGCAAAAATCTTGAGCTAGCCTTCATTTCTTTATATTTTGCTAGGAAAATAGGAAATACATGCAGCAATTTATTGAAACATGTGCACACATGCATGGTATTCTATGTTTACACAGCATATAAGGCAAAAACAGAGTATATAGTTCACTTCAATTCAGTTTTACTGATATAGCACCAAATCACAACAAACAAGGCAGTTATGTATATACAATTCTAACAAGTTTGAAAGTCAGTATTTATTTTTATTCTTCAGCACAGCCTGAGCTCTCTTAGGCAGCTTTCTTCTAATTTCTTTAAATAATCTTCTGGAACAGTTCTCCAGGCTTCTTGAAGGTCATTCAAAGCTCTTCTTTGGATGTTGGCTGCTTTTTGTTCCATTCTTTGTCAAGATGATCCACACTGCTTCCATAATGTTGAGGTCCGGGCTGTGGGGAGGTCAGTCCTTGACTGATTGTGTTCCATTGTGTGTTATTCTATGTTTTTACTGCACTAACAGTGTGTTTGGGGTCATTTTCATGCTGAAAAATTAAGCATTTGCCAATCAGACTTTTTACAGATGGCACTGCATTTTTCTCTACATTCATAATTCCATCAGTTTTGACAAGATCCCTGAAATGTAGTCCCAAACCATGATACAGCCCCCACCGTGTTTTACAGTCACTTGCTGTTATACCTCTCTCCTGACTTCCTCCGTACATACTGACAATGATTTGATTCATCACTCCATCAGACCTCTTGCCACTGATTTTCAGTCCAGATCTTGACTAATGTGGCATACCTCAGCCTGTTCTCCCGGTTTCCCTTCCTTATTATTGGATAGAGATACAATTGGAAGATACAATTTAAAGTTTCTTTACTAAGTTGTCATGTGTAGACAACCTTTTTAACATTGAATGATTCATAGTTCAGTGTTAAATGGCTTAAAAAAAAATCAATCAAACAAACAAAAAAACAAATCATTCCTCTGAAAATGGTCAGGTATAAGTACTGGACTGAAAATGAGTGAAAAAGTAGCCAATGTCACAAGGAAAACTTTGAAAGACCTTCAGAAAGCCTGGAGAACTATTGCTCAAGACCAATTTAATAAGTGACAAGAAAGTCTGGCTTAAGACTTTTGCACAGTACTGTCTGTAGCCAAAGCAAGACCAAGATGTGACATGATAGATAGATTGATCTATCTATAATCTCTCACATCCCAAAGCTTCGTGTTAGGCAACTGGTGTTTAAAAGAATAACCACTGCCAGCAAGCAGGCCAACCATAGAGCTGCCACTATAGATTTATTGCAGCTGAAATAAAGCTGCGGGATTGAAAGGTGTCCAAGAGGTCTTGAGCTTTGACAGTAGGTACAGGAAAACGACCATCAAAGGGCATGCCAAACTTAACACAGTTCAAAGGTTCCACTCACCATTTGAACCAGAGTCTCTGCAAGAATCTGTGTGCTGTCTACACAACCAACCAAGTTTATGAGCACAGGAATCTTTATAGCTTGGGTTTCCATGAACACTACTCTCTTTTAACAAGCTTCTTTCTTCTTACCCCTTTTTCTTTCCTTGGTACACAGAAAAGAGTTTTGATGAGATGATGGGACAGCAAAAGATAAAGAGAACAAGAGGAGAAACTTATTGTCAGGTCTGAATTAGCAAAACAGCTGTTACACCTGCAGGAGAGAGAGTGTGTGACGAATGTTTTCTCCGTTGCACACACTCAAGATACAGAGGTTTACAATACTGTAGAAGGCAAGATGGTAAGATAGAAACCTGCTTCTCTCTGTGTTTGCAGGTATGACAGAACAGAGGTGAGGGAATCGTGGGATTTGAGTGGATCTCCATGAAGAGTCATTACAGTGGAGATCGGCTTCGCTCCTTTTCCATACACACTCCAACAGCTGCAAAGAGAGGCCCTCTAAGCAACACATCTGTTCCAGGGTCCTCTGTTACAGTGCAGGATTAATTAAAGGATCAAGGGACAGTAAGCACAGCACCCTACACAGTAGTGAATGGCTCGATTTAATTACAATAGATCAACACAGCCTTAATTGAGCTTCATTGTTCAAAGAGTTTTCTTCGCTTGGAGAGCAACACACGTGCAGTTAAATGCCCATCTGACAGTGATAAAGTA
This sequence comes from Archocentrus centrarchus, assembly GCF_007364275.1. Lineage (NCBI taxonomy): Eukaryota > Metazoa > Chordata > Actinopteri > Cichliformes > Cichlidae > Archocentrus > Archocentrus centrarchus. The sequence goes on from NC_044356.1 coordinate 19,010,210, forward strand.
TTGTGAGAATGATGCACTCAGGTAGACATATGTGCAGCAAATGTATTTCATGTCCTAATGCAAGGGTTATCAAAAAGCCTTCCAAGTTTTACTCTTGGGTGTATTTTGCAGTCAACATAAAATAGGTCGTCACAGGAGCAGCTCACTTCCAAAATCAGCTATGAGGGTGTGACATCTGAAACTCGATCAGGGCACCTCCAAGTGCACTACTTTGCCTTGCTAACAGAGAAATAACAACAATGGCAGCACTGCTATTCACTCCAACACCCCAGTAATGTCACGGAGAATGTCACAGGCTGCCACCCTGTAAAGGGGAATCGTTCTTAATGAGTAGCACACCTGGTGGAAGAGGTACTTGACATGTAGTCCCATGTGTACTGCAAATACATGTTCACAGTCCCGTAGCAAAGGAATCGGAAGAAACAACTGGGGAGAAGTGAAACAGGTAAAGGTGGGTCTAGCATTTACCGACCTGCTCTTATTAATGTACTGACAGTATAGGATGAGGACACATGAGAGCCACTGCCTTGCAGTGGGATTTCCCTCTGTTATAAACACATGATTGCATTGGCAGGCAGACAGCTGCACTTGTCTAAACACCGATCCAGAACGCATGACCCGGTCTGAGGAGCTCCCAAACATAAAGCTCTGTCCACTGTGTGCCAGGCGCAGACACAGCTGGAAGGCAGCTGCTGGTGCACAAACGCCCTGGGCTTAACTTAAAAAGACACTGAAACATAGTGACACATTTAGTTTGATGTAAATATGCAGTGAGCAAACTTTGAATTCTATTGAGATACTCACAAGAGCAATTCACACAACAATTTATCAAAGAGAAATGAAGACGGTAAAAACTCGACCCAGTTAGGTTTTATGTACTGATCTAATAAGTTACTTATGTCTCACACACTCGTCTTAAGTTGCTGGTGCATCAGAGGGGACCAGGCAGCAGGGACCTCATATTTTCCCAGTGTTTACATGTTGTATATACATTCTTGAACATATGGCCATATAGGCTACTTAAATACCCTGACTTAATACTTTCTGCAGCAAGGAAGTTCCTTTAGTTTCACATCCATGTTTAGTACGTGTTTAATTGGGGAGCTCATCTTTGGGCTTCCTGTGTTGGGATTCAGAATGAGTTCTCACTTCACCTTTGAGAGTTTCTATCACTTAATATATTAATGAATAATTAAAGTGTCATAATTTACAACTCTACTTTTCAAACTCTTCAGCCAAACATCTCAACTTACAAAGCAGAAACTTCAGACAGATATCAAAATGTTTCCAAAAGGACTTTGATTACAAAAAAAAAAAAATCCCCATGTGGATTTGAACAAATTAAATTTAATATCCTAAGTCCTCCCGATGATTTAATGAGACAAAGACAAGGGGAAATTGAACAGTAGGCCCCATGTTGAGATGATGTATGGCATATGACCAGGCTGACTGCCGCATTAGCAACTCTGCTGGGTTAATTGGAAAATGTATCTAATTACTGCTGGCATGCAGGGATCAAAAGGCTGGATTGGGAAGTCCGATATTTCTTTCTTTTCCTAACTTTTGGAGACTTGTGAAAAGTTATTAGAAAACGGAGGGAAATGGTTTAATGTGCTAGGGATGATCACACTCAAAATAATAATTTAAAAGATGATACACTTACATGAATGCATGGTAGATGAATGCCCATCCTCTTGGTCTTTCTAGCACGTTATACAGGCAGTTTTGCACCTTTCTGTAGCGCTTGCTTGAAGCAGACATGTTGGCCCGAGGTCCGGGCGGTCCAGGCAGCGGTGTGCCCAGCAGACCCGTGCGGTGAGACGGGTGTCCGCGCTCCGGAGTGGACGGCTCGCTTCTCTCCGTGTGGACGGCGGTGAGAGCCACAAACTCTACCCGCCTGTCGTCGTTCGGAGCTGGAGGCACCAGCATCCTGATGCCGCCGTTGTTTGATGGACTTCCTAACATCTCGAGGCTGTCTCGATTAAACTACATATGATTTGACAAGTTTCACTGGATCATCCGCAGGAGCGCAGAGCAAAGTTTTGACCAAGTCATAGTCCGACTGAAACTAGTCCACAGCCTCGGTTTGATTTAAGATTCAAAAGCTATCTGTAAATCAAGTCACGATCGCAAAAGACAAGATGCACAGTAGATGTATAAGCAAGTCGCGCCAAAACGTGACCTCCAGCGATCATTGTTTACAGTCAGGTGTAAGAAGTAATCAGAGGTGTGCAGAGAAGTTATCACACACGCACCAACTCCGAGAAAACGGAAAACAAGCTTCTAACGACTTGCCATCACTTTGTAAAATAATAATGATAACAATAATATGGCCTCAATCAAGTAAAGCATTTGTTCCTGTGCACACTTCACAAAACAAGTAACAAGCGAGGGCAGTAGTCACGCAGCGGACCCACGCTCCCTAAAAGAAAAACATCAGCACCCAAAGTCCCTTCATTAAATGAGTCTTAGCTGTTTCTGTAGTTTTAACTGGCAGATAGAGCCGCACCACAGCCGCTAACATCAGCCTGCTCTCCCCTCCTTGTGCGTCTGTCTCTGGTCCAGCGCTCCTCCGCTGACGGGGGTGGAGAGCGCAGAAGTGAAGAACATCGATGTGATGTCAAGAATTGCAGAGCAGCAGCCCTAAAAAAAAGAAAAACGAAAAACTTGGGGGGGGGGGGGGGGGGGGGGGCCGAATGTCTACATTTAAGTTTGGAAATGCGCATGAAGGTGAAAGCCCTCTCTCCGGTGAGTTGACGTGCAGAAAACGGAAACGCTAGTGGGGAGGATTCCGCGCACGGAATGGGTACGTGCGTGGGATGCACGCAGCGATTGGGGGTACAGGGTTTTGTTTGTTTGTTTGTTTCCTGCTCTTATAGAGCAGGAAAAGTTCGTTAGTGAATGATACATGCTGGTAATATTCTGCATATACCAAAAGTGCACCGGACACCATCTGTGAGTCTTATAAAAAATATAAAGGGCTGTATTCATGGAGAGGGTAAATCTAGGGTCTTGGGTCTTTTTGTGCCCTTTCTAAAATATTTAAAACTTATAATACTTTGATTTTTTTTTTTTTTTTACAATAATGTCCAGCAGTGAGTTGCATCATATTGTTTTGTTTTATTCTACTTCAATCATCAGTAGCTATTTTTCTCCCTGACATCTCAATGCCAACTATATTTTTTATATATAATATATATTTATATCTTTCCCTGCCAGCATCATTACGCTCTCTACCTCTCTCTACACTCTGAAGTCACCACAGTGAACACGACCAAGATATTATCAGTAAACAGGTCGTTTTGTTTCCACGATGCTCAGGAACTGATGATTATCTTTTCGGTATCTTTACCAGTGTGTACTTCAATCATGTGTCCCGTCATTTTCTCACAGCTTTCAATTTTCTTGTGCATGTATATACTGTACAGTATATGAACATGCAATCAAAAGCTACCACTGCCTATAAATTACACAAATTATTGTCACTTTTCTCAGGCCTCAGGCTTTTAGACAAATAGAATTAAGATATTAATGTTAACTGAATTCATCAGTGAGCTCCATTAGTGGCAGCTTGCATCAGTGTGCAGCTAATTAACCCTGTAGTTTATGTGCCTGAAAAGGTGGAAAACATGCAGACTGCAGAGAGGGTGTGTTGTAATTTATTCCTCAGTGTTTTACCACAGCTTTATGAATAAATGTACCTTGACCTGACCTTTAAAACAAGGATTACTGCAAATAAAACAAATATAAATTACCCTGCATGGACAGGAACTGATGGTTCTAATTTAATATTAATAAGCAAGAAAAACTGTAACACATGAATCTGCACCTAAAACTGTCTCACAATCAGTTAAATATTTACTTTCATTTTGTGTGTGTGTGTGTGTGTGTGTGATGTCAACTATTTGTCAGCTAACTTCTCCAAAATTCAGATTAATTTTTGAGTGTGCATTTCCTTTAAAATTTCCCTGCTGTAAATTGGCATTTTCATTAAAAGCAAAAATAAAAAAAAATAGCTTCCACTCTTGACATTTAGTAACATTTAGTGCATCATTACATTTCCAGCACAAAATAGTATCCACTCCTGTACATGTTATGATTATTTCCTTGGAAAAGGAAAGTTCAGAGGAAACAAAAGTTTCCTCTGAACTTTCCTTGAAGTGAAAATGCCACTTGTGTTTATTGTGGGAGGAGGCTTAAATCTCTGGCTGCAGGAGTTTTGGACTGCAGAGACAGGTGCTGTGGGACAGACCGCTCCTGCTCCGTGGACACAGCTTTCTAAATCTATGACTGTGACACACAGAGGGGTTTGTGGTTATGACATAAATACAGGGTTATGGAGACTGTACCCTGTAGAGACATCACCTGTCGGAGGACCTCTGAGGAATGCAACGTGAGGTGGTCCCCAAAACTGCTGCTGGCCTGACTGTATTATCTGGCGGCCAGAAAAATGACATCAGGGAATAATGACATAATTCACAATGATGTGTTTTTCTTTAAATGTAAACAAGCACTAAATGTAAACCTGCAAGGACACCAAATCTGCTTTTTTTTTCCTCCCCCTCCACTACCTCATCACTCCCACCTCTGACATCCACTTATTTACAGTACTGTTAAATATGAGCACATTATATAATCATTAATCTTGAATCAAAGTGAACTGCACTCTCAATGACCTACCTACCTTAAACATACATTCAGCATGGTGTAAGTTTTACTTTGTCCTACAACAATAGCAGAGGCAGGTTACTCATGTTAACTATGTGCATTCCTGTCAACTGCTGTGCGGCAGTTTATGGAACATGCAGGTCGGTGGTATGACACGTGGGAATGCAGCTGCAGTCTTTCACAAGTCACAAATCTGAACATTATTCCCTGGGCTCTCTCCCATTACATAACATAATATCACTAATCCTTAACTCTTTACTAGCATCTCATATATAGGCTGACTGGTGGCTATAAAACGGAATCAGTGTTGACAGCTGATCTTTACAGCGATGTGTTGATACGGGCTGGTGACTAGTGATGTGACAAATAAGCCTCAACTGCGAGGTGAAACTTTCCCAGCGGATGTTCTGCTTTTGAGGTGCAAACCGTTATTTTGTTTGTTTGCTTTAGAAATGGCATTTAAACAGACCTCCAGGCTGCAACAGTCAGTCTCGTTATAGGTAATAGTTTTCTTTATTAATATTTCTTTATTAATCTTTATTGATCCCTGCAGCAGATGTGAAATGTCACAAGTCAAGGTGATATAAAACTGAACACATAACCTAGAGGTGAACAGCGCTTTTGCATAAAATAACTGATCACTAAGACTGTTGAAGACTGCAGTACTTTTGTAACGGCTGGTGAGGACAGGTAAAATCCTGATTGCCAGTTTTACAAATAACTGATTTTAAAGGCATAATCAGGGATAGAAAGCTTAACATAGGCATCTCTGATTTTAAATCAGAGGTGATTAGAATTTGAACATAGGGGTATGTCAGGGTTTTATTTTAAATTATAATCATCTGAGAAGCACATAAATTAGTCAAAACTATATAAGTAAATTTAGATATAACCCAAAGGGTGAAAATTTATGACCCAGGCCTTTTAAATACAGGCAACTAAATGTTTGATATGTATTTTTGACTTCAAAGAGGAGACTGCAGACAGAAAGATAAAGGACAATTAGTGAGGGGATTTTGTGAAGATGGCTACATAACAGTGGGGTATTGTGGATCCTAACCCCCCATAACAGCATCTTGTAGGAGGAATCCCCACTACACTACAACTCTTTCTCTGTTAGCTTGGTCTCCTCTCCTCCCACTTATGTCCTCCTCGCCATCTCTCAGCAGCCCTAACGAGGCCCGGCGGCAACCAGAGAAAAAGCTGTCGACGGACAGGCCAGCTTTGCTTGTACCCTCAGGGATTAAAAATCAAAGTTTCACTGTGGCAAAGCTGCTCTGCCCACCTACACCCCCCCCCCCCCCCCCCCCCCCCCCCCCCCATACACACACACACACACACCTCCCCCTTTCTATTACAGTACCCTTCTTCAATGTTGCTTTCATCTAGTAATCAACACTTATTGCTGGGCAGCGTATCCACTGTGGCCTCTGAGCTGAAGGCAGTCCTGTGACAAAAACAACAGCTGAGCAAGGACAGACTGTAAAATGCGCAACGGATCGTTGAAGGCACAACCGTACAAACCCAACCATAATGAAGAGCTCTCACGCTCATATACACAGATTTGGTGGCACTCATAAACAGCTCCAGTGTGATGCTGGAATTACACTTGGAGATGACCCAGAGTGGACTACAGGGGCCCCAGTGTTAGGGGGTGACTGTTGTATTTCCTTCACGGCCACTTGTCCCCTTTATGCTGTTTTTCCACAACACTCTTGCCTCCAAGCATTCACTCACGCCCCAAAGAGCCCATTGAGCTCCAGGAGTCGACAGTCACTCAGGGAATCTATGGGAACTTAAAAATACTCACATCAGCAAATGTGCAGCACACATAGTACAGCGCAAACTTGCTCCCTCCGACCCCCATCAACCTTTTATTTCCGCTGCCCACGTTTACTTACACCACTTAATGGCTTTCCCAGACAGCGTGCTTGTTTGTCTTTATTTAATCCCTGCTTTTCATGTGTCTTCTCCTCTTTAACACAGATCCTTTCTTAATGGAAAACCTTAGAGAATGAGGGGAAGAAGAGGAGTAGGGAGAGGGCAGTTGAATTGTTGATATAGTGTCTTGTGCTGGGTTAATGTTGTTGTGATAAGTCTGGTTATAGTCTTCGGAGAGTTGAAATGACATTGTCAAACAGTGCAATGTTTGAAGCAAGAACCCCTGGTGAGCTACACACTCCAACCATCACGTAGACACTGCAAAAACATCAGCAGACAGACTTCCCGTACCAATCAATGTGACAGCCTGCTATTCAACCATATGAATATGCCAACGTGTCAACCATAACACCCGGTGACCAAGTCGGGAAATGACAGCAGAGTAGGTGGAGACTTCGCTCATTCACAACAGTCAAAAGATCCTTTGTAGCTTATTTTAATGCTGTTACAGAGGTGACTGAGCAGGCAGGCTCCTCAAAGGACTCTGCAGGATTTTACACTACCTTATAAAAATTAATAAATATCTGGGCTAAAAACCAAGACTGTGCAAACATACACAAGGAACATAAACACAGCTGTTATGATTGTGTCTAATTTCTAAAAAAAAAAAATAGACACAATACACATACTGTCTCATTTTAGTTAAGGCCTTAAGGACAGATCAGTCCTTTAGTATATACTAGTAGAGTGGGACTACTTTAGTTATCAGGGTAAAAATATGATCAGCATCCCACATCAATAATCTCAGGTTTGTCACGTTCTATCTCTGAAGACATAAAGATGTTTGTGAAAGAGCCCAAAGCAGAAAATCCACTCAGCTCTTCCAGCTTTAAAGGGAGCTTTACATTATTTTCTGTCATATGTACTGTTACAAAGATGAATGCTTATATTAAGCATGGCCAAATATGGTTGAACCTCAGGCGATATCCTTAATATGGTTCTCAGGCATACAACGCTGTCTGGGTGCAGCTTCGCCTACCTGCTGTTCAAACCTGTTTGTGAGGGGCAGCCAATCAAAAGAAAGAGAGGAAGCAGTTTTTCTCAGACTGTGGGTCACGCTGGATTAATATAATTTTTCTATGAAAAAGAAACAAGGCTTGCGATCTTGCCGACTTGTCTTTCAAATGAGATCTTTTTAAAAATTATTTCTTTATTTTTGCTTTGCAGTTTGTGTTTGATAAAATTTTGATTTATTTTGTGCGTGCCAAATTATCGGATAAAAAGGGATTATGTAAAGCTGTGACTCATGCAAAGATACTGTAGTGGAGCCAAATAAATAAATAACAATAGAGAGCTGGAAAAGAGCATAATGGGCCCCATTTAAGAATTCCAGTAGGTCTCACATGAGAGGGTCACGAACACAACATTCCTGATTCAAGCAGAATGAATTAAGTCATACAGCTGAACCCTCTTACCAGCTTCATGTATGTAATTAGAGTTTTTTTTTTCTGTTTTGTAAATATTAACTAATAGAAAAAAAATACTATTTATTGGGGGGACGAACCTTTTGCCAAGACCACTGCTTCAAAATCACCACCAGAATTAAATGAATCCTGATCAAAATATCTCTGCCTCAGCTCTTAATGCACAGAATACTTCAGTTGCTTAACCCCACAGTATGAGCTCATTATGAACAGACATACCCAATAAGAAAATTTCCCTACATGGCTCATTGAAGTGTCACATTATTCTTATACAACACTGACATGCCAAGACCTGGGAAAAGCTCACACTGAAGCTCGACAATGATTAAAGGAAAACATCCTGACACCTAAGAATGAGAGAAAAGAAGATCAAACACAAAACCCATCAAAGTGAAAGTCTACTCTTGATGCAGGATTGTCATAAACTTGGTGAGGGCACTGGGTGCTGTGGCCAAATCACAAGGTCTAGACCACAGCCAGAGCGGTGAGCCCGAGTTCATATGGCCAAAGCTGATCTTTGATCTGACCAGATGAGGCAGCCAAGAAAAATACCACCAGACAATCCTTTTCACGCTTGACTTAAGCTCAAACGTTCTCACAATTCTCCTTTTTCTTATTAGAAAAGAGCCGAGCAGGAGTCTGCACTCATTAATGCAGTTATTGTTCACCGATTAAGTCGATTAAGAAAGGACCCCCCAGTCTGAGTAATGTTTACTTGTGCTTCTGACTAACATGGCTTAACCAGAAAACTACACAGTGAAGGGTATAAGGATATAAGCGCAGGGAGATCTTTTTTTTTTTTTTTAAATTAAAAAAAAAAAGCATGATTGGGCAGCACTTCAACATCCTTCAACTTTTAACTTCTGATATTCAGCGCTAACATCATGTTAAATGAGTTTTTATTTCAGCAAGAAACATTATGAGCCCCCTTAATCTCTGCCTACCTACCTAAATTTTCTGTTCTACCACAATTACTTCTCCTTTTAAGATTTAATTCAATTCAGGTTTATATGGCGCCAAATCAGAACAGCAGTCACTTCAAAGCGTTTTATATTGTAAAGACCCTCCAATATTCTGGAGAAAACCCCAACAATGAAACGACCCCATATAATTGAGCACTTAGGTTGGATAAGGAATGCAGTCTGATCTCGCAGGAGCTGAGCGGCCTCTAGTCAAATAACTCGTGACTCTATTGTTAACCACTGACCCTTTGTGGCACGAAGTTTTTCCAGCACTCCAGGAGGGCAGCTCTGCTCGTGTAGTCTTGTTTGGGTGCAGCATGGATAGATACTGATCGTGCAGTTGTGGCAGATAACTTTGCTGCTAAAAGCTCCTGCGCATATTGCAAAATGATGAACTTCTGTTTGGGGATAAATCAGGTGTCCCATCATAGTATCAGTAGTTTTTAAAATTTGTTAGATCAGTGCTGCCCTCCTATGGCCATTTGGGAAAACAACAGGTTTCAAACTGGCATAATTCATGTACTTGCCGAGTATCCATAGTAATGAATCCTGTGGGGGTTCACTTTTTTAACACTGCTTCTACAGTACTGTGCAAAAATCTTGAGCCACATCTAATTTCTTTACATCTTTTTTCCAAGAATTCAGGATTTCTTGTAAATTTATAAAGTGATGATAAAGTGATCTTGAGGAATAGTTCTCCAGGCTTTCTGGAGCCTGCTTTTTCACTCAGCCCTGTCCTTGTACCTGATCATTTTCAGAGAATTTTTTTTTCTTTGTTAGTTAAGCTACTTAACACTAACCTATGAATTATTCAAGCATAAAAAGGTCACCTAACTCAAGCAGTGAGTCAGCGCTGTGATACACATAACTTAGCAAAGAACCTATTTTAAATTAGTCACTTTGTTACTACCAGTTGCCATAAAACCATTCAATTTGTTTCCATTTCTTCAGTTGAATCTATGAATAATCTAAGATAACACATAATTTAGTATCTTTGGAACAATAAGGGGATTGCCAAAGATTGCCATATTAGCTGAAAACTTGGCATATGTCAGCATATGCCAAAAAGAAAAGACAGTTGAGGAAACTGAACAACTGTAGGACAGAAGAAGTGTTAGGCCCAGCAAGAACAAAACAACAAACACTATCTACAGCAGAGAAACAGTGTCTGAAAATCATGTTTTTAAGGAAGAAATATAGCAAAGACCTGAGCCTTCAGTTGATCCATCTACTGTTCACTGAAGCCTAATCAGAAATGGTCTCAGTGGAAGGGTGGCTGTCAAGAAGCCATTCTTAAGGAAGGAGAAACCGGGACAAAAGGCTGCGGTATGCCAAATTACACAAGAAGTGGACTGAAAAATCAGTAGCAACAGGTCTGATGGAGTAATGAATCCAAATTTGAAACTTTTGGTTCAAATTGTCATCAACATGTATGGAAGAGGTCAGGAGAACAACAGTGTATCTACAGTCATCTGTACAACATGGTGGAGGCTTTGTCATGGTTTTGGGCTGCATTTCAGCCAGTGGTGTTGGGGCTCTCATCAAAGTTGATGGAATTATGAACGCAGAAAAGTACCATAAGATTTTGATCCACCATGCAATACCATCCGGAAAGCAACACTTTGATAATGGTCCCAAACACACTGTCAACGCAGAAAAACTACAGCTGGATAGAAAAATGGAACACTATCAGCCACGTATTGGCCTCCCCAGAGCCCAGACCTCAACATTATTGAAGCAGTGTGGGATCATCTAAGGAAGCCAAAGAACATGGAATGCCTTTCAAGAAGCCTGGAGAACTATTCCTGAAGACTACTTAAAGAAATTACAAGAAATACCAAATATTGATGTTAGCTCGTTAAAATTGTACAATCTATAAATTCTGTATTTTCATGCATGTTTGCATGCCTGTTTCAGTGAATCATGGCATCTTTACCATTTCCCTTGGAAAATATAAAGAAATGAGCACTAAACTGTTACACCAAACAGCACTGTATGGCAAAGCCCTCTCGTGGTGGGCTGTGTCTACCTGCAAATTAAGTATGTGGTGATGTCTGGGTTGGTTCAGTCCTAGTCCAGTATTGCTGAATTTCTCTCCTGTCTCCCTAAATACTAGCAAGGTGTTTAACTGACCTAAAATAAACAGTGAAGACACAGATTAGTTGTTGACAACACAAACTCAAAATAACCATCAAACAGGCCTACTTGAGAAGTTATGGTTTTTAATTTTTTTTCTCACAAAGTTTGTTTACAAAAAGGAACGTCAAAAATAAAATTGTACCTATCTATTGCATGTCATGCTGGCAGTTTGAACTACATGCAAAAACAACAATAATAATAACATTGATAATACTCATTACTGTACAAAAAAAAAATTAAAAAAAAAATAATGGGAAATATATTGGGCCAAACATCACTTTTAAATCAAAAGGAAAAACACTGAGGAAAAAAAAGGTCGATTTCTATAAAAAGGGTTTTCTTTTTCCCCCTCCAGACGGAGTCATGTGTTTGTACATGAGACTTAAACCAGGGCACAAGACTCAAGACTCAAAAACCACCCAAGCCGAGAGGGCTGTGCAAAACTGCACAGAGGCAGAAAAAAAAGGTTCCTCGTTCAAAGGGATGGTGAAAAAAGTGAGTGAAAGAATCAGAAGAGTTAAGAAGTGTGTGAGTGTGATTCAAACACACCCAACCTTCCATCACATACACAGTTAGCCTGTACAGTTTGAAGCCCTTACAACATAAAGTCATGCATCAATATGGAAAACACAACAGAGAAACTACATGAAAATATCATTAAACCTCAACCTCTTCACAATCCCTTAGATTGACTTGTTGTAAAAAAGAAAATGATATTTGAGGTATATGGCTTAATTTAATTCAACTACATGACTAACAATGAGTAAGGTAGGATTTTTTTTTTTCACGAAAAAATAAAGCAGGAAAAAAAAAAAAAAAAGAAAAAAAAAAATCCCATGGCTACCATAAACCAAGAGCAGCTTCTGTAGACAATGATGGACACTTTTCCAAATTCATTTCCAAATGAAGAGCAGAAAGTAAGGTGTCAAGAATAAAGCAACATATATTCTAAAAATCTGTAAAGGTTGGAAATGACGTAAGCAAGAAGAAATTCAGTCTGTGCAAAGACTCTTGTCAGGGACTGTGGAAGTGGATGTACAACTTAAAGTCTATCCATTCAATATGGGTGGCACAAGTACAAAAAGATATACTATGTCTAAGCCTGGATGATTATAATGTATGATTGTGAAAGAGTCGATCAGCGTCCCTTTGGTTTTTGATCCAGTGTAGTAAATTTATTACAAAAAAATGAGTGTTAGAAGTTTTCAGGTCCCTTGTTGCACTGAGCCGTGCTTAAAAATCAATTATTGAGAGTCCTTTTGTCAAAGTCGATGGCCTCCGTCGACATCATGTGGGCTGGTGTGCATGCTGTGAGAGTGAGAAGAGAACGTTTCCTGGTCGGGCTCAGTCAGTGCTGACCTGTGTGACCTGTGTGTCAGTTGTCTGGTTGGTGGACTGGATGAACATTGGTTGGGTCAGCTCCTGTCCTGCTGGCATCGTCACCTGCTGTATCTGATACAACTGCTGAGAAGATGAAGAGAGAGAGAGAGAGAGAGGTTGAAAGTTATGTGTTCTGTTTTGTTTTAGGGGTTTTTTTGTTTTTGTACTTCAAGATTTTAGACCTTTCATTGTTACAAGATGTTTTAACATTGTTCTTAGCATTGTTTCTTTTTTAACAGTGACAATAAAAATGCTATTCTATTCTGCTATTCTTTTACTTATGATGTACTGATCACAATTCCCTCTACTGTTGAGTTGTTGCACGTTTAAAGTTATTTTCATTCTTGCTCAGAAACCTAAATTAACAGGATTTTAAAGTGCAAATATCAGATAGTTAGCAGCCAAATGTGTAAGTAGTTGAAAAGAAAAAAAATCTAACAATGCTGGCAAGCAGAAATAAGAACAGTGTGTCATTTGTCACCTGAAAACAAAAGAAAACAAATTCCAAAATTTTATTTATTTGTTGCATGTGTTACCTGTCCATCAGTAAACTGACTGAATTGCTGTTGTCCTTGTTGCACTTCTGTCTGTGTGATCTAAAATGAGAACAAGTTATTCACTCACTGGGTTCCACAAGTAGCTTTGTACCATAAGTTATAACTGTAAACCCACGTGATGCATTACGTATAATAAATAAATGCTGTTGTAGGGATTACCTGCTGGGTGTTTGCAAGAGTCTGAATCTGTCCCTGGACCACTTGTGCTCCAGAGACAGGCTGGGCTAGACGGATGTATTGCAGCTGGCCCGTATTTAGTTGTACCTACAGCCAAACAACACAAGAGGGAGACAAAGCTTGGTTTAGGGAAAAGGTCATTTCAGCACAGAGGTCACAGCCATTTTCCTGCTCTGCACAACAGGAGTAAGAAACCTTGACATTCTTCTGGTCAATTGTTAACCTTCTAAAACTTAACAGCTCCCATCAAACACTGTGGGATGGAAAATTCACATGTTAGTCTTGGACCACAACATCAAACCCAACCTCATGCAGGAAACGCACAACACTGATCATCTCTTTTACAAAAACACCCAGACCACCTTCTCCCACCACTGATTCCTGACATTTTCCCTTTCCAGCATCCTGCCATTTCTTACTGGGATTTGCTGGATCTCGCCAGTGTTGGTGATGATCTGTTGCATGACCTGCATGGTCTGGCCTTGGGCTTGAGCTGTCTGAGCTTGACCCTGGGCTGTGGCAGCCTGGACAATCTGCACCTGCTGGCCCTCACCCACCTGCATGGCAACAGGCGCACTCTAATGCAGAGAAAGGCAGAAAAGAGAGGAAACAACAAAGATAAACATTACACAGACACACCGGTTGTTTAACTAGCAGAAGCATGTAGTTAAGCAAGGAAGCAGGAACTCATTATCTTTTGTGGAGTTCAATCTTAAACCAGGAGTTGGAAGCCTACTTATCCTTAAATTTTAAGTCTGCCAGTAGGTTATTAAGCAGGCACAATAAGATCTCAGGGATGTAAGGTGACAATGCAGGTTTCACGCCCACTCTGTCTGTTCTGTCTGCAGCGTGAGATCAGATGACTTTTTCTAGGATCATGTGACAATTACCCCTAAAGACCTCAGTCACCTGAGCAGGACAGAGTTTGTGGGCAGCCATCACCTGTGAGGCTGTGGCACAAAGCAGTGGCCTCTCTCTCTGGGTGTGGTTAGTAAACATATGAAAGTATGTGTGTTTACCGTGATGGGCGTGCCCTGTGATTGCACCTGCACCTGCTGTAACTGCTGCATGGTGGCACCTTGCAACATCTGATGGCCGACAGAAAAGAAATGGAAAAATGAGAGAAAGTGAGACATACAGTGAGAAAGCAGCGACTGCACTAACTCAACACAAAAATGTAAGCATAATCAGCGTGTATGCAGAGAAAGCTTGAAATGTAAGAGCAGCAAACAATGATATAGGCAGCTGATGACATTTACGAGCATGTTTATGAAATATGCAAGTAAAACAAGAGGGGGATGATAAAGACACTGCAAAATGATGGAAAAAACAAACAAACAAACAAAAAAAAAAAAAAGCAGTGGCATCTGAGCAGGTTTAAAAAATTAACAAACATACATCACAGTTACATTTACAGCTCAACAAAGGCCAACTGTAGATTTTAAGTATTTAAGAGAGTTGTTGACCTAAGAGAAAAGTGACAGAATCGGTACAACAGTGACAGTTAGTGACACTGAAAGCTCCACACACAGACACACAAATAAAGGATATGAAATGAGATCTCGCCTCATTTTACTCTCTGCACTGACTTGGAATTTTTAATACTCCTTCATCCTGCGGGACTTCTGCTAACACCTTAATGCAGTCCAAATCTGTTGTACCAAACATGACATGTGCCTGATGAGTAGAGGCAATCAAATCAGCTCTGTCTTTCACATGGGAATTATGTAATTTGAGCAGACAACGACATAACCTTTAGTTTTGACATTATTAAGTGGATAAACAGTCAGAGAAAAAAAAGACTCAGAAATGTAGTGAAGCTTCAGAATTTCACTGATTTGTCTAACTCAAAAAAACCAAATTGATTCTTTGGGATTTTATTTTAAAACCGACTTCAAATCCCACTTTTTTTTTTAAAAGTGCCACCTTGTAAACAGCCAGTGATTGAGTCTACATAAGGTTAGTGTCAAAGTGTGACTGGAGACTGCAGCAGGAGCAGGAGTGTGAATCACACCAGGTCTAAACAAGTATGACAGCTCAGCTACAGGCAGTGTGCTGAAGCAGCATGAAGCGTCACACCAGCCCAGCAGCAAGGCTACATGACATGCAGAGACCTAACCGGAGAGGAGGAGTGCTCAGCAGAAAAAAGTAGTAGGAATGAAATAATTAGAGAGATAAAGTGAATAGTGTCCCTACATATTCGTGCTTGTTATCTCAGTGGGTGGTGAAAATGCATTACCCTCAGGAAGAAAACCTGCATCCTAAAATTCTGTGTATGTGGTTGTGTGTACTGGGGACTTTGTTCCATTAAGGAGTTAGTGATTCACAGTTTTTCCTGTCTTTTAGCTCAAACAATAAGCACTTCTGAAGTTGAGGACAACTTTCTCCTTTTTCCCCCCCAAACTGAGAAGGCAGCACATACCCTACTCACTATAGGACCACTGTGCAACCATGAGATGTAATTGTTTTGGAGTCTATATTAATCTCATTGCATAGCCCATATAATGACAGACAAAGGCATTTTATTCTAAAGTAAAATTACCCTTTTGCTTCCATAATAAGATTTATTTAGACTTGAGTAAGTAAGAGATGAGAGAATGTTCTGCTCCCTGTGCAAGGTTTGCATGTGTGTGTATAGATGTATTTGCTGGCTGTTATTCCTGCTCATAGGAGAGTGGTTAGCTCCTACATGTCAGCTATGAATAATACCAATAAATCCAGCGAGTCAATCCAAGAAACATGGTATTCCCAGGACTTCTAGGGAGAGGTAATCTTTCAGGTGTTACTCAGATACACAAACAAATACATTTTTTTTCTCCAAAGTACCATACATGACTAACTGGGATTTTCTTGGTGTTTTTGCAGGTGGTTTCATTTTGACTGTGTCCTTTGTAACATGCACTACAAAACACAGTGTTAATCGTACCTGCCCTTGCTGTGGCTGTGCAATGATGATCTGTCCAGGCTGTATGGTTGCCGCTGTCTGTGCGGCAGGTTGCTGACCCTGTTGTGTGCCCTGCACCTGCACGGCTCCAGGCTGCTGGGCTAAGGTGAAGTAGTACTGCACCGGCTCTGCTGGAGCAACTGACTGACGCATCTCCTCCTGAGGAAGTGACAAACGTACGTGCAAACATACACACATTGGAGGCCTATCAGTCCATTGCATCTCCATGAATTATTTTTGAGGGGGTAACGGTAGCGGAGAGCAAGTCTGATAAATAACTGATGTGATGTGACTGGGGAAGAGTAACGTAATCTGGATATAAGATCCATCCATACTGGTCGACAACATACAACGCAGGTCCAGAGGCATTCTGGGATGAACATGGTGATGTGTTGGTGCTCCTTAAAATTGCAATCTGTGCTGCTGACAGGTAACTTATATGCCGAGTGAAACTAATAATGTGATAGTCACTGTTTTATC
The DNA here is from genome assembly GCF_007364275.1 of Archocentrus centrarchus. Taxonomy (NCBI): domain Eukaryota; kingdom Metazoa; phylum Chordata; class Actinopteri; order Cichliformes; family Cichlidae; genus Archocentrus; species Archocentrus centrarchus. Next base: position 19,026,882 of record NC_044356.1, read on the forward strand.
CACACACACATGCTTTCCATGTCTGTCCTCTCCTTTGGGTCAGCAACAGAAACGTAACATCAGAGCTATCAGACAACTCAGGACAGTTCAGCAGCTTAAATGCTGAGCTAGAATCCAGGTCTTACAATTAAAACCCAATAAACCATCAATAAATCCTGACCCATATCATTTTGTTTTGTAACTGACTAATGAGCAGGCTTCATCTTGATGAGGTTTCTCCATCACCAGAAGCGTAAACACCCCTCTCCCAGCTCCATGACAACACAGCTGAGAGTGTAGGATGTTTACATGCCTGGAGACAGTCTATGTGACAACAAATTTAAATATCTCACTTGTCCAGCTGGGAAACTTTTTTTTTTTTTTTACATTAAATTTAGTACATTATAAAAAATATAATTTTTTATACAGTCCATCAATCGCCTGCCTCAACAGTTTATACAGTTTTCTTTCGCTCTCTTTGCTGAGTTGTGTCCTGGCTGGAACCATGTTTTTAACATTTTATACTAGTAGTAACTATAGGGTGCTAATTTCTATAATCTAATTTAATCACTGAAGTTACTGTTGGCTGTCTGAGGCAATAAGATGCTGCAAACATCCGACTGAAAGCCCTCACTGTCAAAACCCCAGCTTCCAGTCAAGGATGTTTACACCACCTCCAGGTTGCCAACAATGGAAAAGTACCTGAGATGAATACCCAAATCATTAGCTCTTTATCCTGCAGTAACTTTAATGAGATACCAGCTGTTTTCCTGTCACAGTGTATGTAATAAATACTATAATGAGAGCGCTCTCCTACCTGTCGTTTAGGCGGCTTCAGGTCGTCCCGGGGCACGATGTCAATCAGGAAGTCAAACTGGTCGAACTTTGTTATTGCCATGGCAATGTCGTTCCTCTGTGAATATAAAATACAGAGAAAGTCAAGCAAAGAGGTCAGAGCTTAATTATGCAAATTCTATATACGCATCCACCTATTTATAAACATGCCTCAAGGTCTGAGGTCATCACACGCAAAACAGCCACACAAGAGAGATCTGAATAAGTGTTCCTAGTAGTACTGAGACAGTCGTTTGCTTTAATAATCGAGTTTAAAGAATAAACTGAGAGCTGAATTAGTCAGCTCAAAACACCAGCAACAAAGTAGTACACAGAAAAACTGTATTACTAGACCATCACATCTTCATCTGGGTCATCATATAATAGGCATAAACAAGGAAACAGAAACAACTAATCATATACATCCATATGCAAATCAATGTCTAGGAGACACAAGCCAAAACATGCTAGCCTAGCAATAAACTTCTTTGTACTACAAGTGTGACCTCAGACTTCTTCCTGTCCTCCAAGCACCTTGGAACTAGGTGACGTTGTTCCAGAAACCTTTAATCTGCTTCCTGATTAGTCATTAGAAAATGAGTTTGGAACTCATTAAATAATTGATTAATCAGCTGCAACACTTTTCAAGCAAAATGCCAAAAATGCACTCGTTACAGCTCCTAAAGTGTGAGGGTTTGTTGGTCTTCTGACTTCAGTGTTAACTGGATATCTTTGGACATGCTTTGATGGATGGAGAAGAGAACAGGTCACCTTGGTCTTTGACAAAATTCATACTTTTGACAGAAAAATGGTAAATTAGATTAATTTAAAATAGTTACTAGCAGATTAAACATGAACAACTGATTGTTTTGTTCAAGTAACACTGTCTCCAAACTGTCACTGAATAATAAACCAACCACTAGGGAACATGTGTGTGAGTGGGGGGGGGATAAGTGTAAATGAACAGGAATGACATTTTCCTGCCCTCATGAGCACATGCTCTGTTTCTATACCCCTTCCTATATCCACACTAGTGTGCTGTCTCTGTGGAATTTTCCACAGGATATTGGCTGTCAGGACCCCCCCCCCCCCTCCCTCACCCTCCCCATTGTGGCCCTCCCCTGCACTAGAGGCTATATTTAGTACCTTGATTAATATCTGGTAACATCAGGTCACATCTACACTTGTTCTATTGATGAGCGTTGCTATGGTGACCCCAATTGGCGTGCCCTCTTCACAAAAGGACTCAGGCTCTATATGTGTATGCGTGTGGAAATGGAGGGCACCACTTTCCCTCACTTAGGCAAATCAAAGAAGAAAAAAAAAAAATCATGCATTCATGAAGTGAAACATCACATGTACCTAATGCGTCATCTGTAGTGTACAAGGCAATTAATGCGTACACATGCACAGTGGATGAAGTTTCTATTTTAAAGTGTGCACTGTAGAGCTCTAAAAAACAGTGCCCCCCCCCCCAAAAATAAAAAAATAAATAAATAAATACATTTAAAAAAATAGGACTACCACTAGGGACAGAGCTATATTAACAGTAAAATGATTATACTTCCAAAGCAGGCCTTCAATGTAAGACCAGCTGCGATAAGACAGATTTTCTCTAAACTCTTTTTCTACCTGCACTGGCATACACACACATATCCATGGACTGCTAATCTCTCAGAGGTATGTGAATGGATAAAGTGGACTTAAGGGCTTTCATGTTCTGCTCCACAGTTTTTCCTTCTTGACATCCAGGTGAGACATACTCCAGACTGATTTTTCTCAGCTGCTTCCATCAGTGCTTTCATGTTCTCTGATTCCTTTTTCATCTGCATCTTTCCAAAGCCCACCTTTATTCAAGTCTGATATAGCAGATGAGGTAAAATGGCACCAGGGGGAAAAGTGGGTCACCGGCGCCCGCCTGGCTTTGCTTTTAAAGTCAATGGAGGGAGAAAGAACTTAACAGTGAGACAGTCCTCAAGGGGATGCTGGTATGGAGCCTCTGCTTGTACATGCACATTGGCACAGGCACTTAGTGAATAAGAAGCAAGAAACCAAAAAAGATAGCCAATTGATGCGAGAGTGTGGGAAAAGAGTCGAAGCTGAGAGAAAGAAGAAAGGTCGAGTAACTATTACAATTTATGCAGAGAAGAGAGTAACAAGACTGGGGCTGTCTGTGTGTTGGGGAGGTCAAAAATTAATGAGTAGGATTTGCTAAGGATTTAAAAAAAAACAAACAAAAAAAAAACAACCTCATACAATTGTCATATGAAGGAGTTTAATAATAATAATAAATTATAAACAAAATAATTTAAAAAAAACTAAGGAAGAAATGTGTTTAACCTGTAGTGTGCGTCTCTTGTTGTCCTCAGTGTGGATCCACGCTCTGAGGGTAAGCTCTGTGATGAAGATCTGAGCTGCTTTGGCAAATAGGACCGGAGCCTCTGCACTGATCATCTGTACAGTAGAGATAGTGTTACACCTGGTTAAATACACCCACAGTCCATCAATCATACATCAGCAATAACATGAATTGCTCAGCATCTGAGTCACAGCTGGCCACATCAAAGTCACAGCTGCTGCTGCTGCAAAAAAGCAATAGATGCATTCACCATCAGTATTTATATATATTAAAAAAAAAAAAAAAAAAAAAAAAAGACCATTTAGCTTTTGTGCTTGTGCAGGGGTGTAGCAAGAGAGCGCCATTATTGTTAAAAACATTTAAGAGTTTAATTATATTACAGTTGTGAAGCGAACTGACTTTAGGGGTTGAATATTTGTACTGACACCATACAACTCACACGTGCTGGCACACATGCAGTATAAGCTGCTGTGTCAGCACTGACAGAAGGGTCTTTTCTTCAGATATGTTAGTGATCTCCTGATCTCTTTACCGCTATAAGCTGCTGCTTAACTAAGGGGATAGCATTCTTGACACGACATACTCAAGCCACACACACACACACACACACACATATACACACACACACATTACAGAGGCTATGAACAATCTGGCAATCAGGTGTAATGGAAGGAAAAAAATCACTTGTCCATGAGTCATAATTGCCTAGTCGTAGATGGAAAGGTTCCTTCTGACACATCAAAACAGCCACATATAACCTGAGCAGGTCTTCAAGTGTAGTAGTGATATTAAGATGCGCCTAAATCAATGATTTTATTTATAATAATTGCAATGTAATTAGTTCATTTTAGCCATTAACATGAAGTGCAATTCACAGCAAAGTGGGTTATATTTTAAAAAGTCCACTAAAACAAATCTTAAAACCAAAAAGCAGCAACAACTACTACAAATGTCTGCAAATAGGATGTTTTATTTTTTACATAAGCCATATTAACCAACTACTTGCTACACAGTAGGTCTTGCAATTTCACAAAATTATGCCTAATGAAGCCCAATTAGTAATTCCTTCACGCACTGCTAATGTGTTAATGTAAACCCATTTGAAACCAAAAAAAACTGAGCTTCTATCAGCAGACGTTGCTGAATGCAAAGAGTTTTTAATTGAAAATTTATCGTTAAATATAACAGAATAATTGCATTTTTGACCCTATTTATTAAGTGGTCTGAGCACAAAAGGCCACAACCAAGAACTTGATAAGAGCTAAGCTTCAACTTAATGAACAATTTCTAACAAGGCAATCACTTTTCCAGGATTAAGCTATATCTCCCCCATATTTTTATACCATGTCTGATTTAAAATTGCAAGTATGTTGCCCTCTTCATGAAAGAAATAGTACTAAAGGTAAGTAGTTCTTTTTACTACCCACGGTTTCTCAGTTTCATTATTCAGGTTCTCCTCTTACCTTCACATCCTCATCCAACTTCATGATTTTCTTGATTCGAGCTAGAGGCAACTCCTGCACACGGAAATCCTTCTGAAAATAACAGGATATTCAGTTAAACACAGAACAAAACTCAAGAGGTGATTTTTTTCCCCCCTATATTATTTGTTTGTATACAGGGGTGTTACATACCACAGTCAAGTTTCTGATCTCCTCCATGACACGAGGCCAGAAGGACTGCAGGGTTTGCTGGGCATCGCTGCCCGTGGCTCCAAAAGCATCTGCAGACATCTTCTAATCTGCTCAAAGGAAGAAAAGAAAGAAGATTGAGAAGGGTACAAGAAAACAATCGATCATTACAAAACAAAACACAAGTGATGCAGAGACAGATCAAGGATGCAAATATCACTGCAAAACAGGCCCACACTGCTCAGAGCTCTTCCTGTGTGTCAGAACCACATATCCTATCAAAGCCTATAATTATAATACACCAAAATCGAAAATAGAGCCCCGACAGGCTTCTATTATTGTCCCTGTGGGATGTTGACAAGCCTAAGAACCCACCAACAGACCGGCTGCACACTCCATGATTATGAATGGGTCTCTCACCTTTGGCACATAGCTGCAGCTCCTCTACAAACACAAGCATATCATGTGGAAGTCAACTGCTTTTGATGAGCCCACACAAGAACAACTTTAAAGCAACAGATGCAAAAGACACAGGTATGTTGGTGTCATAAAGAAACAATCTAATGGCAAGCTGACAAATTGTAAAGACATGCATACATACATACCACAAACCATCCCAATAAATTGAAATAAACTACTGCTAACACCCGAGAAGCTAGAGCTTCTACATAGGGTCTGACGGTTGAAAGAGGATCTAGCAGGTTACTATGGCATGCCAGGAATCTGCTGGAAGAATATTGGTCTGCCTGTCTGAGCATGCAGAGCTTGGAGTGCCTTGATCACACTGCTTCACTCTCCCCCTTTTCTCCCTACCTCTGCTAAAAGATTGAGCAGGAGGGAGAAGAAGAGAAACTTGAAGGGACAGAACAAGAGATGAGTGTGTAAAGCTACTCAAGAGAGACGGGATGTGTTTGTGTGTGTTGCTGAGGGAGGGCTAGTGCCTTGTCCAGTTCAGCATTAATCCAGCGCTAAGACAAAGTGCCAAAGGCTTTAACAGGGGGAAGTAAGAGACAGACAGGGCCACAGCCACACTGCTGTGCAAAACAGCTATGTGGGTCAAACAAGACAGAAAAAGGGAGACACAGAGTGGGAGAAAAGGAGACATGACACTACAAAGAAAGAGTGTTGGGGGGGGGGGGGGGGTATCTTCTCTTTATCTTTTCCTTTTCTCACCCTTGGCCGGCAAGGATGAATGCCTCCACGCCTGGTTCAGCTGACAGACCAATACAATACAAAACACAGCCTTTCAAACATGCCATCCACTGTCTCTCCCTCTAGGTTCTGTCACAGCTTTGCTTTAAGGGATTGTTTGACTTTGGGACCACATCAGCTCCTTGATCCGCACCACTTAAGTGCAGTTATAAATATTTTACGCCGATAAATGACTGATTCTGGATGCAGGCCTGTTACCTGATTGATTTTTGACAGGAAAGATCGCTTCTCTTGCAAGTTGCATAAGTAGAATAGTATAGAAGAAGCATTGCTGCATCCTGTTCTGCTGTTCAGTTTTCGACAGACAGTAGCCTAAATCGATAAGACAGAATGCTGGGTGGGGGTGGGGGGGGCTTTATACAAATCAATCAGGCCGCTTGTAGCTATGGCATGCCAGGCTAGTGATTGACCTTGACAGTGTCTCCCCTTCCCTGTCTGACGCTCCAGTGTCCAGTTGCATTTCAAGGTTGATTGAAAACCTGCAGTCTCCAGAACAATCCCAGCATCCCACAGGGCATGAATGACTGATGGGAATTGTAGTTTTTTTTTCTTCCTCCTTCAAAAGATGGCTGAACTGACCTCTGCCAGTTCTTTTGCTGCTTTTGAGTACTTATCATAACCACACAAACAGGATGAACAAAATGAACACCATCCACATCAGCACATCATCTTGTGATAATTGTGTACAAGACAACTTTCTGTATCAGTGTTTGTGTGTGTGTGTGTGTGTGTGTGTGTGTGTGTGTGTGTGTGTGTGTGTGTGTGTGTGTGTGTGTGTGTGGTGTCTGCTGGATTATGTGGCTCCAACTGCCTAAACAGCATGAAAAAAAAAACAAATAATTAGGCTTAAGATTACAGAAGCTCATTAGTGACTAAACTGATAAAAATGTAACTATAAAATATGTACGCTTCCCTAGTTCTTCCTTCTGCTCTCTTATGCAACTCTCATAAACTTCTTTAAAAAAAAAAAAAAAAATCCTGTTAGAGGAGAGAGAGCTGATACTAAACCACACATAAACCCCAACCCCCTCTTTCTGACCCTGTGACCTTCAATGTAAATATATGCAACGATGCACTAACCACAGCAGCAGAAGGAGGGAGGGGGGGTGGTAGCGAAGTCAATATGCGAGAAGAAATGAGAAACCATATGTGACGAGAGGCAAGCTTAAGTGTGAGAGTGGAAAACGGCAATAGAACAACAGAAGTGAGAGAGAAGAGGAGGCTAAGTATCAACATACCCTTGAGCATTGCTCCTCCAGCTAGGTAGCGTATTCTACTCCGAGCATATACCAATATAACCAAATTGCCCAAGGCTTTGCATCAATGGAAAGTTTGCGTGGGAGCCTATTCTGCTGACTTTGTGCAACACCTTCTATGGTCTGGGTCTACTCTTGTCAAATAAACACAGTGAGTAGGGTTATACTCCGCACAAAGAAAATGTTGAATCTCCTCAAAAGCTAATAAATGTCAACACTACAAGAGATGTAAAAGGTCTGGAGATTGACGCCAAAGTCAAGATGGCTTATTTTATCTGCAGGAATAAGCACCATTTACCTCCACATTTCAGTTTAAGCTTTAAAGTACTACTTAAATGGAAACTTGTACTAAAGAATTTTCTTGCTAGTCCAGTTCACTTCTTACTACTTATGATAAGCATTATGAGTCATTAAAGTCTCTGTAAATGTTGTGATTGTCTTTGCTTTGAAGGGGACTTACTATTCTTAAAAATGCTGTATTATTCTGTTGAACCATGCAGTGAACTTGACAATCTCATTCCTGCTGTGTTGTTCTAATCTGCTACTGTTGCTATATTAGGGAACATGGTGTTGTTCTCTGCTGTGCTTCTCTCTTCTCCTCTTCCCTGCAGCTCTGTTGTCCTTCATTGGGTCATCAAGACAGAGGATCGCCGGTGTTGGGTTTCCTTCAGCTCTTCTCTACGTGTGCATCTTTGAGGACAAATGTCTGCATCTTGTCGACGTTGTTCAACACAGCAACTTGCTCTTCCTCCTTCAGTGGCTCTACAGCTCTCTTCCCGTCTATTTTCCAGAGCCTCTCTTCACCCTTTGTCACTCATGGGTATGCTTTTCTTGCATTTTCTGTCTTCTTTTACTTTCACCTGATCTCTTTGAGAAAGTCAATGCTGCTCTGCTTCCAGCAGCTGAATCAGCGCTAAAGCTGTTTTGCCAGCCGGGTCCTGCATCTCGGTCTCATGCCTCCTCCTCATTCACATCCCTCCTCCTCTCCCATTCTGGCACATCACATTAAGTGGCCATTCACAGCAGCACTGGTGACTCGCTCGAACTCTGACATCACAGCGCTTTACATGAGCTTTCAATTCCTGTCCAAATAAACCTGATAGGACCCTGGACAGATGAAGGCAGAAATGCAGAAAACTGGAATCAAGAAGATAGTATCACTTGGTTGATCCAATTCTTTTTAAAGAGAAGTGAAAGAAAAAAGAAGCAGAAGCAATATTTGCAGCACAAAATTCTGCACAGCGACATTATGTGAGATAACAGAGTTGGAATTAATTAACTGATCTCTGGTTAAAGTGGAATGTTCTGCATTTAATTGCTCTCTTAATGACCTGACAATTGGTGTAAACTGAGCCCAATCCCGCTGAGCATATTTGAAAGTGAACAAGTCAAGGCAGTGTGGGATGACCTGAAGCTCCACTCAAGGCTGCAGAGTGAACTTTTCACTGACGTGTTTCAGTATCGTTATCAATGTCATGGATGATGAAAAAGCAGGCAGCTCATCCCGGATCGCTCCCTGAAGCAGGAACGACACTTCACCTTTAAGCAAATGTAAAGTTAGAAAATAAGTCAAAATAAAGCAAAATAAATCATATAGTGAACCAAGCTCACGAGGAAGATTTGAAGTATGAATTTAGGGATACTGGTTAGAGAAACTTTATCTCATAGCTTGGTGAGACCATTAGTATTGTCATTTTTTTTTAATTCTGCAAACCTCGTTAACCATTTGAAACCAACATGAATATAAACTGTAAAAGAGTTCTGTTTGCATCACCATTTCTCCAGTGCAGTGTATGACTGCGTACTACAGCAGCTGAGTTAATTTCAAAGAGTGACGCAACTATTTATTTTACAAGTCCCCTTTCAGTTCCCAGGGTTATCGTATCATTGCACATATAAGGACAATTGTATTGACACCAGAAACTGATTTCTGTTCTCTTGGATATTATGACCTCAGTGTAACCTTCCACGTTTTTTCTTTACACTTTCAAACATCACCCTGTACAAAGAGTAAATACATACCCACATGGACTAGTTACCACCAAAGCAGGTATGACTTTTTTTCTGTGATGTAATTCCAACTTTTGGATAGTCACTGGTCCACTGAGAGGTCTTTGGCAAGAGGATAATTTTCCACATGCTGGTTTGTCACAAAACTGTCAATGTTGCAGAGTGGGCATTTCTGGCGGAAGGTCACCAAAGGTTGAAGTCTGTTTAATTTAAACTAGCTTCCTATGCAGAAAAACCAATACTGCATTCACATAAACCATACTGTACCATTTGGACATCGGAGAATCTATCTAATGTTTAATAATGGCTGTTTAATAAGACAGCTTTATCCTGATTTACTGCACTCAGTCTGATGGAATAAATACAGCCTAAGTAACAAACGTCACACTGGCAAACACTGATGTTAAACGGCGATCATAAATCCAATGAGTGTATGTGCAAATTCTGAAATATTAAAGCGCTAACCTTGCTAGACCTCATCACAAATACCAGGCAGAAATAAACTGGCATGGATACAGCATACAGGGTAAATGATCTACTCAGGAAAAACAAAAAACAAAAAGTTCCCAGCCAGAAATTACAGATTAACTACTCAAATACACACAGTAGTTTCACAGATGTTGATACAATTAAAAATGAACAGCCTGAATTTTAATGGCACACACACGCTCACTTTGACCTACAGTGCAACATCCTTTTGGCATGGCTGGACCGATCTAGCAGACCAAACGGCCCTGCAAACTTTGCCCTTGGTTCTGCTTCAAGCCAACTCCAGGAAGTGCTAGTCACTGATCTCCCAAGGTCATTCAACAGAGGAGAGAAACCAGAGAGGGAGGAGGGAGGGAGATGAAAGAGAGAAGGGGAGGGAGAGGGGGAGGACAGAAAAGAACAGGTTTTTCCAAGTTTCACTGCAGCACTTAAGTGACCCCAGTGGTTCAGGCTGTGTACTTTCTAAGAAGCTTAATGAAAACACCACAATGTACATACTAGCTGTGCTCTGGATCTTGCATTTAATTTCACTTCTTCTTGGGGCTCTCCTTCCCTCTACATGTTCCCCTCTCTGTGCTGACGGAGAGACTGCAGGAGTCAATCTCACATTCCTGTGACCTTCATCCAATGCTAGGCCCAGTCTCTGGCGTCAAAGGAGGCAGGGCTAAAGGCACCTGCATATTATAAGCTGGGATACAGCTGACTCCCCCTTGCTTGCCCACACACACTGTCTTTAGTGAAAGTGTACACATGTAAAAGCACAGTGGGGCGAGAGCAAAAGAGTAAACGTACAGTGCAAGTGGTCACCTTAGTGATGAGCTGAAAGGCCAAGCTATGTGCAAGAGATTTGTGTATTTCGTTTACTTTTACCTCCCCTGGTGTGCCTATGGTTCAGCATAGGGTACATATGATATTCAAATCTCATGCAGACAGCAGCCAACCCTGGGATTTGGCAGCAAGGGCTTCAACTTAAGAGTTATTTTTAGTCTCCCTCTCTCAATCTCTCTCACTCACTCTCTTTCCCCAGCGGGACTTTGTTTTGTCAAAGGCACCAATGGAAACTTTCAATTAGGGAGAAAAGGAGGAGAGGAGGAATGGAGTCAGAGGCAAAGTGAGAGAAGAGGCACCCTACACAGATTCCATCAGAAGAGATCAGATCAAACTATTAGCCTCCTCTGCCCCTGAAGCTGACAGGCTGACAGTCTGTCCCATCTGGGTGTCTGGCACCGTCAGGGTGGGGGCCTAGAGGGTCCTGAGGTCACTGCAACCAGCTGCACCTCCACCCCTGGGGACCACTGATGCCAACAGTGACAACAACTCTGAGATATCTCCTCTCCCCATATACAATAAATCTCCTTTCAACATGAACGTCTTCTTTGCCGCTCAGCTCTGCACCACCATCTGCCGCTAAAATGTTATTTAGGACATTAGGAGAAAAAAAGTGGGGTCTCGACCAGCACCCCAAGACTCTGTGGCCACAGGGCCCAAGGACACCACTGAAACAACAGAGTGCATCTAAGCACAAAGTCAGGATCTGTCTGCCATGCACTTCTATGCAGTCGATAAAGGGGCACTGAGTGTGTGCTCAAGTGCGTGTTTGCATGCACACTGGTCCAAAGTCAAAACAAGTGACACCTAAAGACAGTGTAATAATCTAAAGCAAAATCTAACAATGAAAACATAAACATAATGCAAAAAACATAATGCAAAACATAACAGACTTTTTTTTTTTTTTTTAAACTGTACACCATTCTGTAAAATCACCAATACAGCACTGAAGTGACACATGAAGGACATGGATGGCAGACATGCACAGAGAAACACAAAATGTACAACAGCAATCTCCCAAGGTGAGTACTACAGGACAGGTGAGGGAGGGGGAACTGAGGATGGCTGTAAAGGACAGACACCATCTCATCGCTGCAGAGTGATGGAGACACATCCGAAAGTGAACAGAGGTGGGCAATTTATTTTTAAAAAATAAATAAATAAACTTAAGAGGTCTTCTCTCTGTGTATGTGTTCAGCTGTCAGACTTACCCCTATGCCCTTCATGGTGAACGGCCTGGAGCACAGCAGAATAAAGGGAAACAGATAGCCCTGTCCAAGTCTCCTTGAAAGCAGCAGCACAGAGGTTGACAGAAAAACTCTCATGCTCCTTCACTTGCTTCAGTCCCCCTGATCGTATCAACAGACAAAAGGCACTCTGCCTTCACCGGCTGGCTTTAAAAAGGCTTTAAGCCCGGACACAGAGCGAAGAGCAAGCCCCCCTTCTTCCACCCCTCCCCCTTTTCTCTCTCTCCCACTCTCCCTTTACACATTGCCCCGTCTCCTTCAACAGCCCCCCAATGTCCTCCTCCAACCTAGACATACAGCCCCTTCTCTGCTGTTTCTCTTCAGCCCAAGTCCCCTCAACTCGCTGACCTTCTCTCTTTCTCCTCCTTTTCTTCTCCCTAACCCTTCTCCTCCTCTCTAGCCAGCGACCCATGTGTTTGTCTTTGAGGTGACCCCTGGCCTGGTGCAGAGAAGAAGGTGAGAAGTAATACAAAGACCAGCACAGCGGCAGGCAACAGCGCAACAGCAGGAAAACAGTACAGCGGCACTCCCGACTCTCAGACAAAAATCTCTAGCCTCCTTCCCCTTTAACGTTCAGGAGTAATCAATCTAGCATGCTACATGATACTCAAACCCCACCTCACAGCCAGCTCCCACCTCACTCCGACACTTGAAACCAATGAGATGACTCTGTCCTCACACACTATTGGACGCCACACACACCAATCAGCTCTGACAAATCCCTTGCTCCTCCTCTTTCCTCTGCCCAACCCCCTTTTACCGACAGCCAACTTCCTGCTCTAAGTTACCTTGAGCTGCAGGATAGGGGTCAGGGAAAAGAAAAGAGGAAGAGAGAGTAGACATGAGAATAGGTGAAAAAGAGCAGCTAAAGTTGTGGAAAGCTCTGCAGGGAGTGCGCGAGGGTGTGCTGGTTGTGGCTTGCCTTGGCATTGTTTGTCCTCAAGCGGTCTCTGCCTCTCCTGCTGCTGGACGGATGAGAAAGCTTCTATGGGCTGCTCTCTGACAACTGGTCTCTGCTTATTTACAATGTCAAACTAAATGTCTCCCTAAGCTCCGCCTGCGCTGTGCCTCTACAGGCTGACGGCACTGTGATGCAAGCACCAATGCAGGCCCCTCACTGGCTAAAACAAGTGCCATACTTGATGCCGCATGTTGCATCCACATGATTTAAAGTACAAAAGCATACAAGGCAGACTCCCCGTCTCATAACTGTGCACGGTCTTACATGCACATCCACACACATGCACATTTTGTCCTTGCATACTCAGTTATCCTTGCTCATAGTCACAGGTACACACTGAAAACATCTAGCCTCCAACCAGCACACCGCTTATAATGAGATTCACATCACTCTTAGTATTATTCTAACAGAGGACCAAATATGTCTGCATACAGGGTCACGCATTATTTATTCAGAATATAAATTAGCTACATAAACTCTGTTCATCAAATTTCATGGGAACATTTAGTAAGGCAAGTTAATGCAACCACTATATAAAACCCATGACAAGCCTACACAGTGTCAATCAAATTTACACAATAAACTATTCAGTGCAAAATAGATCAATGGAGAGCCTTTGTACAAAATAGAACCATCAGCTGACTGGATAGCAGTTGTGGAAAGGGTGGGGGGGTGCATTTGACTCATCCTATTTGTGGATAAACAAGACTTAAGAGATATGGGTGAAAACCTGTAAACAAAGACAATGTTGTCTTGACCCTAAAAACTGTGCTCACAGCAACTTCCACAACGAAAACGTCATCAAAAAACACGTCAGCAATGTCACACAATGTCCTTCTTGTTAATTCTCTGCTGCTTAAATGTGCATACTTTCTACACAGGACAGGACAGGACTTTGCTGCTCATGTGCACAACTCATGATGTTTAATGCACCACCTACTACGTAAATACTTCCACTACTGGTGAAAACCAGTTAAAAGCTTAGATAGTAAACTGCTGAGATGTGACCAAGTGGTGGTGTGACTTTAATGAAAATACACTGTATAGACTGTAGAGAGGAATACAATACAACCAGCTAAACAAGAGTCAGGGAAAGATAATAAACTGCCCTATCAATGAAAAACCAGAGGGGGGGTGGACCGGAAGGATGGAGAAGGACAGAGAGGAGAGTTGTTACAGGAAGGGAGGGGTAGAACAAGTGAAGGGAGGGTGAGAGAACAAGAGACTCCAGAGAAACAAAGCTAAATGTTCCCTTTACTATTTTTGTGAGGAGCATGGGGACTAGAGCAGGTACTACAGACATCCAGTTAATGATTAGAGCAGAGCTGCACAAAGACTAATCTGTCCACCACTGCTGCCATACACGAACTGCTCTCTTTGTAGCTGCATTCTGGCAACCCAAAATGCCTCAGTAATGACACCTGGCAAGGTCAACACAGAACCGAGACCTTCCCATGACCTGTACTGCCCATGGCAGGGACATGTTTGCTTTCTCTGACGCTGTTTAGAGATAAACATGCACCAACCAGACGTTGGGTTTCATAAACACACAGCAGCTACCCTCAGGGTAGCCAGGCCAAGCCATGCATTCACCTGTAGACATGGAAAAACACGAGCACCTGCAAAACGAAAGGGTAAGCTGGCTGATTTGCACACAGCTTACTTAAACTGTCTAGAGTTTTTTTTTTTTAATACACCAGCCTTTTTAAATATCACAACAATTAAACCTACACAGAAAACAATGATGTAAAGGCAGAGTATTAATATACGTCCTCTAAAGAGGTAAAGTATACTAAGGTGTGGATTAGGCTGCAAGACTAAGTTGCACACGGTTTTTGTCCCACTGATAATAAAACAGCATAACCAGCTCTTAAGTTCTTATAGTCATATAAGGTACACACAGACTGTTTTCTACACACGGGCAGTAGCAAGAATGGGGTGAATCTCTGTTAGGTTAAACATATTACTTTACGAAATATAAACTTGGTAGTGCTTCATGTTGCGTGATTTTGTTTGGATAAAATGGCTGAAAATGAAGCTATATGTATTAATTAAACGCTCTGTACATTTGTTTTTCAAGTAATACAACGACTTGAGTGAAAATAAAGGCAGAATATTCACATGTAGTTAGCACAAGGAATTTACACGGGGAGTAAAACAGCTTTGCTCTTTAACACCTCAGCATTTAGCACGGTGTTTCACTTTAAATAGTCGCTACATTATAAGCTGTTTGAGTTCAACACAGCGGCTAGCAGGAGTCACTGAATTCAATGCTATATCCAACGCTAGCACACGGAAGCCAGAATTTATTCGTCACACAAAGAATGCCAAATGAACTACAAAATTCTGAGATGCACTGTAGTGTTTCCCTGACGTACCCACAATCAAATACTTCACGCAGCAGCCGTACGGACACACAATTAGCACACTAGCTAATAGGACGGTCAATGCTGACCGTGACTTTATGCTAACGTTAGTGGAGTTAATGTTAGCTTGTTGGAGATGCACAGTGATGCCTGCTAACAGCTCGGCGTACGTGATTTTAATTACCAGCTGACAGCGAGTCCTGCCAACATATGAAAGTTTGCAAAGGTTTGCAAAGCTAGGAAGAAACAGTCTAACCAATAAAGACAACGTTTGGATCTGTCCTTCAGACCAATCAAACCTCGGACTAGATTCCACCAATCAAGGTTTTTAGGGCTAAGTTCGTTCTGCAACGCGCACCATTCGGGCTCCAGCACAAATAGCCAGTGCGTCTAACAATCGCTCAGATATGAGCCAAAATGGCGGACACAAAACACCAGTTTCCTGACCGCCCGTGATCCTTTCAGCGGGCCACCAATAAGCGCCTCAGAGAGCGGGGAGGGAAATGGCGCCTATGTTCATCTTCCAAAACAATCGTCTATTGGTCAAGAACAGCAAATGAAAAGAAGCGAAGTAATTACCCCTACCTCCAGCTAACACGGACAACTTTCATTTAAACACTCCACACATAAATGAATTTTAATTTCTTACTCACTTTCTTTTACGGGTTCGAAGTGAAGTCCAGCTCAGCGTATTATTTATTTTATTTAGCCTGCAAGGGGAAACAAGATGGCTGCTATTCGAACCGGAAAGAGTCTAACGCGATGACGTAGAGGTTACGTTCCCTGAGAAACGTCAGTTTTTTTGTTTTTTTTTATTTCACTAAATTGAAAGAGATATATAGACTATCTGACAATTATCAAAGTCTCTATTTATGATAAGATTAGCTAGGTGAATTGGCAAATATAAGACGGGCTAGTCTTGAGTATTTCAGAAACTGCTGAGCTACACAAACATCTCTAGGGTTTATAGAGCACAATATGAAAATAAAGAGGAAAATGTCCAGTGAGCGGCAGTTCTCTAGGTGAAAATGCCTCGTTGATGTCATATGAGAATGGTTTGACTGCTTTAAGCTGATAGGAAGGCAACAGTAACTAAAATAGCCACCTTTACAACCAAGACATGCAGAAGTGCATCTCTGAATGTCCAGCCTTGAAGTAGATGGGCTACAGCAGCAGAAATTGAGGATACAATTTGCCCAGGCTAAGCAAAATTGGGCAATAGAAGATTGGAAAAATGCTGATTGGTCTGATGAGTCTGTTTCTGCTGTGACATTCAGACAGTAGGTTCTTAATTTGGCATAAACAACATGAAAGCATGGATCCATCGTACTCTGTATCAACAGTTCAGGCTGGTGGGGTTCTAATGGTGTGAGGGATATTTTCTTGGCACACTTTGGACCCCTTAGTACCAACTGAGCATTGGTTCAACACCACAACCTACCTGAATATTGTTGCTGGCCATGTCCATCTCTTTATAACTACAGTGTACCCATCATTTGATGCCTGTTTCTAGCAGGATAACACACTATGTCAAAGCTCAAAAAATTTCAAACTGGTTTCTTGAACATGACAATGTTACAGCCACCGTTTTCTTTATTTTCACTCAACTCCTATGCAAATTAAATCAGTCCATTCAAATTAAATTCACTGTAAAAATAAAAGACAATGATGGCAAAAAAGATAACAGCAGCCAGAATAGTAAAGTTAAGTAATTTAAAAAATGAAAAAGATAAAAAGACGACCACTGCAGCAGACAAGTGTTTTAATTCTTACATCAGGCTTTAACATTTGATTAATCAAGTTCTTTACAAAAATCTAAAGCAAATAAAATTAAAATAAGGGAAAGAAACTTAACCTCAAATCACATTTTAAAGGCAAAATTTCAGCTAAAACATTGCATTACCCTACATAACTAATATGACGATGACCATGATGACAACATTTATTTCCTTGCCACAAGTTCCAGGAGGGCGGAGGTGATTTTATCCAGGTTGTTAGAGTACCGGGGGCCTCTGGGCATCCTTGATTCTTGGTCCATGTGGAGGGGAGGCGCAGAAGAGTGAGAGTCAAAAAACTCCTCAGCAGGAGGTTGGTAGTCACGAGTGTGCATGGGTTCTTGAAACCTCTCAGGATAATATGGTGGCTCATCTAAGTGGTTTGTATGTGGAGCCCCAGATTCCTCTGAAATCAAGAGGGAAAAGAACTTTAATGAAAGAAGGTGGAAACAGGCAGACTTCCTCCAACATGAGGACTGAATTGAACGATTGAGCATTATTGTTCATCATAATTTAATCACAAAAAAAATCAAAAGGTAAACGTGCACGTTTACTTTTTGATTTGCCTCATTACACAAAGTTAACGGAAAACTATGCAAAAGCATGAGACAAAAAAAAAGTCAAACCACATTAACATTACATACATGTCATACATTCAGTGCAGAAAATACAGTCAAATCTCAAAGCCTTCCGGTTCATAACTGGAAGGCTTATACATATGTATAAGGTTACTGTATTAATTCATACAAAAACACGCACAGCACAATTCCAAATAAAACCTTTAGACTAAAATATTTTGTGCTGTCACTACAGTGATGATACCCCTCTCCTATTTATCAGAATTAATGGAACATGACTGTTGTTAATGTGATGAACGATTTGTCAACTCTGGCACAGATATCTGTATGTGAAAAATAACTCAAAGTAAAGGGTCAAACATTAACAAGAAGCGCCTATAGAGAACCTATGGAGCTCACCTTGAAAGAGCAAATACGTTTGGCACAACAGTGCATTCAGATCACAGTTCTGCTTGCAAAATCTGCCACACATGACAGGGTTAAAAAAAAAAAAAAGTGATGAACTACACCTGGTTATTCTGCTGCAGACACATGTTCATGTAAAACTGACTTGAAAGCATGAACCTTGGGAACATCACAGTCTGTGGTTGTTTTTCCTGCAACTGCGCAGATAAATTTGTTTTTAACTGATGAAATCTAGAAAGAATTTTAAAATGCCAAAGCGGCCAAATGATGATTTTAAGCCACACAAGAGGATCTTTCAGCAGGACAATAATTCAAAGCTCACCAGCTGCCTGCTGAAAGAACATTTTCTAATAGAGCGGCACTCCCAGAGCCCTGACCTAAATCCCACAGATCACCCGAGGGATGCCATGGAGAAAATTACGTCAGCTGGTTGAAGCACCGGTGCGGATGAACTGAAAGCCTTGCTGACTGGAACATTAGGAAAACTTTGCAGGTATTACAGAAACTGATCTACCCCACCTTTCAGCCTATGACAGCTGTGACCCTAAGCTGGATAAGCAGCTCAGAAAATGGATGAATGGGTCTTTAAACAAGCCACTACTGGGTGCCTATCTTTATTTACCTGCACACTTAGTGTGTTCGTGTTATTTTGCGTATGTGTCTAAGTTTTATATCAGACCCATGAAAAACCCTTATGAGTTTAAACAAACTGCAGTGTGATATTATACCTTCATAGCGGCCTCTTTTTGAGTATCTGGGCTCTTCATGTACAGGATGGCGATATTCGTGGTGTCGCTCCTCCGGTAGTTGCCTCCAGTCTCTGAAATCAAGGTCTTCTGGTTGTCTGTGGTGTGAATCTTCTCTCATGGTTCTCTCGTACTGCGGCTGTCGAGGGTCCAGCTCCATGTTGCTGTAGTTTCGGGGGATCCCATCTCGACTGTGGCTGTTTTGCTGCAATGACAAAAGCACAAGCTTTTTTACTGTGTTTCTACTGCCTAGCAGTGACGCAAAGTCTTTGTGATATTCCACTAATACTACATTAAAAAAAGTGCATAGGATGACACATACCACAGCTTTCTCCAGCTTTTTTGTTTTGAATTCTTTCAGAAGGTTGCAAAGTTTGCTCTTCAAGAAGTCAGCCTCTTCTGCATTCTCAATTTCAATGTTACTCTAAGAAAACATGAAAGGAGAAAAAAAAGACATTGAGACACTGAGTGAATGGCTGCATAACAAAAACATGATGCACAATGATGTAAATGTTGCCAAAACTGATTCATGATCTCACCAGCATATCAAAGACACCCTCTGACTCAGAACCTCCTCTTTGGTTGATTCCAGTATGAGGTGGACCCTTAAAAAAGCAACAGGCCTTGCGTCATTAAAGACGGTTTATTGGTTTTACTGGATATTACTTAACTATAGATTAGTTATGATTCTAAAATACAACCACAGCAGCCTAATATCAAAAATAAACTACCTGTGGTTCTCTGTAGAGGTCTGAATAATGTCCCCCACTGATTTCAGGTCTCATTGATGCACTACCTGGCCTTGGGTCACCTCCAAACTTTGGATTTGAAGGTCCATATTCATCCCCGTACCTCAAAGGAGCAATCAAAAATGTCAAAGCACGCAATGCATTCACATTTCTGAATTTATCAGCTAGCCATTTTCCCAAAGAGCAATTCTTATACTCACATCTCCCTTGTCCTTTCCAGTTCCTCTGGAGTGGCATCAGAGAAGCGGCTCTTTCTTTTTCTTTTACCGTGCTCTTCATCTTCAGCACTTCCTTTCAAGAATCGCATGAATGGCTCTGGGATGTCAGAAATGGCCCTGGTAACATCCACTTGTCTCTGTGAAGCTGGGGCTCCTGCTCTCCTGTCAACACCCTCATCTTGATGTGGTTCTCTCATTTCATGCCGATAATCTCTGATTATATTGAACAAATGGTCACGTGATCGGTCACTTTCCATAGATGCAGAGAAGTTCCTCCTTCTAACCTCTGGTTCACTCGATCCCTGCCTATCTGCTCTGTTCATACTGTCACGTCTATCAGATTCCCTCTCCAGGGACCATCGTTGTTTATCGCCCTCAGGGTACATGACCTGGGAGGGCGAATACTCAGTAGAACGAACATTCCCACCCCTAACATCCTCAGACTGGAAATCCTGAAAAGGCTCTCTTTCTGGATAGGCTCCTCTATAAGGAGGCACCTCCTCAGGGTAATACTCGGGCTGAGCAAGACCACGAGGCAACTCCTCCCTGTAATCATACCTGGGAGTATCACCTCGCTCAAGTCCCACACTTCTTTGTGGACCTTCAGCATACTGACTACGATAATCAGAGTCCATATAGCCTTCTCTGTACGCAGGGCCCTCCCTAAAATCCGACCGTCGCAGTTCCTCTCTGATGCGCTCATTGCTAAGCTTGTTCTCCCACTGGCTGCGCCTGTCTACGTTCAAGGTAGGTTCATCTGGAGGAAACAGAGGAGCATTTGGGAAGTTTAAGGCATGCTTCCTTCGGTGATAGTCCTTCAGTTCGGGTAGCAGTGGTGGCAAATCTTGTGGGTTCTTCTGGTCCCTGTTTTGCCTCTGCCTTTGAGGAGCTATGGAATAAGAGTAATTCTATAGTTTATAATGACAATGATCATTTCATAATGAGAGAAAAATAAAAACAAGCTCGATATCAATGTGATGACTTTGATGTAACAGAAAAGTACAAATACTTATCACAATTTTAAAGATAAGGCTCACATTGTTTATTATAAAATCCCCTTTTTTTTTTACTACCTTTTCACTCTAGCTCAAAAAATAATTTCACAGAACCAAACATTTTTGCAATATGATCCTTATTTTTTTTTTTTTGTGTGTGAAAGTCTGTAATCTTTCCAATGTCTTCTAAAATTAATTTTAAAACCATTTTTAATTTGGATTGGTACACATAAAAAAATAAAAATCAGTGGGTTTAGACAAACAGTTAATTTGCATAAAAAGATGAAGGCACCTCTTGAGCTGTTCGATCTGGCCTCATTTCCTTTTTTGGTCATTGACTGAAATAAAAGAATAAACATTTATTGTATGTTACAAAATGAATATCATTTTTAGAAGAACATATATGATAAGACAATGTGTAATCTAAGTAATCTGTCTGTCATACCTTCGGAGTTCCTCTCCCATCCTGTCTCTCAATTATTTCTGCTTTGGCACGCATGATCTTCCCTCCAAGGGTTTTTACAGAGGTTCTATCCAAGGTCATCAAGTCGGGCCGTTTCATTTCCTGCGTAAACACAACAGGGACATGTTCTCACTTTTTTATCATCTTATTAAAAAGCAAAACAGAAAAAAATCAAGCCTTCCAGAGATGCTCCCAATGCTTTACCACATATTTCTGCCTGTGTTTGCGTCCAATCACATGACAGACCATTTCCGCAAGGACGGCCGACTGATTACAGAGCTTACAAAAGTATTTGGGGCCTATTTGTGGGTCACCAGAAGGCCCTTCTTCCAAAAAGTTCAAACCTGGAGAGCAAAAACAAAACAAACAATAAATAAATAAGGGGCTCAAACAATGTGGCATTCAATAATTAATGCTGAAAACCTTGTGCAAAGTTATTCACCAATGATAGGCTCATCCAGATTCAGATAATTCAGATACTGTACAATATCCTTAAACTCAGGTACGATGTGTCTTCTCACAGCCTGCCCTGGAAAACCAAACGCTGGAAGTTAACAAAAAGAAAAACAAACTACAGTATTTTTTTCCAAAGACCCTCAAGTACACAGCCTCATATAATCACAGTAGAATACAAAGATCAGAGCAACCATCAGTGCTCACTTTAAACTCACAACCATCTTGCTCAAGCCATACTGATACTCTATATTAAGGATCAACAGGTATATGGGGAGATTTATAAGCCAAGGCTGGTGTACTGTAGCTGCAGCTAAATGGGTTTATATCTTCAGTTTAGAAGATTGATTTCTGGGGAGTGATCATACATTCTTATATATGACCTCCAGTAGTTCATCTTCACATAATTTTTATTTTTTAGTGTGGCTTTTTGAATGTAATCAGATAAGAAACAACATTGTTTCCATGTTTTCTGACACAAAAACTTCCTTGGTGAGGCATAATTGACTCTATGGAAAAAAAAAACAAAAAAAAACAACATCTAAATTCTGATGGTACCAATTTTACCAACAATGAAAAAACTATAACAATATCCTCATATTGTTGTATTAAAAAATATGCCAATAATGTTGTAAATGTTTTATTTGTGCAAAGAGCATAAATAACACAAAGTTAATGATGTGCATTCTTGTACAACATGTTCCTTTACAAAAAAAGACAAGTTATCCACAAAACCTTGGGCAGATCTACAGTGATGTTTGCTTTTGCCTTTCATCATGTGGGTCTGGAGCCAGCAAAATTAGCTGACTATTAATGCACCCACAGATGTTCCAGCACTGAAATAAGTGAATGTCAACACATTTATGTATAGTTGCAAAAATGTATCTAGAATGGATTTCAGGGTAGTCATATAGGCACAGGCTGGCCAGTGCTGTCTAATTTTGTGCACATGACATCTGTTTGCATAACATTTTATGAAGTGGTGAATGGATTTTAAACAAGCTGCAGTTGTTGCTTGAAGAGCAACACTGGAAAAGATGCATATATTGCAGGAAAGGCAGGTGTGATCGCGCCCTCTTAAGATTGAAATGTTGCTAAATTTTGGTAGCCACAGAAAGCATTATATGTGGTTTAAGGGATAAAACAGACAGATTAAGAGCAGTTTAGTATTTTTTTGTGATCTTGAGACAACAGCGGTACACCATAATTAAGTCACCAAACAGCTGTTAATGCAGCCACATTTGGCTGAAAATGCAAAGATGCAGAAAGGAAAGGAAAAAAAAAAAAAAACTTTAAATGAGCAGAGAAACCCAACAAATTTAAATGCTTCCACGAGTGCACTTCATGGTAAAATTAAACAGCATCCAGTCATTGTCTGTGGCATGTACACAAAAGCAGGCCCAGTTGATTCTCTTTTTGAATCAAGATGGCAAGTTGGCAAAACATCAAAGTGACTTTGAAAGAGGGTTCATTCTAGAGGCACAGATGACAGGAGCTTTAACTGCTTACGGCACCTACACGCTGTGAGATTTCAGCACTCTTACAAGTCCAGTGCAAGCCATGCTGTGCGACATGAATCTAACAAAGTTTGATGTGTGTAGACTGTACGGGTAATACCTACTGAATCACAGGCAACAACGTACAGCTGCAAATTCTTCATCACTTGTTTCCATGTTACATCCACCTTGTCACGGTCCTGTTAACAGCTGTAGACACATCACACACAGCTTTTGCTACCACAACTTAAATTTTCTTCTTTGTTGGAAACACATGGTATGGAATGTCATATTTCCATTTACTGTGTTCTCCACAAATGCTGGTGTCCCAGTGATCAGCGTATCATCTTATCTTGCATTCCCACTGGCTGGTTAGTAGATAAAGGTCGTAGATGCAGCGACATTGTGAGTTGTCCTAAACTTCTGACCCTGTCAAAAATTTTACCCAGCCCTTTTTTTTTTTTTTTTTGGTAGAAAGGCCACTAGGATCACCGCTTTGGAGCCACGATCAAAGATGTAAACACTTCCAAGATGGCAAGGCTCCCATCCATACCCGAGCCCGACTAACAGGGGATTTTTGGGGCAGATGCTGATACTGATTTTAGGGAATTAAAACTGTGATATAGATGTGACTAAGATATGTGACTAAGTCCTTATATGTACACATACAGCAACTTACCACAAAGACTGTCTGCTCAGCTGTGATGTGTACTCTGCTATATGTGCTCCAGAAGGTGCCTAGAGTACTTTAAACTATGATTTTATAAGTTATATTGTATTGATGAAAGCTTTAATATATTTAATAGATCGAAAACAATATATGCCAATAAATGTATTATGTATCTGTGAAAGGTATATATATATATATATATATATATATATATATATATATATATATATATATATATATATATATATGCCATAAGCCAAGTATAAGCCAACCAATCAATCAGGTCTAATCCTCATGGGTCATTAAAAGGGTTTTATGAAAACGCCAATAATAAGCTATGGGGGGAGTTTGGGCCAATGTGTTACGTAGGTGTAATAGTGGCTCCATAGTGCAGTGGTTTACATAACAAGTGAAAGATCCCCGGTTCAGTGTATGGAGGAAACACGCATCCCTGTCAGCTTGCGCCAGGAAGGACCTCCAGTGTAAAAAAAAATCTGCCAAATCAAATATGTGGAGCTACCCGCTGTGACAACCCCTTGTCAATAAGCAGCAGCAGCAGCCAAAAGTAGCTTTTTATTTTAATTTTCTGCATCACAACTATGAAGGGCTCACTTGGGTCCAAGTGATGGAAATTTGAACATCAGATGGATGAGAGGGAGGTTCTGCACAGACATTCATGTGCCTCAAAGTTTTTTGTGACCCTGTGGACTCATCTACAGAGACACAGTGTACAGACTACCCATAACTTTCAGGTAGATGTGAAGAAAGTATAACAGGACCACTTCTCCATGTAGCCTGCAGTTGTCCAAGCATAGTCCTCGCCTTATGGCTTTTTCATGGTTATTTGGTAGCCCACAGAGACTACGGACAGCTTTGCAGACCATCATCTACAGGGTGTAGCCGTTTACTGGCACCAGGGGGACAGCGTCACAAATAATCTGCAGCGTGGGCTACTCTTGTTTACGCTGCTGCTGGTTGATCCTTCAGCCAGCCGTGGAGATGTGGAGATGACCTTTTTCGTGCTGTTTTTAATGATCTTTGATGTTATTCTGCACTCCTCCCATTTGTGGTAAACTCTGGTGTCCATGCCTTTTCTGTTCCAGACGACTTTTCAACCAGTCAGCATCGGATCTGCACACAGTATCATCCACATCGAGCTACTTGCTGTTGGGGTTTTGGAGAACAGCGCATAAGCACGTTTGCGTAGGTTGCACACTCCTTTGCAGGCTCTGCGTAGGCAAATACCTACGCAAATGAACACAAACACAGTACCGCAATTCCCATACTATACTGTGCTTTTCACCATCATCAAAATGAGGGAATATCCTTTGGAAGAAAGGTGTTCAATCCCTCCAGTTGAAATCCAGACACTTGTTGAATTAAAAGCCACTTCTGGACAAAACACTTCTGAGAGACTGACTGTGGGTACCCACTGAGGCAACTGCCCAGGAAATTACATACCTTCCAAGGGTTTTTTCCTGTTTGCACTCACACCATTATTGGGAACTCTGACATCATGCTGTAGCTGACCTGAAACTTCACCTCCTGTCGTCGCCTTATATTGTCTTGTAATGGTGGTTCAGATTCTTCATTTTCTGTCAGCATTTCTTCGCCACGTGACGGATGCAAAGCAGCAAATTGAGGGGGAATGGTTTCAATGCAGTGTTTATCCTTTTGGTGCTGCATTCATCTGGTCGACCAATCAGTGTACGCACATGTGGTCCGATCACAGTACACCTTAGTCACTCAAAGTTTCCCTTTTCCTACTGGGAAAGTACCAACCATAAAAACCCTGCAAAAAACTATGATCCCCAGTTCCTGCATTGTGGATAAACAAAAATAGGGATACTCCCTCCAACAGTCATTAAAATTAAGAAAAAGTTCTTGTGCTCCAAAAGCACCGCTGCTCTGGCCTTAATAAAACATAACTTGTCATATGTCTGGATATTAACATCTTTTAAACATTTTAAAGTCTATATTTGTTGGAGCAGAAAGTTGAGTAGACTTGAATCCAGTTCCTCAAATAGACTTCCAATATATTTTCAAAAATAAATGTGAAATCACCGCAATACACTATAGAACAAGTACAAATCTCCTCAATAAACTACACATTTCTAACACTGCATACCTAAAATAAGAAAACAAAATGGCTGAACACACAAAAAGAAATCGGACACTGATGTTGGAAAACAAGTCCTAGCTCGTAGCTGATGCCATCTCAATTTGTTCAACTGACATTAGGTTCAGGGCTCTGTGTGGTGGGTCCAGATATAACCTAAACTGCATCAAAGGGGCCTTTATACTAAACAAAGTACGTTAAAATCTGGAAAAACGATTTCTCCTTAGACACTGGCTTCTGCATACTTCTATACATTTACTTCTAAACTAAACTGCTACCCATTAAAACCAGAATGGCCACTATTAGTTCACATGTAACTTAAATTACCCGTCAGAACGAACACTAAATATACACGTGGCCACGGAGAGAGAAAAAAATAAATAAAAGACAAGACGGAAGATGATGTCTACTTACCAGCAGCCACTAAGCCATCCTCTTTCTGCCAGGAACGAAAGGAGAACAATAAAAATTAAGTCAGTCAGTGCTGGGTAAACAACACTGGATGTAGTTCACCTCTGCTACAAACAGAAAAGGGATTATATTATGGAATCAAACGCATGTTATCATTAAGGTTTAACCAAAACCACAGCTCAAATGAGGTGCAGTAAAGGTACATATCCCCACCTGTCTTTAATGTGCAGTAGAGCATGAGGAGATAAAGCAGATATGGACAATGGAGTTTGAACTCCAGTCACTTAGGATAACTGCATAGATTGAATCCCCATCCTGGGAGGTTAAATTAACTAAGACCAAACTTGAGGTAATTGCAGACATCTGCATGCAGAGAAGCGGGATGCAGCTTTCTTCACGATGACCAAAGGTTCTACTGAAACACTTCGAGGGCTGCTTCTAGGAACTAATGTTGAACCAGTTCCTGCAGCCAAGGAGCCGGCTCTTAGCTGAGATGCACAGCACACTGCTGGGGCTAACCCAAGATCCAAATAAAACTTTGCCATTTAAAAAAAAAAAAAAAGCTTTTTCCAAAGGAGAAGAAGAAAAATCCGAGCTTCAGTATGAATGTGAAACTGAAGCTGTCTTTGGAGAAGCCTTTTTGTATTTGTCGCCGTTTTTTTGGTGGTGCTAGCATTGCTGGTAAAGTGAAGACCTACACCAATGTATATATTCCTCTAGTTCATGGAAAATAAAACCAGTTTTTAGAAGTTCTGCAAGCTGAAGAGACACCAAACCAGCAGTAGCAACATCCAAGAACTAGCAGCTGGTTTGCAATAGCAGTTAGATGATAACCAAAAGTGCTCATGTGCATAACTACACAGATTTTGCATTTGGCAGTGACGTCTGCCAAAAGATAGCTACCCAAAATACCAGAACAGTGGCTGATTTACTCCAGTGTAAATCAAAGAAGAGAAGTTAAAACGATGATGAAAAGTTGCCATGGTTACAGGGGCCACCATTTTTTTTAATTTAGTTTGTCTGCCAGGGTCGACTGTACAGCAAAGCACCGAGTACAAAGTCAATTGTTGAATCAACACGTGTTTCTCGGAAGACACACTTCCACAACATCAAGCTCACATGACTTTACCTGGGAGAACAGCACCCAACCCAGCTCAAAGCCACAGCAGACAATTTCCAGAATATTTGTGTGGCACTAACAGGAAGGAGTTCAAAGTCATATGAAACAGACGTGACAGTGGTTCGAGACCATTTCCCATATGAAACTCATCTCTGCTGTGTCAGCGCTGGGGGATCGAGCTGTACCCATTATCATTCAGCTTTATGGTCAGAAAAAAAAAAAAAAAAAAAAACGTTTGTTTGTCTTCCTTTAAAACAAACAATCATCTGCTATTGGCACCAAGTCCAGGATGCAGCGATGTGCTGGTGCCCCTACAAAATAACGCAGATGTTGGTAGGGGCCTGTTTCTGGTAGAACATTTGCATGTGGGGAGGTGAGCACAGTGTTGAGGAGAAATGTGTGGCTTTTCTTTGTAGAGATCTCTACAACCATTCACCCAAAGAACCAAGCAAGCCTGCCTTATTCAAGTCTTCATCAGAATTTGCCATTTTCAGGATGTCAGTTGCTCACTCCAAGAGTAGCTGAAGTCGTTTTCCCTGAGTGAAGGAGAAGAATGCTGTGCGAAATACACAGCCAAAGGCAGGCTTACGCACTCAGTCACAGATCATCGAACTAATGGTTACCCTCTCATTTGGCATAAACTTACTGCAATGGGCACTCTTCAGCGACACTGTACTCCTCTGTAATGACAAAGCCATCGTCTTCACAGCAAACACAAAGATGGAAAGCATCCATTTTCCCTGGTTGATTTTGTAGCTCAAAAAGTCACTCAACACCTGACGGCAGTGGTAGGTATGGCTGAAGACAGGTAAGCCATGTCACCTTTTGTTGTCACTACTCTTCTACTTACTGTACCACCATTTTTTTTTAATCTTGAAAAGAAATAATGTGTTTGACTGGCAGGACTGAAATCAGAAGGGTCGCTGGATGCAAAACCATGCATTAAACCGCGATGGGGGGCAAACTGTAAGGGACCTTTAAAAACAAAAAGATGTAATATTAGCAGTTTGGAAAACGTGTTTCTTGGTTCTTGCAAAGACTTCTGAAACCTGTAAAGACCTTAGACTAAAGAGAAAGGTCATGGGATAAAAACAGTAAAAAGTTCACAGCCTGTTACATAACAGGGTTTTATTACTGTATTACTAGTCTGCAATATAATGTTCAGCTTTCTACACAAGTATATCTCATTGAGTACCTTTATATGTCCTGGAGTGGTCAGGTGTATCTTGTACAGGGTATCACCCCTTAAGGATTTTTCACAGATCTTGATTGAAAAAGAGAAAAGATAGTTGAATTAATAACATTAGATGCAAACAGCCACACTAAATTAAGCCCTACTCTGTATTTTAGCTATGAATTTTTACCACTTTTAACCCTTCCATACTGTTCAGATATGCTTTTATAGTGCATGTCAAAATTGCCCAAGGCCAAGAATTCCCTCATAACAATTGTCTATAACAAATTTTGAGCTACAATGCATAAATAGTGTGTCTGACATTCATAAATGGATGGGTAATCCTTAATTAATGTCTCAGAGTGCAGGAAGAGTGTATTTTTTAGGTTTTAAAACACTAATTTTTGGAGAAAAACATCTATTACCACGCAACATTATGTCTTATTAAAACATGAAAACATAACAGTGATTGAAATATATTTTATTGAAAGTGAGAATGGCAATAAAGTTACAACCATTAACAATGTCCTCACTTCTGTATCATAAAAAATCTTTATTACTACCACTTATATTTACCAATATTAATTATTAACAATTAGAGGAGGCACCTTGCATGTGTGGGATTTGCATGCGTTTCCCACACTCAGTGAAATGGCAGCTCAGGTGCTGTTATAACCTCATGTCTCCGCCAGCCCCTCTTTTGATCTCTGTTAGCTCACATTAAAAAGATTCTAATTTGTTCGGGTTTTTTTTTACATTATAGGTACTTGTGCGTGCAGGTGCAAAGCACAAGATCTATTTGCATGTATATAGCACTTTGAGTCTTACTGACCACTCGAAGAGCTTCAGTTATGCACCACCCCTGGAACAATGTTACCAGCATCTGTGTAATGAGCTTCGAACTTTAACTGTACATTCATACAGCATTTTCTTCTATGCACTTCAAGCACTTTATCTACCTCACATCCATGGACAATTTAGAATCACCAATTAACCTAACATGCATGACTTGGACTGTGGAAACACGCAACTTCCGCACAGGAAGGTTCCAGCCAGCTATGCTGCGCTAATTTACTGTGTGGACAGTCCCCCATGACCCTTCAAAGACTAGTAGGTTCCTGTCTCTGGGAACCTGGGCAAATGCTCTCAAGGTCAGCCGTGAAGTCTGTCACCACTGTCTCATTTAAAAAAAAAAAAAAAAAAGACATGGCGTGTACAGTTTCACAGTTTGAAGATTCTCTAAAACCAACATATTCTTTGATTTGCGCCAAACTGGTGGATCTAAAGTCCATCTAAATAGATTCGACCCAGACCCACCTGTACAACAGTAGAAATGTATTAAAATATTTAGATTTTTGTTTATTTTGGGTCACTTTAGGAAAAGTCATCAAATTTAAGTTGTAAGAATGACATTCTGGGTATTTTACAAGCAAATTTGACCCAAAGAGCATGCAAGTGTTAAACAGAAAGGATCATTTCAGGTCTGATCTTTGAGACTACAAGAACCTACAGCTAGCTGCCTCGTTAGCTTCGCTCATTGCCCGCTTCATTTTATAGATTTTTTTTCGTTGAAACCTTGCTTTCAACGACTACTTAGGTGTTTTTTTTTCGCAAACATTAGCATGCTTACCTCGCATTCAATAAACTCGGCCTCTTCATCGTAAGGCGTTTCGAAGTTATCCATCTTTGAATGGCCCGCAGTAACCGTACCCTCTCGACGAAAAGCAACTAGCTTAGCAGCTGTTTACCAGGCAAAGCGCTTGAACCAAGCTAGTTAGCCGTTGTAATTAGATGGTAGCAGATGTTATCTTTGTGATACTAATGAATCAGCGTGTGTGGTTTCTATATTAAATAATGTGGTTCGTAACCTACAATTTTTTTTTCCACAGCTCTTGAACTGTTGTGAAACGAGAAAAAAAAAACAGCTACGTCTTCCTGATTGTTGGGATGACGCTCGCTTGTCAGAAGTCCACGACCTGTGCCGTCACCACAGCTGCAGAGACGTACCGGTGTAAAAATGGAACGCACCCTCAACGTAACGTCCTTTAATACCGCCCGCCCCCCCCCCAGACTTGTAATTGCACTTAATAGCACATACTACAGACAGGACCAAAAAACATATGTGCGCTTCATGTTTATTTGGTTCTAAGAAGCATTTGCTTCATATTTACAAAAACAGCTGCTTTTATTTTTTTTAAAGTCTGGCTTTGGAAACCGCTTCTCAAGCTGTGTGAGACATCTGCACAGCATTCAGGAGACTTCAAGATAAAACTGGAGCAATACAGCAAACAAGACAAAACTCCTATCTCACCCTTTCAGTACAGTGGACATACCTTAGTCGTTTGTATGAGCATCGTTTTCACCACCATGTTGACACAATTACAAATCAAAAGCACTTATGAGCAGGAGCAGGTACAACTCCACCATATTTACATGCAAACTACAATATGTACAATGACCAGTGATTTACATTCCCCTTTCACAAACAGTAAATCATAATTACACATGTTGGTTTGCTTTAAGGAACATGGCTTTCTACTCAGCTTCAGAAATTTGAGGCCATTATTACACAGAAACAACAGATCTATAACCTATAAATTAGACCGTAAAAGGGAAAGAAACACCAGCAAAACATTGCAAATTATTATGAATTATAACACTAAAGGGATATACTCTGATGCATTATCTTAGTCAGTACGCATACAAAAATATCACACCAGATTCATCCATACCACTGTAAAGCTGTAGAAGTTAGATGGGTGGGGCCTGTGTCAGATGATTTTAAGTCTTCTATTGTTCAAATAACCCATGTGGATAAATAACTGGCTGGAGACAGAATGAGGACCACAGATTACCATACGGGGACACAAAGACACTTTCCAAAGTCGGGAATAGGGAACTATGGCAAGGTCACAGGTCAAATATTAAACAGATGACTGATCAGATGCTTCAGCAGCGTGGAGGCGATGTCAGTTTGAAGAGTTGTAGAGTCCTTCGGGGAGATTGTTCAGACGCGATCGCAGCTCCTTTCGAACTTGGGTCACTCTCGCCAGTTTGCGTTTGTACTCCTGAAAAAGTCCAAAACGAACAAGATCCATCAGAACTCAAAGATCCTGCAGTCTGAATTAGTGACATTTACATTGGTTTTTCTATTCTCAACAGCAACATTACAGGAGCAAAGCTTCTGGCATATTGACAAATAAAGGGACTCATGTATTCTAATTTTAAACTGCAATTAAATACAGGACCCAAAGACCATGTAGAAACTGTAGACCGCAAGATGTGCTTCATATATTAAAGTTCAGGATTTCTAATAAACATGTTACATGTATTTGAATTAGTGGCCATAACTAAACAATGTGCACACATACAACAAGGTTAGGTGAGGGTGTTTTAGGTTTACAACAAATGTTTGCAAAAATGAATGTATAAGATCTTATCACATCACCATCTTTTACCTCAGGTTTATGAATGACCTGCTAGATTTAGATTTACATCCACTGTGATGAGCTGCATTAAAATAATAAAAAAAAAGTTGTTTTTTTTTTTTTTTAAACTGCTTGTGTGCTAATACAAGATGATGTGACCACATAAAGTTCATGTAAGGTGTAGTGTAAGGGGCTTAAAACAAGTCAGCAACAGAGGAATCCACGTGGGACAATTATTTCACCTAATCCATGTATATGCACCTTTTTTTTCCCCCTTAATGCTGTCGTATTTTACTTTCTCTGCATTGATTTTAAAATGTGTTCAGTGGACAGACTTGCCAAACAGTACATGCAGTGTGTGTAGGCAGAGCACGTAACACAAACTTTGTCCCTTTATCATCCCATAATGTTGCAAATTGTGAGACAGCATTAACAGCCAAACATACCAAGGTTCATAAAAATCTTGTATCTACTTCTGGTTTGACCTGTAACAATATGATTATGATTATATATTTGATCTGCATCTCCCACTGAACAGAAAAAGCTTGAAGTGTTTAACTACCATGTGCTGTCAACAACAACCAAAAAGAAGTTTTAAAAACCACGTTTAAAACTGAGTATTTGTGAAGAGGAACTGTAGGTGTTAGAGCAAAATAAAAGCACTCACAAAATCATTTTCATTTTTTATTTTCAGATTTTTTTTTTTTTTTTTTTCTTCTTTTCACAAAAAGTATTGACTGAGTGAAGATACAATGATGAGATGCGTGATCCTTTTGGCACCCTGTGGATAAGAGCTGAACAGTTACTGTCAACATGAAAAGCACGGCTATGAGCAAACAAGAAAAAACAGTGGTTGCTTTTTTTTTAAAGCTCAAATAGGTACACTTTGATCAATACTTACCTTATGGGTAGGACCCACTGAGTGAAGTGAGCAGAAAGAAAAAGGCTCAAAAACAAGCTTTTCCAATGACAAGGATTTGTATCTGATCGAGATTTCTTGCTTTGTATGCCAGCAGGCCTAACACTAAAAACCTGCACACTAGCTGAGAAACAACAAAAAGCATGCAGCATGCTGAGAAACGTGAAAAATATTTCTTGAAATTGTGGGCAAATGAGGTGTGAGCACACAGCACATAAAGATGAACACTAAGGATGACCGATGCTGACTGAGAGGCCAGGCAGACAGGACATTCACACACATATCTATCTATCTATATATAAATAAAGAAAAAGTTGTTTACGCACTTCAAGTTTCTGCTCATTCTGGGCCAAGCCGTCCTTCTGGCTTTGCAGGAAAACCGTTAGTGTGCGTGTGAGCTGCCTCCTGTCGTCAATCTCTGCCGCCAAGCGGCCGCTGTAGTCTGCTAGCAGCATGCAGGCCTCCTCCACCAGCCGGGAAAGCCGTTCTCCTGATTCTTTATCTAAAGCGCAGAAAGCACACAGAGAGTGGAGAACAAAGCTTATATACACTTGCTCTGGGTTCAGCCTCAGCTCACTCAGTTATGCATCAGTCCTGGAACAAGGTAAACAGAATCTGTGTAATAAGAGCTAAATAAAACAGTTTCCTGTGGTAGATGGGAGCATTTAATCTGTCTACTTTCAGTGCCTGACTCAAGGCCACCTCAGCTTGTTTCTGTATGTGTGGGGGGGGGGGGGGGGTTTCTCTCTTCATTGCTGAGGTAAAGGCAAGGGTACTGTCAGAGACATCCACATACTGTGGTCAGGCAACACTTTCCTAACACCAAAATGTTTGTTTTTTTTGGTCACTCTTCATTTATCTGGTGATGAACACTGCCAATAATTAAAAATTAGTGTATATGAGTCTCTTTTCTACACACCTTATTGTTTATGAAATACAGTCATGTGAAAAAAAACTTTACAGCTTTCTTGCAGTCTTGTCAAGACTAAGCTCAATCCATGACTCAGCAGTTTGAATCATCTTTAGCAGCAATAACTTGAAGTAATCATTTCCTGTATGACTTCATCAGTCCCTCACGCTGTGGAGGAATTTAGGCCCTCTTCTTCACAGTGCTGTGTCAGTTCATTAAGATTTACCAGGATTCATTTATTCACAGCTCTCTTAAGGTCCCACCACAGCATTTGAGGTCTGAATTTTGCCTCTAACACCTTAATTCTTTTCTTTTTTCAGCCATTCTGTTGTAGATTTACTGCTGTGCTTGGGATCATTGTTCTGTTGCATGATCCAATTTCAGCCAAGCTTTAGTTGCCAGGCAGATAGTCTCATATTTAACTCTAGAATACTTTGGTGTACAGAGGAGTTCATGGTTGACTCAGTGACTGCAAGGTGCCCAGGTCCTGTGGCTGCAAAACAAGCCCAAATCATCACCCCTTCCACCCCTGTGCTGACAGTTGGCATGAGGTGTTTGTGCTGATATGCTGCGTATGACTTTC
Source organism: Archocentrus centrarchus (assembly GCF_007364275.1). NCBI lineage: Eukaryota > Metazoa > Chordata > Actinopteri > Cichliformes > Cichlidae > Archocentrus > Archocentrus centrarchus. Next base: position 19,061,266 of record NC_044356.1, read on the forward strand.
TCCAAACTTGGTGCTGTGTGTTATGGTCAAACATCTCCACTTGGGAAAAATTTAAGATGGTCTGGACATATGCACAGGAGGGACAGCAGATATATTGGACAAAGGAAGTTATATGGAGTTGCCAGGAAGGAGGAAAAGAAAAACCATAGAGAAGATTCACTGATGTAGTGAAGGAGGACATGTAGATGGTTGGTGTGATGGAGGAGGATGATCTGTTGTGGCAACCCCTAAAGAACTCCACCTTGGTTTTGTCTGTCCAAAGGACATTGTTCCAGAAGTCTTGTGGTTTGTTCAGATTCAGCTTTGCAACCTGAAGCCATGCTGCCATGTTCTTTTTACAGAGAAGAGGCTTTCTCCTGGCAGCCCTTCCAAACAAGCCATACTTGTTCAGTCTTTTTCTAATTGTGCTGTCACGGACTTTAACATTTAACATGCTAAATGAGGCCTGTAGAGTCTGAGACGTAGCCCTTAGGTTTGTTTTTTGCAGTTTCCCAGAGTATTGCACGATCTGAGCTTGATTAGCAGCACCTGGCTGCTACTTACCCTCTTAACTCCTATGGAAGCAGTAGGTGTACTTAGTGTTCACAGGACTGTAGATGTTTGGTGTTTTTACTGTAATGTACAGTATATCAAAGTGGTTCCATAACTTAGATGCATTTTCTCAGTCTTAAGACAGCATGGGTCTGTCGCCTCACTGAACTGTAATGATATAGGGCACGGAGATTTCATGTTTGTCTCATCCACTAATTTCCTTTTTTTAGGAATATAAATATAATTTTCCCTCCTTACAACTTTGCCCTGCTATCCATGAAGAGACCATGCATTTATTTCGAAGTACATAAGAACTGACTTGTGTGTTTGTACATGTATAGATTAGTATTTTGCGTACAGCTTCCTACCTGTGATCCTGTGAAGCAGTGACGTATCCTGCACCTCAGCAGGAAGGGAGGAGATGCGCTGACGCAGCACTGAGTCGCCAGAGGCTGCGTTCTCCAGCTCCTGCAGAGCTCGGATTAACTCTGCCGTCTGAGGTAGAGGGAGGATGATAAAAGGCAGGAGGATGGGGGTGTGTGGGGGTTGGGTGAAAGAAAGTATTGAAGTCATAAAGAACAGTCAGGAGGAGATACACAAAGGCAAACATGAAAATACAGACACAGCTGTAAATTACCATTAATTGGCATCTATGAGGTTAGAAGTGTATTATTATTACCACCCTGTATTTATAACTACTCTATTTAATAAGGGCAGCACCTGTGGGGGCTCAGTTGGAGAGCTCTGGGAGGCAAAGCCCTCATCATCTGGCTGGATCTCCTCATATGGCCTCTTCTTTGCCTTCTTTTCTCCATCTAAGATTTACAAAAAAAGACAAAATGCACAACACAGACATAACACAAGTCAAAGTCCAGTTTCAAAGATTTTATGTATCACACTACATTTTTAGCTACTTTAATGCACACTCACTCTCCTGCCATCAAGCCAAAACATTTTGTCAAAACACAGGCAAAACAGTGCGAGTAAGTAATATAACATTATGCTAGTCGAGTTTATAATTGGGTGGTAAGCACTACTGACGAGCCAATACAGATTGTGGCTCTTTGAACTTACACAGGACTTGCGAGAGCTGATCCAGCAGGTTATTCTCATACACAGCTCTCTCCTGCCAGATGGACAAAACCCGACCCAGCTGTTTCTTACAGCCCTCCTCACCCTCTCTGCACAGGAGCACACAGAAAAAAGGAACACACACTTTAAACAGCTTTGCAACACTGAAGTCAGGACTGGACAAAATCTGGAATAAAACGTGTTCAGTTCTTGGAAAGAACTTATTTTAAAAGGGGAAGATACCAGGGATGCACCTCGTTTGCTGCCACGGGCCAACTAGTCAATAAGAAAACGCTCGTGGGCGGCAGTGACGATGCTGATCTGTTCACTTCTGTCAATTTTTTTAAATAGAAATAAGTTCAAAGATAATGCAATGAAGAGCTGAAAGCTAATTACTGTTAATGGCCAAATTGTTATTTTTAACACTGAGAACATGCAGTACATGTGTTACGTTCATTAAAGTCCCGTCATCAAGCCCAGGTGAAGCATTTCTGAAATCTTACTTCAATTTCTTACATTCATTTCAAATCCAAACACATTTGTCTGACCTGTACACGTGTTTGAATGCATCAACAATGACTGGTGCAAAGTCCAGGGTGAACTCCGGTCCTTTTCTCTTGCTGTTCTGGATGACGTCATTGGCCAAGTATAGGAAGGTCAGCTTGCGTGATACCTGAGCTGCACAGGTTTAAAACACACAAATATACATATTACAAAACATATGGTAATGATTTACAAAGATATAGCCTGCAGCTGAGCAATGCAGTAATAACTTTTAATGACTCATTAATTTTTATATATCATGATTTTTATTGTAAACTATAATTGACTGTAAGTAACAGAACCTAATTTTTTTCTTTGCTAAAGCGACATACAAAGTATTAAAGTTCACTATAACCAGGGCTGCATACACTATTAATTTAATGTGAGTAGTGCACTGGACACAGACAAATTGTGCAGTCACATCAGCATGAGGCTGAGAACAAACTGGCCCTCCAGAAATTTGAAAAAAAGAAAAAAGAATTAATCAGTAGATATTTTTGGCAAATTTAGTGCATCATGTGAGGAAGCAGTTTTTGTTTTGTTTTTTTAATTCATCAAAAAGACCAAAAACAAAAGCTGATTCTTCTTACTATTTTTAACTCCAGAGCACCGCCCCATCTCCAGTGGAAGACACGTGCTCCTGTTTTTGGTTTTTTTGGATTATAAACTAATGATGCATAAGCTTTTGTTGTTGTTGGACAAGGCGCAGCCGGCACTGAGGTAAGCATATAGGTCCGTGGAGGACCATTTTTATCCCCACTGCCATTAACACTGGTCTCAGTCACCATCCCAAAATATCTCATCCACAAGAGGTATCATTAGGTTGTTGACAAGCACCCCGAGGAAAAGTGCACCATTATTAGCTACAATTACAAGCGATGCCTGACATCCCAACAACACACCTTACTGAACTAATTCAGCAACTCCATTATGTACTGTCTACTTAATTAACTACATGAATGCTTTCTTACAGAACTCACTGACAGGTTAATCATCAGATCCTTCTGTGTTAACACAATGAATGGCACTTTTGTGAAAATAGGGAAAAAAAAAAAAGAAATGCTACAGATCCACAGGCCATTGCTTATATTTTATTACACACCAATATGCAATGCAGTCTTTATCCAGTTAAATGTTACATAATTTGAGAAATGTATACACCTAAATGAGCCCAAAAATGCAATTGCACAATAAACATCCAATTAATGTTAGATTATATATTTTTATTGAAAAAATAAATAAAAAAATCAAATGGTCTGTTGTTATTACTGTGTTTCCAGGAAGTCCTATTATGCTTTATTCTTATTTTCTGTCATACACACATAAATATGTATGTATGTTTTTGTCCTCTAAGCTCTGGTCCTCTACCAGAGGCCTGGGAGCTCGAGGGTCCTTCGTAGTATCTTAGCTGTTCCCAGGACTGCGCTCCTCTGGACAGAGATCTCGGATGTCGTTCCTGGAATCTGCTGGAGCCACTCTCCCAGTTTGGGGGTCACTGCCCAGAGTGGTCCGATTGCCTGATTCAGTCCAGCTTTGGTAGAATTTTTCTTTATATTATCTCTATATTAGCCACTTCTTCTACCTGCCAGTGGTACATGCCATGCAGGGGCCTGTCCTTCCATTATGGTTCCTGTTTTTCTCCTTTTCTTTCTCTGGTTTCTGATGCCTGAAGCTGCAATCCCCTCAGTTCTGACTACGTTCCCTCTCTTTGTTACCATCCGACCAATGTTATTGCTGTAGATCCTTGTGGTGTGGATCAGTGAATTGATATCACGTTCATTCCTGGCATACAGCTTGATGTCATCCAAGTAAAGGAGGTGGCTGATGTTTGCTCCATTCTGCAGTCAGTATCCGTAGCCAATCTTGTTGATGATCTGGCTGAGGGGGTGCAGGCCTATGCAGAACAGTAGTGGGGACAGAGCATCTCCTTGGTAAATCCCACACTTGATGGTGTCTTGTGCAATTGGCTTGAAGTCTTGTTCTCAACATCCCCATCAAGTTCCTGATCAAGGCTCTTAGGGTCCTGTTGATCTTGTATAGTTCCATTCCAGGATCCATGTGTGTGGCATCGAGTCATAGGCTTTCTTGTAGTCAATCCAGGCGGTGCACAGGTTGGTCAGTCGGGTCTTACAGTCTTGAGTAACTGCTCTATCTACCAGTAGCTCGTGTTTTGCTCCCCTGATATTTCTGCCTATTCCTCTCTGGGCCCCATTCATGTATTGAGCCATGTGCCTGTTCATCTTAGCTACTACGATGCCTGACAGGAGTTTAGATGTCGTGCTGAGGCAGGTTATTGGCTGGTAGTTGGTCCCTTCTGGGGATCCGTAAGACCTTCCGACCTTCAGTCAGCCATTCTGAGAGTGTCTTAGCCTCTAGTAGCCGGTTGATTTCTGCTGCCAGGTGCTCATGGAGTAGAGTTAGCTTCTTTAGCCAATAGGTGTGAATCATGTCAGGGCCTGGTGCTGTTCAGCTCTTCCTATTTGAAACTCTTTTTTGGGTGTCTGCCACTGTGATGATTAGTGGAGCCTCTTCATGGAGGTTCTGGTGATCAGCTTTTAGGGGTCTCTCTCTCTCTCTCTCTCTATCTACACACACACTGTTACAGTTTTTTTTTTTTAACATTTTTTTTGGGGGGGGGGGGGGGGGGGGGGGGGGTCACCTTTATTTGATTGTACAGTGAAGATCGGACAAAAGTGGAGCGAGCGAGTGGGAAAAGACAAGCAGCAAAGGGCTTCAGGTCGCAGTTTAAACCAGGCCACTTCATTTAGCCTTGTTGCACGTGGTCTTTGACCTAAATTGGGACCCATAATCATGGAATTTTCTATTAAATGTGGCCAAAGTTCAAATAATGAGATCAGTGTACATACATCTAACCTCCATCAAACTAAAACTCAGGCTTCAGACTACCTTAAATGCTCTGTTTCAGTCCGCTCTTAAAACTCCTGGCTCTGCATGACGTCATAAAACGCGGCTATCCTCACGTGGTCATCTAAAGCACTTCGCTCCACTGTCCACACAGAAGCTTCACTCACATTCTGTTCAAACCTTCTGTTCGTGAGGGGCAGCCAATCAGAAGAAAGCTGGCTTAAAGCAAGGGGAGCTAGACAGTGTGTGAATTGAGGTGCTCTAGCCAGGCCCAGTATAGGATTATTTTGAATGGTTAATCATGCAAAGCTACTTCAGCAGAGAGGAAATGAGCCCAAGGGGTTTCCATAAGTATTTTATACTTTGTAGCTTTTTAACATTTAAAAAGCTACAAAGCACAGATATATCCACTGCCATCAGTGTACACATTTCGAGTTACACATATCATTTTAAGCAGATTCTTTACTAGTCTGAAGATGATTTTCTAACAACAACAATCACGAGATAAAACAGTCAACTTGCAGTTACTTTACACGTTGCTGGTTAGAACAGTGTAAACTTTTGGTTATTGCTCGTTAGCAGCCACCGTGGTAACAGCGACTCAGTAGTTAACTTTAAGGACAGTTTTAATGTCACAGTGCAGCTTTAGCCAGAGCTAGCCTGCAGCTACGTGTTACCCCCTGCCTGACCTGCAGAAGCACGCTCGCTGTGTTTGTTAGGAGGAACTCTGTAGCTCGGATCAGCCTTACCTTTCCTCAATTCGTTGAACCAAACATTGACAATGGTCTTCGAGTGCTTTCTGTGGTGAATGAGCCACAACGACAAGGTCTGCACACTTTGCTGGGAGTTGCTAAGCTCGGACAGTTTCTTCTCTAAAGCTGCCTCGGAGAAAGCTGACATCTCTGCGAGGTTCGGGGGGGAGTGCGAGGCTAGACGCTGGGAGAGGCGACTCTGAGGTTTCCCCCAAATGTCCGGACTACAGCACGCTAGCCACTCACAGAGTCTTTGCGGGAGTTTCAGCCATCCAAACTAAAAGTCGCACCCTGCCTCTGCTACACAAAAGGCTGACTGTTAATGCTGACTAGCTATCGCCGTCCTCTCGGTGGTGTTTCGGGCTTGGTGTCTATGCTTGGGACTTCTTCTTCCTCCTTATTGTTAATGGCAGCTGGCAAAAAAACTTTGGGGTATCTTCGCGCCACCTGCTGGACTGGAGTGCGGCTCACACACGTTTTCTTCTGATAATCTTGATCTCTTCAAATCTGAAAAAAAAAATCTGCAGCATTTCTCTAATACCAATAGTCATTGCCCCACCTGTCATGACCCACAGTTTGATAAACACTGACCTATCCCAGCTGCTTTCATCAAATATTAAAGTTCAAACTTTGCTGGTGCATGAAATCAGCTTTTTTTATTTTATAACAAACAATTATCAAAGCAGCAGCTTTGAGCTTTTCACAACTCATTTCACTTAAAAAAAACATAACACAGTAAATCCACTCAAAACCTAATGTGATATTTCACAAATTTTTAAATTGTTTTCTAGAGTTAATAAGGCACAGCTTGTAGATTTAAAAAAAAAGTGCAGTAATAGTTAAAAAAAAATCACTGTATGTAACTGGAAACAATTCTTTGTTGTTAGTCAGAACAATACAATTTATAAAACACACATACACACAAAAACAACACACAAACAGTCAGATGTTTAGTGTTACTGAGCACGTTTCTCAGCCTCACTTGATTAGGGTGAAGACCTGGAAATCCATCAGCAAGCTCTATTTATATTCCCCTTATTTCCAGTTCTTCTTTCACTGCTTGAGCCACTTGTGTAATTCCTATAAGAGGAGCGGCTGTTAGATAAAACTCAAGCAGTTTCAGCTTCCCTTAGCCCTGTTTTGCTGTTTAATAGCCACACCTCAAATGGGAAAAAATCAAGGGTATCATTTCTAGATCTAAATGCTTTTGTTCTCATCTGATCAAATAATACAGCAGCTGTAACATGAGTGTTTCCAAGCACACACAAAGAAATACTTCATGAAATAATACATTTGTAAAATGTAGAATATATATATATATATTCCCTTAAAACTGTAGTATTTGTGCCCTTTGACTTTCAGTCGCAACAATATTTAATACTGAATACTTTTATTACTGCAACCCCCCCCAACCACATCAGTAGGCTCCCATTCAGGGAAAAAAAAAAAAAAAAGACAGTGTTAGTATAACCCCCACTGATCCCCACTGAAATTTGCATAAGATCCAGCACACTGAGGTTCATAAGGCTGAATGAAGGCATTAGAGTGTGTCAGACTCCAATCACTACCATCGCTGCAAACTGGAGGAAGAAACTGCTGGTCAGGGTTCATCCTAGGTCCGGTGTTGAGGCTGGGGTAAGGCATCCACCCATGATGTCCTTGGCTGGCTTCATAAGCTGTAGGCTGTGGCCCACAATTCTGTGGAGCTGCCTGGGCAGAGACATTGGTGAAGTTTGAATAGGGTGCGATGCTGCCACAGTACGCACAGGCATCTGCTGAGCGAGTCGGCATGTTTACCCTGGTACCATTTATATAAGGAGCCACATCACGGCACGTCTCATGATGTCCACCCACACCGCCCATCTGAAGATTTGTATAATCACAAGGCGTGTATGGATTTTGAAAATGTTGCTGGTAATAATATTGATCAGCATCTGAGTGGAATGGAGTCATTTCTGCATTGTTAAATTCAAATGATATATTGTAATATTTTAATTCACAATCCACAATCTCAGACCCCGGGTGAGACGTGAGCTCTGAATCAGAGGGAGGTGACACAGGGAGGCTGTCCCTGTTGAAAGACGTCCTCTTCATTAGCACCGAACCTTTGGTAAGAGGCAGGCTTACGTTAAAAACAGTCTTCCACTTTGCTTTCCCTTTTTTTTTACTTTTTGACTTCATTAAAGCACATTTCTCTGGCATGACTCCTGCTGATGTCTGGTTCACATTTGGCCCTTAAACAAAACAACAAACAAATGAGAATTTTAAAAACAGTTCAATGAGAAAGTGTTAAGTCTAGTTTCCAAAGACACTCACCACTGACTGCTATTCCCTTTTGTTGAATGTTAGCAGGGTTCCATTCATCTTGCAGCATCTTTATGCCTGGAAAATATCAAAAACGGCACAGTGGTATACAAAGAAACAATGCATTTAAAGGCACATTGGATTTTTTTTTTTTTGGGGGGGGTCAAGATAGCATTATTGAATACATATAAAAATGGAGAGGCACTGAGCACAAAAATGTGCATAGCTTACATTCATGACAGGTGGGAAACTGTACTGGACAAAGGTCACACTCCAGCTGAAGTGAGACATGTGCATCAGAACCTGTTGTGCTGATTGCCAAGGGCACGTACTGAGAAAATGTGATTCGGGTAAAATCAGGAGGAGGATTTTGGTTTTAGAAGGCATAAAAGCGACGATTCCCTGTAAAACTCCAGTTATTGTTTTCTTTCACACTTTTGCATAAGTTACACAGGCTTTCTGAGCCCCAGAATACTGTAAATGCCTCAACCAATCACCAGCTTTCACAGACCTGCTATCAGAGAGGTAAATGTTATACTTACAAGAGCAGAGTTGGAGTAAAAGAAACGAATAGGTTATGACCGAAGAGAATAATCATCCATACTTACACCAGTGGTAACTTTTGCCAGTGAGTAGCGTACAAAGAGTTTCTGGTACATGTACCACCTGAGAACATAAGAGGTTTACAAACTAAAGGACAGACAAGTACAAGTGAAGCTAAGATTGTTTGGGGGAAAAGGATATTAAGAGTTATTTCACATGCAGCAGTAACCCGGCAGGATAATCTGTGCAGCACAGAAAAAAAGGATACCTTCTGCTCTCCCCTGCCCTTTTCTTGCTCCACTTTCTTTGCCAGAGACTGAAGAAGCTGAGAGTTGCCTTTAACATCTGCAGTCACTTCCTCCACCTCCTCAGGATGAGTTTCCATCTATAAAAACACATATTCACTAACGTTAAATTACACTTACCTTGTTTTCTGAATGCATAATAATGAAGAATTTGTGTTATTGTATATTCTGATTACTGATCCACAGCAAACAGACCAAGTAGTTGACGAGATGTGAGGAGCTGGTCAGATGATCGATGATGTCCTTCTTGTTGGCTCTGATGCGGCAGCAGTGGCATAACCAACAGTATGAGCTCTCATCTTCACTTCTACACTCGACCACACAGTTGAGACCTGTTAAAAACACGAGAAGCAGCTTTTTTTTTTTTAAAACAATAGGACAACATTTTGAAAAATATACACCTTTTTTGGCAAGTGTTAGAAGATAGCCGTCACATCTGTAACGGTGCAGCTGGAGGCAACGTTCAAGTAGCATGTGTGACCTGTACATGCATAAAAACAATAATTTGCCATTTTATGGGAAAACTGCATGCTGTACTGTTTAGTGGCAAGGTGACAGAGACAGTTCAGGTGATGTCTGCATTCATAACAGTATGTGTAGCAGAACTCAAATAAAAATTATGGAATAAATTCTTAAATTTATGTTGTCTTAGCGAACAGGTCATTTCAATGCGTTACAATTGGTGTGCGACCCACTGTACTCGTGCGCTGTGTTTCTCACAGATTTAGGGTGGACCTTTGGGGGTGGGTATGTATGTATGTGTATTTGGACACATGTACACACACACGCACACACACACTTTTTAAATAATACCATTTATAAGGCGCTCCTCTGCAAATACCCAAAAAACTGATAGCTGCACAGTAAAAAGTATATGTGCAGAATGTCCCTTAAAATCTTCACCTTTTTGCACATACACTTTTTAGAGTGTGGAGATGGTAGTCCTCCTCCTGCAGCCTCAGTGAGCTCAGTGAAGCAGCTCATGAATCTATCTGTTCACCACCAGCAGATCTAAAAAAGCTGAACCAGGACGATAATCGCCAGCTGCAGTCCAAGACACTGAAGTTGGACTTCATCTGCAAAATGAGAAACTCACTGGAGAGGCAGCTGAAAGATTTTACAGACCGCCACAACAGCAACCTGACCAACCTGCCAGGAGGGAAACAAAAGACGGGAAATGCCGGGCCTAGCACATTTGCAGCAATTGAACTTTCAGAAAAACAGAGTGACTTGTCCACCAGCAAATCAATCGCTGATACTGTCGTTCTCGCAGCAGCGTGGGGGGAAAAAAAAAGCTGAAATTTGCCAAATATACTTGGCAGATCATTTTTCTAAACTGGGTGGCCCAAGGCAAGTAAGGTCTATATGTGGGGAAAAAAATGATGAATGCAAAATAAGAAACTGCACTGAGTGCTGAAGTGGGAATAACCTGCAGTCACGCAGGCTGCAGACTTTTGGAAGGTTGGGGCAGCAGCGTGCAATCTCACTGCTAAATGTCCCAAAATCCGACACACCGCCCCTTTATTTTTTGTTTGTTTAAACTCTGCCATTCTTTATGTGTGCTTACCAATAAGAGGCATGGTTCCTGTGTAGCCATCAAGAAAGCTGCTGTTGATCTCTGATAACGCCGAGGGTTCAGGAGCATCCAACTGGGATGTAAAGGCGTTTACTAAACAGACTTCTGAGTTGGGAGAGGGATCAACATTTGCATGCATCAGCAGCGGGGTTGTCTTGTTAGTGTCTGCTGAGATCTCGTATGAGTCTATGTCAGCCTTGAGGGATTTCTGAGACCATCCGGACTCATCCTGTGCAAGCACTACAGTCCTCTGGGATTCGGTGGGATAGTGCAAAGCTGTGGTCTCAGAATAGCTCTCAGTTCCACCCTGTATATCTCTTAAGTAACTTATGAGAGTTACTGCTGTAGTGTCAGAGAGAGAAAGAGAAATGCATGAAGTGAAAAACAATCATGTGCATACAAAAAAAACTGCCAAAAACACAAAAAGCAAGAGGAAATCAGAGAACGGTGAGACTGGGAAAGGAGCTGAAGACAGTCACTGACCGTCATTTTCACTGGATGTTGCCATCCTCTGGTATACATCATCTTCAAGCTCTATCAACTTTGCATGAAGGTGCAAAAACATATGAGCATCCACAACAATTGGAAGTTTATGACTACAAGAAAGCATAGAAACAGAGCAACAGACCTGGATCTCTCCTGGACCTTCTTTTTCCTCAAGCATCTTGGCCATCTCCATCAGCGGCCACGCCAGCTTAGACAGGTCAGAGGTCTCCTGCCATTTGGACACCAAGTGAGGGTGCCAGGTTTTCTGTCAAAACAAAAAATTAATTTGTTAGTTCATTCCAAGGTAGCACATGATCCGCTGTCCTTATTTCTTTTCCACTACTACTTACAATGTAGTTGAATCTGTGGAGACTTCCCAGTATGTGGTTACGTATGTCAGCCTTACTGTGTCGACACACACACACTCCACACAGATACAACGCTTCTCCGCTCTGTGCACCAGCCTTCACACATTCTGTAAGGCTGCCCAAGCCTAAATGCACATAAAAGAAGCATATTACTTCAATACACACTGAATGCAGAATAATTTACGCATGCTAAAATGGGAATTTGCTGCTGCACACCAATGATGGGTTGTAGCCTGCTCTTGTTGTTCAGGTACTCCTTCAGAGAATCCAACAGCTGGCTTCTACGTAAAATACCTACAAACAGAGGAATTACAGAAAAAGTGTGACGTATGCAGCAAGTTTGCATGCAGTTTGTAAAAGATGTGACTTGTGTGTGTGTGTGTCCTACCTGGCTGCATGCTGCAAATGTAGAAAAACACCACCTGAAAACACAAGAGTTGGAGTTTGATTTGAGTTTTAAGGCAAATGCTATTTTGTCCACCTCTGGTATCCGTGTGTGTGTGTGTGTGTGTGTGTGTGTGTGTGTGTGTGTGTGTGTGTGTGTGTGTGTGTGTGTGTGTGTGTGTGTGTGTATTGATCCTTGGGCAGGTTAAAAAAATGTAACTGTCTAAAAATATATGGGCATGATGTTCATGCCCATATGTATTTGGACATTAGCTTCACTTTAAACTTAAATAAAATGCTTTAAAGTCCTACAAAGACGTAATACATTGCTTGCTGTAGTGAAGCGCTAAATACACTGTAACCACCAGATGGCGCTGCAATGTCATCAGCCAGTTACGGTGTTCCGTCGAGTGGCGTTTCCCCATCAGATACTGTTTCCCTGCCGTCTCCTCGCCGCTCCGCGCCGCCCATGCGCCATAAAGCGGTATCTGATGGCGGTCACTGGGTCATCAGATACCGTTCCCCCTATAATAAACGGAACGGTAACTGATAACCGAATGACAGCCATCAGATACCGCTTTTTGCCGCGTGGGCGGCGCATGGGCAGCGCGGAGCGGCGAGTAGACGGTGGGGAAACAGTATCTGATGGGGAAACGCGACTCGACGGAACACCTGTACTTTCTGGCCACTTAAAATAACTTTAAGTTAAGTAAGTTATTTTCTACCGCAATCTTGGCCAGATCTCTCTCTAAGAAAAGAAGACATTTTTAATGACAGTTTTTACCCTGATAAATAAACAATATTTCTGGTTTCGGAGAATACATAGTGGGGCAGAATCTTATCAGAACCCTCAGGCTCAGAATGTTACCATTGTTGTTGTGAGTCGTCTCAGCGTTGACTAAAGAAAGTAAACTTCAACTAACTTTTGGAGGAATGTGAACAGGAGGCGCCTGGCATTAAACACAGTACCGATAGCTGCGGATATAAACACAGGTTATTCCTCTTCGACACAGGAGCCGTTAAGTTTCTAAGTCTTATTTATTACCGTTAACCTTACACTCGTGTTATGTTGTTACGGCGGCAGTGAAACGCAGCTATATTTGCAGTCGATTCAAACAGTTTGGTGAGTTAGGCGCTTACCTGTGGAGCTGGAGGAGCGTGCTCCTTTAGTGCAGCAGCCTGCCGGTTTCACAGTCGTTTAAAACCGTTAACCGTGGATTTGACGCCGGTTGTAGAGTGGTCTTTGCCACACCCGCCTTTGAAATTATCGCCACAACTAACCAGCTTCAAGCTCGACGTTTTACCTAATCTGTTAATTCATAAAAGGCAGCAAAGAGAGAGAAACACTACGGCCCTGCTTCAGGCTGGCGTGTTAATGTTAGAAAGTTAGTGTTCTCCTGTTTGTTGCTTCGTTGGGGTATCTTGAAATTTGTGACTTGACGGCAAGATAAGACTTAAAACGTGCTCGCCTCCCGAGAGCTGGCCGAGAGGGAGTAGCTGCGCTTCAAGGTCTGAGAAAAGCCAGATGGGCCATAACTCTTCTCTGATTACTGCCAGTCCTCCTATGCTGCGTCAGAAGTTTGCAGAAGTTTACCTGTAACTGTACACCTCTTTGTTTTCTGCTTCAACCTCACTTGCAAAACGTTGCAAAATGTTTAGGTCTGAGCATAAACTGTATGTAAAACATGGACACTGCCACCATAATTGAGCACATTCCAATGTTAAAGTTGGAAAAGCAAGGAAAAACAGGATTGTTTTGCTCCTTAGCAAGGTAGTGCCATTTATGCATCACTAGCAACACAGTGCAATGCTTGTTTAATTTTGTTTGTTTGTTTATTATTTGTTTATTTATCTATTTATTGATGGGGGGCACTTAAAAACAGCTGCAGCACATTCTTGGATAGTCTGCTCAGTGCTCTGTGTAGGGTTCATGTAGTCATAAATACACAACAGTGAGTCTGTTTATTTACAGTCCGTATGGCCAAGGGGAAGGAACTGTTGGTGAGTCTGGTAGTGTGTGATTTAATTGACCTGAAACGCTGTCCAGAGGGTAACAGGTCAAACAAGTGATGGGCAGGATGTGAGGGGTCTCCTGTGAGTGCGCTGATTCTTACATTTACGTTTCTGCATAGAGGTTTTCACTGCTTTCAGGTGGAACTGTACAACACAACCCACAATTGTGTAATTGTCAAATTAACTATTGTTTGCTGTTTAAGAATAAAAATAACTTTAAGCTACAGTGTGCTTGTAGTTTTGACCCTTTGTCAGTTAGGGTATGTTTTTTTGCCTTTGCCTTTCAGATGCAGCATATGGGGTACCAGGAAAATTTCGAGGAGAGCCCCCGAACACTTCTGTTCATCAGCTTTTATGCAGTTTACATATCATATTGATGGAAAATAGCAGTGCTCATGTTGTTAGTAAACTCTGCCTGTCTGTGATGGGTTTGGTCAGGCTTACAGTGAGCAAAAACAGCAAAGCATTATAAAATACTGATTTGTGATGTTTGAAGTTATAGTTACTTTTATGAATAAAAATAGTCTACGCTGTTAATTTCAGCTAATACTTTTAACTGTTGCAATTCATTATGATAATTTACTCATTGAAACAGCCCCAAATCCAAATCGTATCTGTTGTGCACCATCTCACAGTAAATTTGATGTCTTGACAGAAAGGTGCAAAGCTGCTTTGGGTAAAGGTTTCCTTTCAAGTGAGTTGCTTAGTTGGAACATAGTTTAAGTTTTTTTTTTTTATCCAATGGTTTAAACAAAAGCAAATGGGAGTGTTGTACAAATTGTGTAGCTTAATCAAATACATCATGTGACTACACAGGCCCTCTCTCAAGCTTGGAGTGAGTAAAACCGTAAAAGATGCAGGCTGTGATCATCTGATTTTATGAGCACACACAATAAAATGCATGTAACAACTTGGGATTTTAAATCACAAATGACAAACTGACATACCTAGGACCATCCTAGTGAAGATGCATGATCAAACTATATGTGTCTTTAAAGCTTTATAGTGTTTCCTCGACTTCCACGCAGATGTGGTACAATAACGTATGGTTAAAAATGCAAACTCGTCGCACATCGACCTTTAACACATACAGTCTTTATAGCTTACGAACAGGTGGCTGCAGATGTGTACACGTGTACTATTGTTTTAAGAAATGATCTTTGTCTCAGGAATACATTATAAAAATACATTTACATCAACCTTGGTGCTTCACAGCAGGATATAACAAAATTCAAACAATGAAACAACAAAGACAGAAGACAGGCTCTGTGACTTCTCACAGCACTGGCATGTAATGTTTATGTCCCTGAAATTCCAATTTCTGGAATGGCATTGGAGACAGGTACAGCTCAAAGGCTGTTTACAGTTCACTAGTCCCTGTGCTCCAGGTTCACACTCCTGCTAACTCCCAGATCAGAAACCAAAAAAAAAAAAAAAAGCATAATAATAATGCATAATGATATGCATATGCATAATAATAATAATACATAATATATACTACGTCTGTATTCCTTTTTTTCTCCTCTTTCAGTGCCGTCTAGACTTCCATCATTTCCATCTTTGCCTCTTCAGCTTTCAGCTCTGCAACGTCTGCTTGCAGCTGTGCAGTTTCAGCTGCATTTTTTTGCAGCTTCAGTTTCTTTCACTGTCTTCTGTATTTCTTTTTCCCCTCTCTCCCAGTGCTCTCTGGACTTCTATCATTTCCATCTTTGCTTTTTCACTTGCGTTCTTTGCTGCTTCTGTTTCCTTCTTCGCCTTCTGTATTCCTTTTTTCTCCTCTTCCAGTGCTCTCTAGACTTGGGTCATTTTCATTTTTGCCTTTGATGTCTTGTCTTCGTTGCTGTTTCTGTGTTGATCCTGGGGTTCGTTTTGTGTTTTTAGGACTTTTGAGTTTTGGAGTTAGATTTCATCGGTTTGTTCTTAGGCTGTTTATGGTTTCGTTTTTCACCTTTGTATTTCTTTATCTATCATATTTCTGTGTTCTTGTTATTATCTGGAATTTAGTTTTCCTCACCTGCCTCATCTTCCCTTGTGTCTTGTCTGAGTGTCTGTGTGTTTGTATTTTTTAGGAAAATACTGGGAATAAGAAGCCAGGAGAGGTGTTGAGATGAGATGCAGCTTTAATAAATTTGCATACTGGAACAGTTACGCTCATGCAAGCCTACAGAGTACATGAGGGACTTCTGCTTAACAGCTCTTATTCTCTAAAAGGAGGAAGTTTCTTCCTCCTTGCACTGAGTATGTGATCAAGTGACTGTATCAACTGGATGTATCAATACATTCCATTTAAGGTGAGATTAGGTGTGTGTTTAACCCAAACAAGTACTTGTTTACAGCTTTCTAAGTCTTAGCTCTATGTGACTTCTCTTTTCCATGTAAGTCAAACAACAACAACATGTACAGGAAGAGACAGCTTCTTAAAGCAGTTCTTCTTTCACAATATCCTGGCCACTGTACTACCAATACTAGTCAAAAGCAGGCTATACTTTATGTCTCTAATAATTACTGCAGCATGGTTAGATATGTGGTTACTGTAGCACTAATACTTATTGCAATTTTCCTATCAGTATTCCTTCTGTGCACCTGCTTTTCTCCAACAACTACCTGATCTACTGAGATTTTCCCACACAACCAACATGGAAGCATGGCTCTATCCTGCCTTGTATGAACAGTTCAGGCAGGTGGTGGTGGTGTAATGGTGTGGCACACTTTGGTCAACTGAGTATCTTTCGAACCCCAGAGCCTACCTGAATATTATTGCTATCCACGTCCATCCTATTTTCTGATGGCTGCTTCCAGCAGGGTAACACAACATGTTATATTCACTCTCATTTATGCTCAAGGCCTCACTCCCATCTATGCACATTTTGGTTCACATGACATTTTGTCACCTTGTGTGGTATTTCAGGTTATTTTATGACTGTGTGCCCCCTGGAATTTGGTTCTGCAGACCAACCTGTGTTTGGATAGCATGAATTAGTGTGGGGATAAATTCCTGGTCCTGGTTACTGGTCTGTGATCAGTGTGGTGTCTGTACTGCTATGTTAAACTCTCTATATATGCATGGTTTCTTCCTTAAGGCCTGTATAGATTGTGTTCAAAAAGGGTAACTTGAATTCAACATAAAGGTTTGACATCAGCACAAAGGAATGCATAAAGGGCCCCTTGTAGGCTCTCTTGGTTTCCATGTAAGGAATTGACCATATGTCCAGCTATAGGTTATGCATCTGGGTTGAAGTTGTTTCTTATAGCCATATATGGGAAAAGTTGGAAATGTGGGGGTTTGGCCAACACTATATAACCTTTGTGATCTCTTTTCTGAACTGAGTTAGGAAGATTGGGCCTCCTCTCGTCTCATCTGTTTTAACACTGTCTGTTTTTTGCAATACGAATATGCATTAAGACTTTGTCAGCCAGGTTTTTTCTTCAAGAACACACCCATCAAAGATACAGCATCAGGTTTCAGGGGGGTTGGCACTTTATGCAAATTGAGAGGGGTCAAAGGCAAGTGGGTGGAGTTAGCATCTTCAGGTTCTGTACTGTGCCCTGGTCTTTGTGTGTGTGTGTGTGTTTCTATGTTTAACCTACATGTGCCATGGCATATGCTCTGAGGTTTTTGTCTGTGTTTTGTGTAACCAATATGTCTAATAAACAGCCTGCACTGGATCCTGCTCATCCCAATGATTTTTTTTGGAAACTTTGGTTTTAATTGAGTTTTATACAGGATTGAATCCACTTCATTTTGGCCAAAAAGAAACTTGTTGCATCTATGGCACAAAAAATTAAGCAGCTCTGAAGACAAAAGGATGGGTTGCTTTTGGAGACAGCCTCAAGGGGCCACCAGACGGACTTCAATTTTGGCAAATATCATGTCACATTTGACCTCTGACCTCACTTTTACATTTCACATCTGCCTTTCTTTCAGGTTGACCCCAAAATGCATTTTATCCTTAAAGAAAGTATTTTCAAGAGAATGAGCTGCCTGGTTAGTTAGAAATATACTATAGTATAATATTATAGATTATGCGCAAGTTTTTTATGTCCACCTATTTACAAATCAATATCTATTATCCATTACCTACTCCTACATATTATTTGTGTAATCAAAGTATCTGTCAGGCTACCCATGTTTGATTTTTACTGCACTGCAAACTCCTTAACTTCCTGAGACCTGAGCATTTTTAATTTCTCCTAGATATTTGTGATTAGATGGACCTGATATGTATAATATGTATATAAACTAAGCTGCCTCTTTGAACAGGAAGTTGTATTTTGTTACATGTTTGAAGTGTTCTGTGGAGAACTTCATAAAACATCTAACAGGACAGCTATACATGGAAAAACTCCCTGTGTGGACCTGAAAAAGACACAATCCCTCTATGGCCTCTCGTGTTACATTGTTCAGGACCCGTATATTAAAATGACTTGCTGTCAAAACGCATCTTATGCAGAAACTGAGTTTTTGCACAGCGTTGATGGATTTTATGCAGTAAAGAAAAGTAAATAGCAGATAAATTCCCAAGCTTAACGAAAGCTGGAGATTTTTATTACAAGTTTTGAAAAGGACAAAATGTTTTATTCAATGAAATACAAACAAACAGTTAAAGATGATGTTTTAAAAAAAGTAATAAGTTGGGTTCTGATTAAAATACCAACAATTAGGTGCTGTGTAAATCCCCTGTCCAAAGGAAATATAATACAACATTACTTAAAGAAAATACAGGCAAAAACAGCAGCCAGTACTGCAATACAGAACAAAGAGATGAAAATAGTCATAATTAGACATTGACATATTTACAATTTAAATGTTATAATTTTCTTTTTGCTTCCAGTGCAGTCAGCTGTTACTGAATCTGCTGAAGATGTAAAGCAGCTGCTTGTGTTAACTTGTTTGAGCTGATGTTTAGGCTCTTGAAGCACACTGTTAAAAAAAACAAAGCAGGAGGAAGCCTCGCACAGACTTAGCACTATCTCAGGGCAAAGCATGACCTTGTGCCTTCAACAGGCAACAGTGGAGACAAAGCAAAGAGGTGTCAGCAAACAGGAAGGGAGCAGTTTAGACCAGTTGGTACGAGATACTGAGGGCTGGTAAGAACATGAGATACAAATGTATTCCTACAAGATGCCATCTGGTGTGTATCTTTGTGATATATTTGTCAGATATTTTAGCCAATGATAGCAAACAATAAAGATAACTTTATAACTACAGCTACGTTGTCTATGAGAAACTGTTCATTTCCACAGCAGCACAAACAATTTTCTAATATTTTTAAGTAGTCAGTTAATAACTTACATGTAATGTTTGTATTTGCACTGTGGACTCTCATTAAACCCCTCAAATAGGAGACCTGTCCTTGTTTGATGTGTATTCTGCTCATTCCACATTTCATGTCTGTCACTCCAATATAACAATGAAAAAAAGACACCCAGAAAAATGAATAATAACCAAAATCCACCCACTGATTAATTTACTCACTAAGCTCAGTTCTCAAACCATAGCTAATATAGTAAAAAAAAAAGAAAGAAAGAAAGCATAAAAAAAAAAACACTGGAGATCCAGCTTCAAATTGCAAAAATAGTTTGAAAGAGAGTTTCCAGAAAGATGCAAACTGAAGCTCCGCTGAAAGGTCAAGCCATAAACACACACACACTGAAATACACACTGGGGCTGGGGCTCTCACTTTTATGGTGAGTGGTCTACCAAGCCCACCCTTTCTGTGAAATTCCACTCATGGTCTTAGCCGGTGCAGGAATTCAACTCAGAAAAAAAAAAAAAAAAAAAGCCCACTGTTTACCACCATTGGTGGGTCACTCTGACCTTAAAGCCTCCACCATTTCACTCCCTGCCCCAACCATCGCCCGTGTGAGGAGCACAGGTGCTGTCGGTGTTCATAGCCAAGAATGTGGGTGTAAAGGAAAACTGCAACAATGTCCCATACATAATATCCAAACACAGTACATACAATATTTCACTTTGGTAGATACTCAGGCTTAATATATTGATGACTCATGAACTGAGAGCACCCTATATGTTGTGAGATAAAATGCAGTGTGTGTGTGTGTGTGTGAGTGTGAGATTGGGTGAATGGGACTTAAAAGTGCTTCGGGTGCTCAGGTTGAGTAGAAATGTGTGATAGAAAGGTGCTTTTTCAAGCAATGTTCCTGTGTAGGATTTCTGAGGAAGTAGCTGCTATGACTTTCTCAGTGGTCTGTCCTTGCATGACCTGAAAGCTCTGGCAAATCTCACACATACCCACACATGTGTGGGAGGACTGTCACAAGCTGAAAGAAAAAAACCCCAATGTGCCTCAGATATGCTCTCCTTCCCTCTTCCCTCCTTCACTCTGCTACATTTGTGCTTCACTGATAAAGAAATCTAATTTTCATTATGAAAAAAAATATGTTCACACAAAAGAAAAGTGAATACACCGAAATTTATTAAGCCCAGTTGTCACAGTCCGTTGCACAAGAACACAATTTGACAGTCAGTTCAATTTCAGCTGCCTTAATTCACAGATTGCACAGATTCATCAAGGTACTGGAAACATTTCTCAGACATTTTGGTCCATATCGACATGATAGCATCACACAGTTGCTGCATTGTTGTCAGCTGCACAAACATGATGTTGCACCACATCCCAAAGGTCTTCTATAAGATTGAGGTCTGGTGAATTTGGAGGCATTTGAGTACAGTGAACTCACTGTTGTGTTCAAGAAACCAGTTTGAGATAATTTGACCTTTTTGACATGCTGTTTCATCAAAATATGGGCACACTTTTGATCATAAAGGGATGACATGGTCAGCAACAATATTTAGGGAGGCTGTGGTGTTTATTTGATGCTCAGTTGGTATTAAAGGGCTCAAAGTGTGCCAAGAAAATATCGTCCACACCATTACACCACTACCATGAACCTGAACCATTGATATAAGGCAGGGTGGATGCACGCTTTCATGTTGTTTATCTAAGAAAAAAAACCCTGAATATCAAAGCAGGCAATGTTTTTCTAGTCTTCTGTTGTTCAGTCTTGATGAGCCTGTGTGTTGGAGCCTATTGAGTATTTGATTAAGTATTGGATGGATTATGTATTTTGCCAAATGACAAATGTTAGCGATCCTATATGATGCCAATGGTTATGGATGGTAGACGTATCATTTATTCTTATGGTTTGTTTGGAACCTCCTTCAGCTCATTAGGTCAGCCTCCTGCTGTCATTACGAAGAAAAGATAGCTGTTGGGGCGGGGCTGATTGTTTTTTGAATGGAGGAGTGACAGTTTTTCTACCACAAAAAAGTTAACGTTTATATTTGGATTTTGTAAGAAATCTACTCGGTGAATATTACTGTTATTGCTATAAGTAAAGGTTGATTGTTTGGCACCAGAAATTTCTCTGAGTGCTTTTCATTTTGGGGTGTTAAGAACCTCCTCCTCGGACACTACGCTGACAATCAAGTTGATCGTTCACCAACTTACGGAGTAAGAGTAGCCATAACACTGTGTGCATTGTAGGCTCAGTTTCCTGTTCTTAGCTGCCAGGAGTGGCACCTTGTTTGGTCTTCTGCTGCTGAAGCCCATCTGCTTCAAGGTTCAACATGTTGGGTATTCAGAGATGCTCTTCTGCATACCTTCAGCTTGAAGCAGTCAGACCATTCTCCTCTGACCTCTGACATCATTAAGGCATTTTCACCCAGACAACTGCCACTCACTGGATATTTGCTCTTTTTCAGACTGTTCTCTGTGAACCATAGAGATGGTTGTGCAGGAAAATCCCAGTGGATCAAATACTGAACAAGAAAATATTCAGGTTGAAACTAAGTTTTTATTAAAGATGCAGTAGATGGAATATTGAGTAGTTGTGATATGAGTCTGGACCTAGGACAATAATCTCTGATTATTTTTTAAGTGCAACTGTATTTTAAAAAGTATATTCTTTTTCATCAGTGCACATGTGGAGGTTGATTTGATTTGTGTCACTGTCAAGGGAGAAATATCATTTAATGTCTACACGAGTGTTTAGATATTATGGTGACTCATGACCACTGACAAGTGTCAGAGCAGAATGCACAACTGTGGGAAATTAAAAGTGTTAAATGGGTTCGTGTACAGATGCTTAAAGCAGTCACATAACATTCGAGTCCCTGCTAACAATTAACAGTTGTGATCTTCCCTCTGGGTCCTCACCTACTACCAACCTCAAGATACTGCTCTTCTATGTAGGATCAATAGATTGTGAATGCAGATTATAAAAACTGCCTGATCAAATCAAAATAATAAATACCGTTGTTGAGATATGAAAGCAGCTTTCCTTCAGTGTAGTTTGTGGTGTCTGTACTGCTGTGTTAAATTCTATATATGCATGTATGGTTTCCTCCTTAATGGGTTCATGCAAAGGGTAATTTGATTTTGACATTAGCACAAAGGGCCCCTGGTAGGCTCTCTGGCTTCCATACAAGGGAATGACCATATGTCCAGCTATAGGGTTGAAGCTGTTTTTCATAGCCATTTATGGAAAGTTAGGATGTGGGGGTTTTGCCAACACTATATAAGCTTTGTGATCTCTTTGTTGAGCTGAGTTTGGATCAATTGGCTGTCCTCTCCCAGATGTCTCGAGCCTCTGTTTTGACATTGACTTTTTTGTAATAAACCTTATGTTATTCATTGAGACTGTCGGCGAAGGACTTCCAACACATAACCAGAACAACACAACAAGTTCTCAGACTTTTCCCTGCTGTGGCCCACATAAGACAACAAACCACATTAATATCCAGGCTCTTACCATTTGCATCTATCCAAATGTTTTAATTCTTTTAAAAAAAAAAAAAAAAAAGTGTGTGAAGGCTGCTCTCTGAGGGTTTTCTTTTAGAGATGCAGTTACTCTACAAGACAGTTCCAGACTTCAAGCACATCAAAAGTGAATCCTGGTTCCATTTCAGGCAGAGTACTTTAACCCTGTGTTCCTGACCTTGGTGCCCAGTCATACAAAAATCTTCCCTTTGTGTATAGTCTAACACACAGCAAAGTTCTTCACATTCACCCCATAAAACCCCTCAAGGTTCTTCCTCCAATTAAATATATTTTTTTAAAGAAAAGCTTTTATATCAATAAACTGATGAGTAAAAGTGTGAGAAGAAAGCAGTGTATGATTAAGGAGTAATGAACTAGTGAACAAATACACAAACTGTAACAAGACAAAGTTTCTTTTTTTTTTTTAATCAAAAATCAGAGATGAACACAATGTTTCATTACAAACCAGAAATACATATAAAAATGCTATTAAATTTTCAGATAAAAACTGAAGCTGGAAGTGAGCACCATTTCCCAACATTTTGACACACTCCCTTCATATTGAATACAGGCAGCTTTAAACATATTGGGAACTTGTTGCTACTTCCACAGAAAATCCATCCACCATTTAAAATAAACTTGGAGGTAAATTCTGGTTTGTTTTTTTTGGGGTTTTTTTTAAAGGCTACTTCCAAGGGGTTTAACAGATTGAATCCAGCTCCTTAACTGTAAGCAGAACACGTATTGTACAGGAATGGACGTGAGAGACAAATATGTAGAATAAGGTAGTGAAAGGTTTTCCCCTAATGCTAATGACAGCTTTTCTCCCCAACCCTGAAGTGTAAGATAATGCGTAAACAGCAAAAAACAGGAAAAAATAAAAAATACAAGAGGGCTACATTTATGTTGAACTGTCAATGTCAAGAATAAAACTAATTTAATATCTGCCATGAAAATGTATTCAAATTCAAAAGTATGACAGAATTTAAATGACAAAACAAAAACAAAACAAAAAAACCCCACACAGCAATCACTGGTGCCTTATCTCCTCATCATCGATGGGTAGTACTGCATCATGTTCACACTCACCCATCCTGGAGGCAATGCAGCTTGCCCAAAAAACTGCCAACTTGAATGGCTGACAGCCAGGTGGGTGGCTGGGTAGATTGTCTCTGTGCTGTATGCTTCACTTGGACTTAAAGTCCCAGTATAAACATGAGGGTTGTCTGCTGTTGTGTAATTTAAAATTACCTCAGATGGTGGATAACCTGGATGTCCACTTGCAACGTAAGGCATTTGGCCGTAGAGCTCGTACCCTCCTGAAGGCACCAGAAACTCAGCGGGGTTGGCTGTGGGAACTGTGGGGAAACTGTCCTGATGGTCTCTGTTCACCTCAGTGTGGCGCTGTTCTTGATAACTTCCCATAAACATTTGTGTCGACCTGTTGGTTACAATGGTACTGATGGGCAACTGGCCAACTCCAGTGCTATCAGTCTCTGAGTCAGCTTGTGGCAGTAGTATCCGTCCTGTGTTATGGCTGGTGTCTGCATAGCAGCTAGGACTGAAGTGCCCCATAGTTTCAAAGAGATTTGGATTAGGGACACTTTGAGGGTGTTGTGGGTCTCGGGGTTCAGCAGTGGTGGCAGTAGGACTCACAGCAGAGGTAGCTTCGACTTCAGTTGGATTTCCTGAAGATTGGTCAGGGGAACACAAAATGTTGGCCGAGCTTCCACTCGGGCTGACAGGTTGGCTCTCAATGCCTGTGTCAGTATGCTTTCCTGGGAAAGGTACGCTTTCAAATAAGCTACTGGAAGATGGAGTTTTCTTCAATCCAGCTTTAACCGGCTGACACTTTGAATCCAATCTTGTTTTATTTACTGGCAATTCAGATTTAGCCATCACACAATGTGAATCCCATCCCGTTTCCACACTTTGAGATGAACTGGCAGCACAGGAGCCAAAAGTCTCAACATTATCTGCAACTTGAGATTTGGAACCTCTCACCCTAGAAATTAGGTGTGCAAAGAGTCCCCAGTCCACAGCAGATTTGTCTTCTCCACCAGAAATAGATCTTGTGTCTTTGTCATCATGTGATAGGGGGATCAAGGCTGCAGCAGAGTTTACAGAAGCTGACTGAGAGACTGATCCAGAGGTGGGATCATTTACAGGCTGCTGTTGGTTGCTTGTACTTTTGGCTGGCAAAGGATCTTCAAGTGGGTTACTGGT
The DNA here is from genome assembly GCF_007364275.1 of Archocentrus centrarchus. NCBI lineage: Eukaryota > Metazoa > Chordata > Actinopteri > Cichliformes > Cichlidae > Archocentrus > Archocentrus centrarchus. The sequence goes on from NC_044356.1 coordinate 19,086,016, forward strand.
GCAGGATCTGAGTAGTGTTTTAACAGATCTATCAGCCGGCCTTTTTCTGGATGGAAGACAATTATCTCTGGAAGGCACTGACAACGTTTGGCTAACATTAGGATTAGCAGTAGAAGAACATGGGGATTCTGAATGCTCCGCTTCCTGTTTCACATGCAAGCTGAGGACAGGCCACTGATACTCAGAGACTGGTGGTGTGAATTGCGGTTGTATGGGAGGTTTACTGCAGGTCTCTTGAGGGCTGCAACATGAGAAATGATGGGCCAGTGGCGAGACAACAAAATCATCCTTTGGGTTGGAACAGCTCACATCAAGAGGACTCACAAGTCTTTCTTTGAACCCATCCAAGCCGCTAACAGTTGCAGTCTTCTCTAACTGAGGCTCCTGTGTCTGTCTGGCTTCTGAAAGAAAACAAAACGCAACACCATTTTTGAGTCTTTGAGAAATTGCAATTGCCATTTTTGAATTTCAGTCTTTTGTATAAATACATAAATACACTGCCTGATTTGTCACGTTCAAAAATACAGATGTGGTTATGAGTAATTCTGAGATTTCACACGGTTCACACCAAGTGTGTTTTTCATGTTTCATGTCAAATAAGTCATCTGATATTAAAGTGACAAAAACAGTTGGGAGCTTTGATTTTGTCACACACACACACACACACACACACACACACACACACACACACACACACACACACACACACAAACGTACGTTTAAACTGTCTCTCTGTGCACAGTACAGGTGATGTTGGTAAACCAATAAGATCACAGCGCCATTAAAATATCCACCAGTGGTGTATGACCCAGAATAAAAAACATGCAGTGGATCAGGTAGCTTCTTCTCACTTTTATTTTGAGCCTCCTCTCTCCTGCTGCCTATCACCCTGAGATTGAGGAGCAAGGAGTGAGGAGGCTTGACAGCGGCGCAACAGGTGAAAATTCACAGGTGTATCCTTTTTGAAAGCCTGTTGACCTGTGATGTTTAAAAAGAGAGACAAGGGTGTGACACCATGACAGGAGGACTGTACAAATATGAGCTCTTACCCCATTCATAAGCTGTACTAGCCATTTATAACTGTTATAAAAAAATGTGTCCTTCAGCGTTTGTGTTTATGTGAAGCAATTTCTGTGACACATTCTGTGACACTCACGCAGGCATGTCTCTCTGCATCGTAACAAAGATGCACTGAAGTGTACTGATTTTCTTGGTAAACTATATTCAGAGTGAATTAACAGCGTTAAGCTCAATACATAAAAAAAAGGCAAAAGTTAGTGCAAAGTTAGCTCATCTGGCTTACAATCACATTTAAAAAGTTATTGTAATTTGTGAAGCGCAGAAACAATGTTACTGGTTTTGTTGTTAGAAAAATAGTTGCTGTGCTAGTTATAATAATAATCATCCTTATATGAATTGCTGCTTAAGTTGTTGTATGGACAGAGAAGTGTCTACGTCAGGAAGAAAACCTTTTATGGCCTCTCAGAATTTATTTTGTATAGAATGCACTTTCTTGATCTAAGAATAAGCAGAGATGTGACATCATCTAACTGCAATCTTAATGTCACCCTCTGACCCCTGTCTGAGTTCCCCATTTGTGTACCATATTGTCAATAGATGGTAGGGAAGTGAAAAGCTATTCTAATGTCAGCTACTTAAAAGGGTCATACAAATGTACAGAACCACTCAAACGTTTGGATGTTTGACTTTTGTATATTTTTTTTTATTTAGCTACAGAGAACAGTGTATGCCTTGTTTTCCAGGAAGAAACCAAGACCAAGCAACACACCTTGACACAGTTCCTCCAACTCTGCATGTTTTTTTCTTCTTCCTAGTCTGCACTCCTTTCTGTGTAAAAAATCAAAGCACCCTATATGTAATCACATGTATGAAAGTGCTCTGCGAGACCACTTCGGAGAGGATTTGCAGAACGCCTAAGCTGAGACATAACTGCTCCTCTTTCAAAATAAACTGCCTTAAACTGAACTGAGTCCTTTGTGTCTTCCTGAGTTTAAGTAATTTTTCTCACAGTAGTCTTTAGTTGTTTGCATTGCACAAAGCAATGGAAATTAAAACTACTTACTAAATGAGGATAAGTCTTTGTGCCACCAACTGTTTTAATTAACCCAAAAGCCTGTGTATATTTGCACTTTCAAATTTAAAACGGAAGAGAAATCTACATGTCATTGAGTGAAATAAGTAACTGATTAAGTCAGTAATTGATCCTCTAACAAACCCTTGTTGCTCCATGCAAGAGGCAAGATCTTGCACGGAGCTCCAGACCAAGGGTGACAAATGATCATTTTATATTTCTTCCATTTATTTTAGAGGACCAAACACTTACTTCCCTCAATGACATGCAAATCAATTTATAATTTTGATGTAATGTGCTTTTTTTTTGGATTTCTGATTGATATTCTGTGTCTCCCCATTAAAATGAAATACCATAAAAACAGGGACTGTTCATTTCTTTGGAAGTGAAAGAACTTATAAATTCAGCAGGCGATCAAATAATTACTCCCCACTGTATTTTAGTGATGGCATCAACCTGTAGTAAAATTTCAGTGTTGGGAATATTATCTCACCATTGTCCCTTCTCTGGTATCTCTCAAGTCTTTGAGCTGATGGCATTTCTGCAGGGAGAGACTCTTTTGGAACTGGCCCCTCATCAGGATGCTGGCCTGTGCAACAGAAACGAGAGGTCAAAGTTCATACTCCTACTTTCCTCCTCTAGTTAAACTGCACATAAATAAGACGAAACACTGATTTAACTGGTTGGACTCACTGTTTTGTTGTGGAACAAAGACGCCGTGCTTGTGGCCGCTCTTGATGTCTTGCATCATTTCCTCTTTTTTTGATGCGTCTGCATTTGTGAAATTCTGCAATTTTTCTAAAGCTGCACAAACCAAACAGCACAGTTGACCTGTTACTATAGATTCACTTCACCCATAAACTCTGGATAGTTCCAACTTGGAATTAGCGTTACCTTCACTGAATGGAGCCATCCGAACCCATTCGTGCATCTCCTTTCGCAGCGTTATAACCTGCGTACAAAAAGGGGTGACAATATTAATTGTGAATTTCCCTCTAGGATCAATAAAGTTATTCTTAATATGATTATCATTATAGGTAAAGACAGCTCAGTACACTTAAAGAACTGATCACATCTTCAGCAGATTCCCCTAAGGGTATTTGATATAACGTTTAGTTCAGTATATGAACTTAACAGACTACCTCTGGACTACGAGCTTGCTCCCGCTCTGAGAGCATCCAGGAAACTTTCTTTAAAAGTTCCAGTTTCTTCTCAAAAGACAGGTCTTTGTCTTCCCAGAACTTATTCAGGAATTGAGGGTATTCTCGCCGCTGAAAGACATTACATTTTAAAATGTAAGAACATATGTTGACCACTTTAATTATTTAAACGTTTGAAAATTATTAAGACAATACACACCACGTATTCCAACTGGTGTTCGAAGCTGACTATGTGCTGACAGATGTCACGGTGAGAGATCATCTTCTCGCAGCATACACATAAGAAAAATGTTTCCAAAGCAATCCCGCGGCACTCCAACACACAATCCTGACCTGATGGAGAAACACCAGAAGCACACAATGCAATAAGTGAGAAGAAATAATGGAATTGGAAAGGATTTGCAGTGCAGGATGGACACACTCACCAATGATTGGTTCAGTATCCAGTCCCTTCATTTTCAAGAATATGGACAAATTACTGTCAGAACCGGAGCCCCGAATTCTTCTCCCTGTGGCAGCCACACACAATAATGAGTTTGTACTTTCATTCACAAAATGGAATACCAACAACACTGCCACCAACCTGTTGGAGCTTTGAAGATTGTCCGTGATGCACTGTGCTCTTCGGGTCCTGGGTAGCGTTTAGGCATGTGTTCCATCCTCTGACTGGGTTTCAGCTGGTTCTGCCTTTCTGAGGGCCCTGCAGCAGCTACAGAGAGTGGCTCTGAGCAGCTGAATTGTACAGGCGTGGCTTTCTGTGTGCCTCCTGGCACGTTCTGTGGGTCCTGAAATTTTTCACTCTTCCGCCGTTTTGGTTTGCGGTCAAAAGTGTCTCTATCAGGGAATTTGGCAAATGTGTCCGTGTCTGAGTTGGCGTCAGGAAGCTCTGCCAAAATGCAAGGTTTGTCCATGGTGACTTTTGATAAGTTAGAATGAAGGTAAGGTGTAGAATGACAGTTTGTGTAAATAAGGGATAGTGAAAATGGAGTGTCCAAGTAAGGGTTAGGGTGCAAGAAACTCTCATAAAACAGGATAAGAAGCTAATAATGTTATCAAGATAAAATATGTACAAAAAGCTCTCAACATTTACCAGAACTCTGAAGTGCAGGCATAACTTCAGTGTGAGCCTGAACCTTTACATCTTGCTCAAAATTAGTTAGTGAGACCGTTTCTAAATTAAGCAGAGATGACTTATTAGTTCAGCTTTTGATATCTAATATATGTAGGATTCTGTAAAAACCTCAAGACAAACATGAATGTATTACCTGCAATTTCCTCAACTTGAAGCTCATCTTCAATCAGGTCATCAGATTGTGTCTTGTGACTTTCATTATGTTGCACATTTATCCCTGAGAGAAAACAATTGCATTAACAGGATCAGTTGCTGGTACTCATAATCTAGGAGCTTAAAAAAAAAAAAAAAAAAAAAAAAAAAAAAAAGGTCTGATTTACCATCATCTGAGCTTGAAACGTCACATGGACTGGCAGAGGCAGCATCAGCCAGGGAGGCCGATGAGACCTGCAAATTGCTCTGACTTATTGCCTTCACAAATCTGACAGCTGAGAATCAAAAGAATACAGGGAAAAAGAGTTGAGATCAAGTCAGTAACTCTCCTGCATTTCTTGGTTGTGACGAACGATATAAGACTTTAGCCGTCATATCAGCCTAAAGCGTTCTGGGCATTCTCCTCTGACAGCAAGGTATTTTCACCCAGAGAACTGCGGCTCACTGGATATTTTTCTATTTCAGACCATTACCTGTAAATCCTTGAGATGGTTGTTCAGAAAAATCCCGACACATCAGCAGTTTCTGAAATACTTGGACCAGCCTGTCTGGCACCAACAACTGTGGCACATTTACTTTTCTTGACGTTTGAAATTCAGCAGATTGTCTTGAGCGTGTATGCGTGCCTAAATGCATTGAGTTGCTGCCATGTGATTGATTAAATATTGGCAACTGGAGCAACTGAACAGGTGTGCCCAAACAAGGCCGGTGAGCGTATACTTCCAACCATTACAGGTTTCATTAAACACAGATCCCATATTGGACAAACGTACTGTGCACAAGCATGTGTTTGCAAACAGTAACTATTTATAATAAAGGCAGCAACTAACTGAATAAAATAATTTAAATATTTCACCAAAAGATATACTCCAAATACCAATTAATAATGGAACGCCAAATATTAAAAGAAAAAAAAGAAAAAAAAAAAAGACAGAAAACTGGAGTCAGTAACAATAGCAGAAATGCATCACTTTCACGTGTTTGTTTTTTACTTGCTTTTCAGATATTACTCTAAAATAAAGCTATGACAGACTGGGCTCCAAAGCTCAGATTGCCATGGTTTTCTATAAATAAATAAATAATAAAAAATTCCTTCTCTGAATTTTCCTTTTTTATTTTTTGTCAGCTTAAAACACCACAAAGCCTGTTCTTGCTAAACTTTTTATGTGCTTAAGAAGTAGTACTGGGATCTCTTTACCTTCATCCTCTGGAAGATGAGCCAGCTTTTCATACACGTCCTTCTTCACTTTCACAATCTAGCAGAATAAATATAAAATAATTGTAATTAAAAGCTCTACATTGAGAGCTGACATTTGACTTTACTTCGCTCTCATGGATCTGTTTTATTACATATCACCAATTGGTTAAAAAGCAAAAAGCTGTTAATTATGATTTAAATGGTCTGTTAGGAGACTTGTGAGGGTCACCTGAGGTCTGCGAGGTCCTAGTTTTTTCTCAGCCTCCGCCAAGGGAGTCGCTATCTCGTTCAGTTTTTTCTCCATCTCTGATGGCTTTGCGGTCCATTCAGGGAACTTCATTTTCTAAGAAAATGAACACACACACACACACACACACACACACACACACACACACACACACACACACACACACACACACACACACACACACACACAATTAACACCTGTATAGATGACCACCTGCTCTACAATCTACATTGCCAATAGACTTAAAAATGCACGCACCACATATTTTTTCCAGTGGTCTAAGCTGACCAGGTGATAGTCACTGGAGTTAGTTAGTTTCACTGAACACAGCTTACAGTAGACTTGCTGCTTCTCCTCACATAGTATTACAATCAGCTCATTTAAGCCTAAAAAGCAATGACAAAACAGAAAAGCAGACTTATGGTTAAAAAAAAAAAAAAATTCATAGAGAAGTATGGAGTGATTTTTAATAACACCACCACTTGCCTACTTTAGGAAGGCCTTCACTTGGCTTCGTCTTACTCGTGGAGGTTTGTGATGGCTCTGGAGGCGGCTTCTTGTATTCAGGCCTGACAGCTGTGCCCGTGGCCTGATGAGGAGCAGCAGCAGGTTTTGTACTTTTCGTCACATGAACGGTCTTAGCAGAAGTTTCCACATTTTCAGATATAACTCTGGTTTTAGGCTTTTTAGCGGCGATCACAGATGGGATTTGAGGTGAGGCTTTGGTTTTTGACTTATGTGGTAGAGGTTTAGGCACATTTTCACTTTTGGAGGAAGGTGCAGTTTTGCAACTAGCCTCTTGCACCACTCTGGATTCTGTCTGCCGGGGAGGCGCATTGTTTAAAGAACCGCCTGCTGCTCTCAATGCAACTCCAGTTCTGCACACCACCGCAGATTCTGCAGTTGGCTTTGTGGTTGACACAGACGCCTTAGAGCTAGTCCCTGGCCGTTGGGAAGAAGCTGGGGTATGTTTGGTGGTGGTTGCAGTGTAGGAAGTAGTAACCATTTTTACGTCTTCCACGTTTGAACTGCCTTCTATTTTTGTTGATTTCACACTTGTGTTTGGAGTAATACCGGCTTTGGAGTGGGTGTTTGTCCCACTTGCACTCGACACATGCAGACTTAACGTTTCTCCACTTCTTCTGGGAATAGTTGGACAAGTTACAGATTTGTTAGCTGGCTTGGGCACTTTGTCGCTCTGTGTGTCCTCTTCATTTGATGGCGGGAGAACTTGAGTTATTTTGGAGGTGGCTGTAATTACTGCTGACTCTCCTGGATCATCAATCTCCTTCTTCACTACCTTTAAAGAGAAACAATGGCATTTAGTAGCTCATTTGTTTTTAGACAGTCACAACTACACAAACAACAACCATTTACAACCCTTTCTGGCACGTTAACATTACATTTCTTTTGTTAAAGCCACCGCAGTGCAGTATCACTGCACTGACAGATGTCACATTTTCACAGTTATTTTAGACCTCAAAGCCTATTTAAAAAGGAAAAAAAAAAAATCTTAAAAACACATTTTCATGACCTGTATTGGTTCGTAATGTTAAGGGCTCACAGGTTTCCCTCTGGCTGAAATTAATTAGAAACAAAGTTTCCAAAAAAAAAAGAAACTCACTGGAGAAGAGCAGAATCCAATGCCATCTGTTTAGACATACAGGTCAAGAAAACACAAAAAACTCCCTTGGAGCATATGCATATCACACAAAACAAAAAACAAACAAAAGAACCAAAACAGACAGTAACAAAAAAGACAAAGACACAAACACCACAAAGACGAACATAAGAAAAAAGAGAAGAAAAGGAAAGAGATAACCGGACAGACGCAGGGAGACAGGAGGAGAGAGAGTGTGAGCGGGCCTCCCAGTACTGAGTCCTTATGAGGGGGAAAAAGGTGAGCCAGCTCCTCCCCTTTCTTTGAGCCCTCTTAATGTAAACACTCTGCTCCCTTTTGAAACCTGATCGCCAAACTCACCAACTTCAGGGCAACTTGCCAAGCTGCTTTTGGGAGTGCGCATAAACAGACACTTGTCATCGAGGTGAACCTCTCCTAATGACAGGTCTGACAGACCTAATAAATAATGCGGTCATCCCCAGGCTAAAGACATTTGTCACAATTAGACACAACCCCCCCAATTAAATTTATATCCCCCTAATATTTCACATTATCCAGACGTGATCAGTCTGAATCACATTTAAAACGGTATACACAAAGTGAAAGTGAGGCCTCACGCATAGTGTAAAATTAAGTATAACAGGCTTCGGCCCTAAACTACTACCCTAAGCACACAGTGTACATCATTCCAGTGTAAGTAAGACCACTATTACTACTAATAAATGATACTATAACTACTACTATCATAACAATTTTAAAAGAATTCCCAACATGTGGGAACTTTAAACTCCATTAAACATTCCCCACTAAAGTGTACAGACTGCCCTTCCCTCACCAGTCTTAAGGTTTTATTTCACTAAGGAGACTAAGGACACTCTACCAACCACACAGTTATCAAAAAGAAAGCAGTAAAATGTAATGTACAGTTTGTCATTCTATTAATAAAAATAAAAATAATAATAATACAAAAAATAACGCCACTGACAACATACTTGATTTACCGTCATGCTGCCCTTTGTATAGTCACGTCTGTCAATTGAGATGCCCGCAGTTTTCATGCACGGTGAAGCTGAGGACGAAGGGAGTTCACACCCACCGTCCTGCTGAGTCTGAAATGCCCTCACTGCCTGTATGGCTGGTAAGATAACAGGCACCACTGAGGAAATGCTGCACTTTGGTAGTTCTGTCTCTCCAATCACACCTAACTGGCTCCACTGAAATGCAGTAAGAACCCAAAATTTTTAAAAGAAATTAAAGAAAGGTGCATCCTTACCTGACTGAAAGCTTTGTTTTGATATGCTGTTGTAAACGTCTTCATTCACATGAACATCCTGCAGTCAAGGCAGAAAAAAAATTAGTAACACAATTTATTTTGGCTCTTAGTGTATAATCATCTACAAGCAAGAGCATTAAGGCTCAGACCAAAGCTGAGCTTTACCCTTGAGTAAATTACACCATTTTATTCATTTACTGTGCATTCCATGCATGCAAATTTAGTAATAGTAGACCTTTAATAATTATGAATTTATTAATTTTTTTTCCATTCAAATTTGAATTTTTGTGGCATTATGGTCATATTCATTCCCCCTCTTCAGGTTTGTTTTAAAGAGCTAAGTCACAGTTAAAAGTAGGGGTTAAAAAAATAAATCAGTTTAGCTGAAGCTATTATGAAATAAGTCAATGCTGCCAAATAACATGCCCAAGATATAATATGCATCTGCATGAAAACGGGATAGTCTCCATTTATTAGAATCTTCTGTACATGCAGCATGAGCTTTGCACCTAAGACTCGAAGAAGCCCAACTTAGAATTGAGCATTTACTCACCACCAGATGCACCTTGTGACAGTCAAATCCCGTCAGATGGCTGACGATGTCTTTCTCTGAGATTTTCAAAGAGCAGGACTCGCAGAGGTAGACTGGCTCATGTGGATGACAGCAGCATTTGAGCAGGGCACTTAAACCTGGAGAATGCATATGTTTACTATCAATAGGGTCTAATATTTAGAAAAAAATAATTAGCTTTCTAAATAATCAGGAAACAAGTAAAGCCACTATTTAACATTATTGAAAGCGATACAAGAGAAAACTAACTCTACATATAAAAACAAAAACAGTAATATATTTCCAAACCTTTGTCCATTGCTGCTTCATAGGCTTTATCCATTTTCTCCTCCTTTATTTTAATACCGGTCATTTTGGAGGCTTCTTCACAAGAGTCTTCTCTGGAGTTCAGACGCTGTCTTTTAGGGCAGCTTTCTCCCATTTCTTTCCCTGCATCCCCAGTAGAACACGGGTCCTCTTGTGATGTTTCAGACACACTGTGCGGCCTTTTTCTTTCCTTTTCTTTGTAATTCTTCAACTGTGCTGGGACATATTTGCTACTTGTGCTCTTATCTATTCCAGCCTCTGCTCCATTGTCTTTGCTTGCATTGTGGCAGCTTTTTTCCTCCCCTGTTGGTTCTTTTGTCTTAGCCTCTTCTGGCTCCTGCTTTATTGCCCCACATGCATCTCCTGTGCTCTTCATCTTCTCTGTTTGTGAAACCACCTTACTTTGGGACTCTGAGTCTTTACTTGGCAAAGGCATCTCTTTTTTGATATTTTTCACACCGACTGTATTGGTGCTGCTGTTTTTCTGATCATCTCTCACATCTTGCTCAACTTTTACAGTTACCCTGGGAGCTGAGAAACATACAGAATATATGTCAGTTTGAGTACAGCTGTTTTTAACAAAAAACTGGCAACAAGTCAGCTTTCCAAAAAATGACAATGCAAAAAGGTAAAGCGCGTAACTTTCAGGTAGCCAACAGCCTACCCCTGCAACCCACAACCCACAAGAGGCTTACCCAGTTTTCTTTCAGGTCTAATTTGGGGTTTAAGGTTTCTTTTCCTATATTTCCTCACCACAGATGTCAAAATATGTGTTGCTGGAACAAAACAGATGAACAGCCAATAAACCAATTTTGCTGTAGATCACAGTGAAAAACATTCATTGCCACATATATAGACACTCACCTCTCATGTAGCTGCATGGCTCCTCGATGGGACGGTGCAAATACACTACCTTAGAGGGAAGGCAGATTCAAAAGCATAAAAGTGTGGCAAGAGGAGAAGCTAACTTACCAGAACCACCTTTATCCATGTAATACAGAATACCTGTATGTGTGAATTTCTCTGTATTTTTGCTGCCTGTTTTGCCAAGTCCAGTAAGGTCTCTGCATCAGTTTTGGTTGTTAGTGAGCCTGGGTGGAAAGCATCCTGCACACAAACACATAAATGCTGTTTCAAAATGTCATCATTCGCTTCTTTCAAGGTTAATCCAAGGGATGAAGATTTTTTTTTTTTTTTAAATCATATTGGAAAAGAGAGAGACCACAGTCACCACTTTATTTCTCTAAATAAACAATATATAGTATTGCCTGTATTAGTATGACATAAGTATATAGTATCATACCTGCGAAATAGCACACTGAAATTTGATCAAAAATGTGTTTTATTTCCATATTCAACCTAAGATAAGCTAAAAGATAATCTTATTTGTCCCACATTGTGGGAAATTTACAGTGTTGCAAACATCAAGGGACAATGTGAAATTGACTGTTTAAAATATTATGTGCCTTGCAAATAAGAAAGTATCAAAACAAAAAGTATTAGTCCTCTACCTGCAAAACTGTGGTTTCTACAAGCATCTAAATCTGATGCAAGATATTGAACATCTAAATATTTTAGGGACAATTTTAAATTGTCAGGCAAATCTCAAGATGGTCAGGCTTAATGTGACACCAAACTCTGAAAATAGTTTCTGCCTGTAACATAGCACATTACTAAGCTAATTTTTGAAAGTTAACACCATATAAAAATACAGGATAGAGGCTAAAATTATTTGCTTTACTAAGACATTAAAAGACTGCTGTCCGTTATCTTTTTAGTTTGCCATTACCTTTTCCAGCTAACCGTTAGAGCTGCAGTGTTAGCCAACATGCTATCAACACTGCCATTTAAAGATTTTTTTTTTTCACAGCTAATTAAGCCAAGAGAACAAAAACCGAAGACCAGATAACATTTAGACTGGTTAAGTTTTACCAAGAAGTATCATAATTACATCTGCGATTTTCCCTACTTTGATATATTTGTCATTTTCTTTGATTAATCATTACTGGCTAGCTTAGCATAAAAATGCTATTGTGGCTAACAGCTACCAGGCATCCAAGTTAAATTAAACTAAAGGTGATTTTATACTCACCTGGAGAAAACTGTGGCTTTGGTTGTTTTGTCTTTCTGGTATTTGTTCCAATCTTACCTGATACTTTAAATTTAAATTCAGTTATCATGGAGTCATTATTTTGTCCCAGCGGTCCCATGTTCCCTAGGAATAATGGGACAGATACACTGCCAAAAATACACCTGTTAAGTTCCTTTTTAGCCAATATCTAAATCAGCCAATAAAATGGCAGCAACTCAAGCATGTCTTCATGCATGAATGTATTAAGACCATATGCTGAAAACAGAAGAAAAAAAAAAGGGGGCGGGGGGGGGGGGGGGGGGGGGTGAATCCTGAAGTTCAAACCAAACAGAATGGGGAAGAAAAGTGATTTAAGTGACTAGGGACTACGGATCTCCTGGGATTTACCCCACACATCCATCTCCAGGGTTTACAGGTGCTGGTGATGATGTAAAGGTGTGCATGACCACAGTGCACCCATATTGTGATGGATGCTTCCAGCAATGTTGAATCTATTCCATGAAGTATTAAGGTAGTCCTAAAGGTAAAAGGAATTACAGCCCAGTACCAGCAAGGTGTACCTAATGAAGTGGCTGTGAATGTATGTGATCCTCAGGGTCCTTTGTTTCTTAAAATATACAACTGTGGTGAGTACCAAATAAATAAAAACAATAAAATTGTGTTCTACTTCAACTCAAAGTAAATCACTTGTAGATGCTTTGTCAAAACCATCTTTCAATAGTTCTTGTCGTCATGGATCGATGTGCTGTGGATTTGTTTTTCTGTTTTTTGTTTCAGGGGGTTGGCAGGCTGTTTTCTCCTCCTCTTTTGGGCAGGGCTGGAGGCTGCCTTGCGGAGGCTCTGCACACCTGTAGTGAGTTCATTCATCAGGATGATATTTAAGGGTCTGCTCTGGCCTCCTGTCCTTGCTAGAGTGTCTGGAGGCTCTGTGCATAACCGTGGAGTGTTGTTCATTTTCTCTGCAGAAATCATCTTGTTCCTTAGCCCGTCTGCCTGCCCGCCCTCCTGAAGAAAACATCACATCGCTCGAGCCATCTTCCTCTCCCTCAGGACTTTTGTCATACTGCTTCCCACGTAAGCCTCCTCCTCTGCTACCTCCCTATGTCCATTCATGTAATGCTTACTACAGTCCCTAACGCATCCCTCCCTCTCCCTCCGTCTAGACTGACCCGTCGGCGGTTACACCCCCCCGCAGTTTCTTAGGAGTTGGAGTACAGTTTTAAGAGAACCTCTCAGAGCCATCTCCTGGTTTATGGTGTTTTTGTTGGTGATAAATTGCTTAAATTGCTTAACCCACTTATAGTCCTGCCTCAGTCTGCAATTGGGTCCTCCTTCGCTGCGCTCCTGTTTGTGACACTTGTAGAGTCCCAAAAGTATCAAAGTGTGAAAAATCTGAAATCTATTGATCAGTGACCGAACAAATACTAGAATGACCCAGGGCCAGCTGGTTCTTTGTTTTATACCCTCACAACCTCAATGTCATACGCAGTGCACTTTTAATATGTGATACTTTTTGTAATTATCCACAACAGTTGCCACTCAATTTTTTTTTTGCCAATAATATAAAAAATTACTGTATAACAACAACAATCACTATAAATAGAAAAATAACAGAACTAGAATTAAAAAAAATAAATAAATACCAGAAATTTTGCAACGTGTTCACGGCTGAACACATGGTCATGGCATTCATCATTTGACAGTCTCCTCTCACAGAGCAAACACAGAAATCCTGCTTCTGGGGAATCGGGTCTTTTGTCAAACAAATCGTACATGACCACGAACTGCATGCCTGCAATGAAGAGGGAGAGAGCGTAAAAAGCACTTGCAATGCACCTGTGCTTACTGGTAAGACCGTTAGAAAGACGACTGGATGTAACTCAAGAATTCATTACATGTTCATACATGAATTAGGCTCATCCTGCCCTATAAATGTCCACGTTCAACATAAAATGTCAGGGTAACGGTCTAATTGCAATCACAAGTTTCCACACAGCACATTTTCCCAGTGGATGTGTGCAGTTGGTGAGACTGAAGGAAATCTAGGAGAGTTTGTGGCCACATTTCACATTTGGTGGGATGCAGAATTGGTGATATTCATCCTCTTCATGGGCAGGTTTTATTGAAGCCTGGACAGACAGATATAATCTGCAACTTAAGTGGTTGGCAGAGGTACAGCAGTAATTCTAGTTTTACTCACCAAGTAGAGGAAATGGTTCATTTTGCTGGAGTTTGCTATACGTTTGACACGGTGGAACTGCACAGGTGTAAAACAGAAACAAGCACAAGTCAGATTAAAAAGAATTGCACTAAAGTGACCATTTCAGTTACTACAACAAAAAAACAGATTTATCACTAACCTTCATTCTCTAAGACACTGTGCTGCTGTTCAAGTCCATTGAGTACTGCAGTCAAAGAATAAGACAATTGTTATTTAAGTTTGCTTAAAGAAAAAAAGTACTTATCTGGCATCATCAATTGATCATTGATTGCAGGGATGATATGAGGCAAACCTCAGTGCATGATTTTGATTTGGGAACTGTGGCTAAATATTTTAATCTTTGTTTACTCAGAGCGCGAGATGCAAAATGCTTTGGTCTGAGAACTATTCAGTTGCTTTGTGGCAAATTTGGAGTGGGCTGTTGTCAGTGCCAAACTTCAAAGCGAGGCAAGTCTTCTTTTACCAAGAGACCCTTTCAGAAATGAACTCAGTTGGTCTACAGAGTAACTATCCCTCAAACTCTCCTGTGCAGAGACTCAGTCCCCTCACAGTATGCAAATGAACAGCTCCCTTGGGCTTACTACTAATTGCCAGTGTTACATTCACATCCTCTTGTCACTGGAGGCATCATGTTTTCACCCACCCACTACCCCGGTTTATAAATAAAATTCAAAAAGTTTCCTGTTCTTGAGTCTTAAGTAATAAGTTTCATAATCTCCATAAAAGGAGTAGTTTTTCCAGAACAGAGTACTTTTTGGGGGTCAGGACCACTACATCTCAGCTTTTCACACATGGTCTTGCTCAAATCAGATTACACAGTTCAGCTTAACACCTGGATTATGCAACATAAGAAAATGTAATTGATTACATATTTACTGGGAAAGGATACTTCGTGTACTATACTGTAATGTGCATTTCAGTATGGATTAGGTTCTCTCTAAACACTTCAGTCTATAAACACTTGATTTCTGCAGTGCTGCACTCATAGTTGTAGTACTGTGAGGTCCTCTCATCTTGAGATTCATAACGACTACTGAAATACCAAGACTCTTCCCTGATTAGAGTTTGGCTGGACAGCCATGTCTTGGAAGATTGTTGGTGGTTCCCAAACCCTTTGAGTTATTGTGTTCTTGGGCATCTTCAGTGCTACTGTGTATAAACTTTACTTTCCTAATGTTCTGCCCAAATCCAATAGATTTAGTTAGAGGCAGGTGGAAGTTGGAGAGGTACCTCAAGGAACACTGAAAGAACTGTCACTGAATGCTGTTTGTAGATTTAGGAGTACACAACCAGACCAGCAATTATGCAAAGCAAGATAAAATCAGGAAACAGGTCTCATGGCTTCTCTCAGCTCTGGAATGTGATTATGCCCCTGATGTTTCAGTTCCTGGAACAGCCTTGGGGAATAGAGCAACTTCAAGGTAGCAACAGTGCACTATGTTTTAGTCTTATGAATAATTGTGCCCTAAGCCAAGTCGTTCACATTATACAATAAGCGTGTGTGCGTGTTTTTAATACTCAATTTTCCTCAACACAAAACAAGGGCCTTTTGTGTGTTAAACAAATGTGTTAAGCACTACACTACTACACTGCCTCCTTGCTGACTCCAATAATGGCCATAATTTACAAGACGAACTCCATTTTTTAGTCAGTATGACCTAAAACCAGTGAGTGATCAGGAAAGTATGACTGGGATCAAAAGGCAGGAGAGCTGAAAGCTATTTTCCCATAGATTTCTATAAAACTGGATGTCTTTAGTAACCATTGGAATTGTCCCCTGCTGGGCATTTAAAGGAATGCAGCTTTCAAAACATTTCCTTAATAGATTTCTGTTAAACAACACTGAGTAGTCATCAAGCTCATCCTGAGCTAGGAAAAAAAAAGTTGTTTGTGTTCCTACAAAACACAAAAAGTACACAGTGGTCAGAGTTGACTTTACTGTGTCACATTTCTGCTTTATTACAATGTCTTGTAATAACAAAACTAAAGAGGAAACATTTAGAGAGTCTCTTCTTACCGTCTCCAAAAGTAGGACGGGTGATCCTACCATATACTGAGAATGGAATATCAAGAACCTGACAAAATATAAAAATCTCAATTAGCAATGATGAAAAAAATAAAGTCTGCAGGAAATGATTATTTTTTACACTGAGGCCATTTAGAGGTACATTTTTCAAAATGGGGATTTTCCACTTTCATTTTGAAAAATTGAAAGTGGAACTCCTCCCACACCTCCAAAACTCGGGTGTGGGAGGAGTTCGGTGAGGCTATGGAAAAAGACTTTTCGGACGGCATCGAAGCGATTCTGGCAAACCGTCAGGCGACTCAGGAGGGGAAAGCAGTGCTTCACTCACACTGTTTATAGTGCGGGGGGGGTGCTGCTGACTTCAACTGAGGCTATAGTCGGACGGTGGAAGGAATACTTCGAGGACCTTCTGAATCCCACTGACACGCCTTCTGTAGTGGAAGCAGAGTCTGGGGATGAGGGGGATGACTTGACCATCACTGGGGGTGAGGTCACTGAGGTAGATAAAAAACTCCTTGGTGGCAGAGCCCCTGGGGTGGACGAGATTCGCCCTGAGTTCCTGAAGGCTCTGGATGTTGTAGGGCTGTCTTGGTTGACACGCCTCTGCAACATCGCGTGGAGATCTGGGGCAGTGCCATTGGATTGGCAGACCGGGGTGGTGGTCCCCATCTTTAAGAAGGGAGACCGGAGGGTGTGCTCCAACTTCCGGGGGATCACACTACTCAGCCTCCCCGGTAAGGTCTATGCCAGGGTGCTGGAAAGGAGGGTGCGTCCGTTAGTCGAACCTCGGATTCAGGAGGAACAATGCGGTTTTCGTCCTGGTCGTGGAACTCTGGACCAGCTCTTTATCCTCTCAAGGATATTCGAGTGTGCGTGGGAGTTTGCCCAACCAGTCTACATGTGCTTTGTGGACTTGGAGAAGGCATTCGACCACGTCCCTTGGGGTGTCCTTTGGGAGGTTCTGCGGGAGTATGGGGTGTCTGGCCCATTGTTGCGGGCCATTCAGTCCTAGTACAACCACAGTGAGAGCTTGGTCCGTATAGCCGGTAATAAGTCGGATTCGTTTCCTGTGGGTGTTGGACTCAGTCAGGGCTGCCCTTTGTCAACGATTCTGTTCATTATTTTTATGGACAGAATTTCTAGGCGTAGCCAGGTGGCGGAAGGCTTCTTCCTTGATGGCCTCAGAGTCTCATCTCTGCTTTTTGCAGATGATGCGGTTCTGTTGGCTTCATCGGGGGGGGCCTCCAGCTCGCAGTGGAACGGTTCGCAGCCGAGTGTGAAGCGGCCGGCATGAGAATCAGCACCTCTAAGTCTGAGGCCATGGTCCTCAGCCGGAAAAGGGTGGAGTGCCATCTCCGGCTCAGGAACGAGTTCTTGCCTCAAGTGGAGGAGTTTAAGTATCTCGGGGTCTTGTTCACGAGTGATGGGAGAAGGGAACGGGAGATGGACAGGCGGATCGGGGCTGCTTCTGCAGTGATGCGGACGCTGCACCGGTCCGTCGTGGTGAAGAGGGAGCTTAGCGTAAAAGCGAGGCTCTCGATTTACCGGTCGATCTACGTTCCTACCCTCACCTATGGTCACGAGCTTTGGGTAGTGACCGAAAGAATAAGATCGCGAATACAAGCGGCAGAAATGAGTTTCCTTCGAAGGGTGGCTGGCCTCTCCCTTAGAGATAAGGTGAGGAGTGCGACCATCCGGGAGGGGCTCGGAGTAGAGCCGCTGCTCCTCCACATCGAAAGGAGCCAGTTGAGGTGGCTCGGGCATCTGATTAGGATGCCTCCTGGCCGCCTCCTGGGTGAGGTGTTCCGGGCATGTCCCACCGGGAAGAGGCCCCGTGGTAGACCCAGGACACGCTGGAGAGATTATGTATCTCGGCTGGCCTGGGAACGCCTTGGGGTCCCTCCGGATGAGCTGGAGGAGGTGGCTGGGGAGAGGGAAGCCTGGGCTTCTCTGCTTAGGCTTCTGCCCCCGCGACCCGGCCCCGGATAAGCGGAAGAAAATGGATGGATGGATGGATTTTGAAAAATCTCTGCATCCACATGAAAGCAGGTCAGGTGACGTTACAGCGGTAACCTATAGAAATGTTGCCCAAATCCCTAATTTCCTTTGGGATCAATAAAGTATCAATCACCCCCAGTGCTGGGACCCCCCAGCACGGTTCATTAATTAGCATTTTACCTTCAGAACGATCTCTGTTGGTCTTCTTTCCTTCTCTTCTTCCCATGCCTCTGACCTTAGTACTTGATCATCCTGCAATTTCTCCCAGCCAAACGGCAGCCGCCAGGGATTCTCAAACAGCTAAGAGTAGAAGACAAAAGTCACTCATTACAAATTACAGTATGTTTCAATCACCTGCAGCTCATGTGTTTAAAACAGTAGTTGTGACCAGCTAATGCTGTTCTTTTCCCCCTACGGTATGTTAAGTAGATGCAGTAATTTAAATACAGCCTATAAGGCAGAGGCTCTATAGTGAAGTGGTTTTTACATGTGCCTAATAAGTGAGAGCTTCCTGGTTTGATCCCAGAAGATCCTGGGGGTGTTCATCAGGAAAGGCATCTGGCATAAATTTCTGCCAAATGAACGATGTGGAGCTATGTACTGTGGTGACCACTTGTAAATAAGGGTAGTTGAAAGTAGCTTTATATATGGCAAAAAACTCTTTTCAACTCAAATGAATTTGTAAGTCAATATTTGGTATGATCACATTTATTCTTCAGCACAGTTGTTTTAGGTAAACTTTGTGAATTCTTCCAGCGGTCTTCAGGAATAGTTCTCCAGGCGTCTTAAAGGACATTCAAAGCTCTTCTTTTTATGTTGGCTGCCTTTTATTCTGTTCTGTCATGATGATCCCACAATGCTTCAATAATGTTGAGGGCCAGTGCTGGAGACGCCAACCCATGACTGATGGTGTTCCATTGTGTATTTTTCTATCCAGGTATACTTTGACTGCACAAGCAGTGTGTTTGGGATCATTGACATGCTGAAAAAAGATGAAGCTGTTGCCAATCAAGACACTTTCTAGATGGTCTTACATGGTGGATCAGTTTCTAATGGTACTTTTCTGCATTCATAATGCCATCAATGTTGACCCAAACACCACAGGCTGAAATACAGCCCCAAACCATGACTTCCACTGAGACCATTATTGACGAGGCTTCAGTGAACAGTAGATGGTCACCTGAAGGGCCAGATGCACATCTCATGTCCTGTGTCTGGCATTTATTAGCTCCCCCCACCCCCACCCCACAGACATGACTTCCAGTTTTTTGGGGGTTTTTTGTTTAGGCCTGCCACTTATGTTATCCTCCAATTGTGACACCAGTACGTGAAAAGTCCTACACCTGGCAGTCTAAATGTCTTTGTGGTACCTTGACATGCAGAGCTGCGCTGGAGAAACAGCAGAAACAAAATCTACAGCTACGTCACTGAGGCTGATACAAACCATATCAGTAATCAATAACTCAAAATCTCACCAGTGTGTGTACGACATGTTTTCGTGACAGTAAGTGTAGCTCGAGGAAGGCCTGACAGACACACTCTTGACAAGCAAAGCACAAGTAAAAAGGCTCTGCTTCAACTTGAGTGGTAATACAGGACACAATCAAGGCTGTGCCTAAAATAAAAACAAAAGCAAATTAAATTATATACAATATTTTTCAAATTGACAGAACAAAAATACTGTGAGCAAACTTACCAATGACTGGTTGTTTTTTCTTCAAGCCCTCCATGACATACGAGTGTATGTTGAGATAAAATGGAGCTGTGATAAAGACAAAGAATTGACTAAATGAGAACCATGTGTGACTTTTCTAAAATACAAAAACATAAATGTGTGACCACAATTAGTTCTGTGATATCAAAATACTAAACAAATATTTAACAAAACTACAGTATACCTTTCATATAGGTTTCAGATCCTTCAGCTGTAGGTGGGAGAAAAAAAAAAAAAAAAAAAAAAAAGTTAAACAAGTTCAATTAATTTAGATGAGCTTATTACACAAATTCTGACCAAAAAAAACAAAACAAAACAAAAAACACTGTACCGTCAAAGATTTTCCACATCATCTGGGTAAGAACAAAAAGGAAGAGTTTTAACTACAGCTTAAAGATTTTTCCATAACAGCATTAACAACACTTGAAACATTCTGATGAAATCAGAACATTAAAGCTACCTTCTGGTGGCTCGCTTTTGACAGATGTCTGACATAATGGGCGATGTTTTCAAGAGTCATTCTGCAGTCCTGTTGCAAAGACAAAAAGCTCTTCAGGAGGTCATTGCAAAAAAAAAAAAAAAAAAAAACAAAACTGGGGGAGGAAGCTGAGAGAACCCACACAACATGCAGATTCCACACAGAAAGGTCAGGGGCAAGGTGAATTCAAAATAAGGACCTTCTTGCTGTGAGGCAACAGTGCTAACCACGGTGCCACCATGCTGCCCCACATTCAGGCTATTGCAGTCAAAATAAAATTCATCACCTGACAAAGTACTTTGCACCGTGGATTGTATGGCAGCATCTTTGCAGGTTTCATTGCAGGTGCAAGCTGCTTTTTGTCAGCACAAACTTTAAAAAAAAAAAAAAAAAAAAAAAAGAAAGTTTAGTTTTATATTTTTGCAATGAAATGAAAAAAACATTTCAAATGTTTTAAAGCAGTTAAAAGACCTTTAATAAACCTTTTTTTCCCCCGTCATTTTTTATACTAAAAGGAATTTTTTTAAAGTATAAAGTAGCTCTTTGAAAGACATTTCTACCATTTTTACACAATGCAATAAAAATATAAAGTTCACACTAATGCAATACGTACCCAACTTCTTCCCTGGTTTGACAGCTGCTTTCAGGCTGCACTTCTTGATTGATTCCAGTGTCTTCAAAGCTAAAAGACCAATCAGTAAAATATTACTCTACACTTCACTCAAGTTCCAGTTCATGCAGATGAATAAAACCTAAACCAAGGTTTAAAAATGGACACTAACCTTCTGCATAGCTTTTGAAATTTACTGACTTGAATTCAGCGGGCTCCAGGCTCACTTGCTGTGACAGAAAGTCATATTTTCATATGAATACAAATTAATGCATTTTCATTTGAAAAGCCTGAATATAAAAGTTACATATAGCTACCTTCATATCAGTAATTGCAGTTCCATGCATCGCCTCTGCTTGCTTTGAGAAGTCAAGAATCATGGATTCAAAGGCAGGGGTGTACTCCCTATAGCATTCTTTTGACAACAGTGTAGACGGATGCCACATTTTCTGCACAGAAACAAATTCAAAGTAATTTTTATTTTTTCCCCCTCACTACAGAGATAAACACTACTTCATTATCAGCAAACTTGGGCATTCCTAAATCCAGTTACAGACAGACAGTCTTATACTTCCCAGTTATGGATTAAGCATGGTCCTAGACTAAAAGGAAAAAAAAAAAACAAAAAAAAAAACAATGAAGACCACAATAGGAAAAAGTATTTAGTCCAGGATTAGGCATAATCCCTGTACTGGAAACTGGGCCTAAGTGTACAGTCACATTAAAGAAAAATATGAGTGCATCAAATGGAAATGGAAATGGATCCCCCCCCCCATCTTATCTGCACAACAAAATACTGGATGCTCTTTGAAACAGTGCATTCAGGTTAATGTGATAAACTCAAACAGGCTAATTGTAAAGCCATTTTTCTCTCACACACTCACAAAAGATCAGTCATATGGTAAAAGTGACACATCTGACACCTTCAAATCCATAAAATTAGAAAATAAGGTTTCTGATGATGGAGCAATTATTAAAAACTTGACAGTAGGAAATTATCTACCTCTGCCATCTAGAGTCTGTTGTTCGATATACTATTGGAGCATCTGGTGTCACGCTAACACCTAAAGAGTTCTCCGATGCCTTAAGAAAAATAAAGCAATTAAAAAAAAAAAAAAAAAAAAAAAAAAAAAAAAAAAAAAAGTGTATTCTTGAGTGTGTGGAGCCTGTCCCAGCTGTCACTGGCAGGCCCTTGACAGGTCACCAGTCCATCACAAAGCTAATACACTCAAACTAGCCAACAAGCAAACCCACGCATGCACCTAAAGAACAAAATACAAACCATGCTCCAGCCGACCGGTGGATTCTTGCTATGTAGCAACAGTTTTCTCTCTCTCGCTCTCATGTCCCTGCTACAGTATATCAATTCACTGAGAGCAAAGTAATTTAGAAGTGGCTGAGGTTTTAAACTATAGCCCATTTTGCTACAGCTGGCTGCCACAGCACATTTGGCCCAGGAGCAAACCGATGCAAAACCTCAAAATTTCATTACAAGATCTGAAAGCAACTCAAAGTCCTTGCCTCCACATCAGAAATAGGGTGCACAAATTTGATTTGTAAAGGAGGCATGCCAAAGAAGCCTTTGTCCTTCAAAAGGGTCATCAGGAACAAAACTATAGTTTGCCAATGAACATAAGCAAAATAGACAAATCAGAGTTTGTTAGCAACCATCTTTGCTACCCTCTCTGCTTCTTGCCCCTTCTTGTTGTTGAAAAATCAGAGCCCTACATAAAGACGTTCCTCAAAATGGAGGTCAGTGACAGTATCACACTCTGGACCCAGGTGGAGGTTGGCCTCATGGGACGACACTTGCGGTCATCAGGTTCTGTGTCTGACAATGCTGGGGATAAGTGAAAGCTGCATCAGGAGCAGGCAAAATTTGGGCCCACCCTGGGAGGGACACAAAAAGGAGAAAAGCTCCCCGACTTAGGAACAGATGAAGCATTGTTCAGGGTGCTAGGCAGCATGGCACTTGGCAACTGAGAGGCAAGATGTAAAGAAGACAATCTCATTCAGGAGGTTTAGTGCAAATTGCTAGAAGCATTCCCCACACAGCTGATTCCTGGGAATTATGAAGGGAAGCTGACAGGTTCTTTCCAAGCTGAACAGATGACTCACTGGAAGCTAGCAGGCTTTAGACCAATAAAGTGGAGGCTAGCGGTCCTCGCAGGCTGAGAGCTACCGGGCTCAGAAATTTGATCAGGCAGGGAGCTAGCAGTCCAGTGGCTGAACAACTCAGGAATAAGTTGGGTTGAGAATCACTGGAGAAATCCAAAATGTTCTCCAAGGTACTGCTGAGATGATCAGCCACATGTGGACATTCCAAAAAACCTAGGCTTAGAGCAAATTAATAAAACAAAGCTTCACTTTGTACTGAATATCTTCAGGGCTGTTATGGCTAGAGAGGAAACTTCTCCTTGAGGACCTCACCTCCTTGGGTTTCTCCAGGGGCAGACTAGCGTCTGCTGGATCCATTGTTGGCCAGATTGTTCTGTGACCAGTTCAGTGCAAAGAGGAGATGATTTGCATGCATTATCAGAAGGAGTTTAAAAAACAAAAAGTGAGCTTCATTTATAGAAAGCTGATACAACAACCAGTCGGTCAAATAAAACATAGTGAGTGAGCCAAAGGGGGGAAAAAAAACAAATCCACAAAGAAAACCAACACCGCACAGGTATATACAAGGGGGGAAAATAAAAAAAACCTGAACCAGGAATGGCTGGAAAGCTTGCGTACGGAGACATACACAGACAATCTGGCAAATGAGCTGTGGCAACAAAAGACTATAAACAGTGTGGACTGATTGGATAATGAACTACATGTGTGAAAAGACACAAAAAAGGCAGGAAGTAACCCAAGTATGGACACAAAAAATAAGTGATTTACAAAATAAAACAGGAAGTCACTTAATGTGGCAAAAATGAATGAACCAACCATAAATAAAACCCTAAGTCAAGGATCCTCACATCCAGACCTCGAGAGCCGGTGTCCTGCAGGTTTTAGATGTGTCTCTGCTTCGACACACCTGAGTCAAATATAGAAGTCATTAGCAGGACTCTGGAAAACTTGACTGCATACTGAGGAGGTAATTCAGCCATTTGATTCAGGTGTGTTGGATCAAGGACACATCTAAAACCTGCAGGACACAGGTTCTCGAGGCCTGGATGTGAGGATCCCTGCCCTAAGTCAAAGCCTAGATCTGAATCCAAAGCAAACTCGTGTCAAAGAGTGGTGGGAAAGATCAACAAAACACAAGAAGTTATTTCTGATAAAGAGGGTATTACTGGAGTACTTGCTTTTTCCACAGATGAAATTCATATCTATCGATCATGTTGCTGACTGACTGAAGGAGACTAGAGGTGATGTTCAACTGTTCAGCTCAAGGATCAAGAACCACACATTTATTGGTCTAAAAAATATGGAAAAAAAAAAAAAAAAACAACAAACAAAAAAACATAAATGCTGTCATCACCCACCTTGTATGTGTCTATTTGCTTTATGCTGGGACCACTAATTATGCAGTAACTAGAACATACATCAACCTTTCAACTCATAACAAAAAAAAAAAAAATTAATTACTTTTTCTTTTTTATCAAAACTTTACCACCACCACCACCCCCCCCCCCCCCCCCACACACACACACACACACACTCCTGAACTGTACCTATTTGAAAGTCTTTAGATTACAATTCTTCAATCTTACCCAACTAGTAAACTTACAATTAACGTATTAAATTAATATATTCTTTGATGCCATTGCTACTTACAAAATACCAAAAGATGTGGTCAAAGCTCAGGACGTGCTTGATGATCACATGGGCGCCCACTGTTAGGCTGCAGAGCGTGCAGAGATAGTATCTCTTCTCATCTGGTCCGTCACAAATGCACTCAACAAGGTGCTGCATACCTATGAAACCACGGAAAAGGGTAAGAAGGAGAGTGAGGGCAACAATTTATCCAACTCTGCCTCAAAATGAATGTCATGGATAAAATCCTTCCATGGATTCTTAATCATGTCGTTAAATTGATCAAATACATGCATATGACTATTGTTTTGGTAGATGTTACTAACCAAGAAGTGGATGTTTCCTGTTGCTGTCTTTTTGGTATGTCTGGATCGTCAACCTCTCTGACTTGAAAGCTAAAGGGGAAAAATTATTAGACTGAAGAGATCAAACATTGACTAAATGGCAATAAGGGTAAATGTGAAATATGAACACAGACATAGTAAATTGAGGTGTGACACCAAGATAAATGAGTTCGCGCATACAGTATGGTCAACATAAATTGAAAAGTAGTACAGTAAAAGGTGGCAGTTTTTACTCTAGCTCAGCCACTGTTGAAAAAAACGACTTCTAGAGCTCCCCGAGTCTAATCAGTGAGAAAAATGTGCACAAACCTTGAAACAGCTGGAGAAATTTTTCATTTTCACTTAGCGTGAGCATCACTGCAAAGAAGATTCAGATCATTTTCAGTAACATACAATTGAATAAAAGTGTCACACAAAAACTACATGGACAGATCTTATACCTTCAGAGTAAGTGCTCAATTTAAGCTTTTCCAGAAGATTTTTGGGTAAATGCAGCAGCTGCAGAGAGAAAACATGGAGGAAACGTAGATTATTTCCACTGTAATTATAAAATACTTTCCAAAATGGAGACCCTCTCATGATCAATCCTCATTTCTCATGTAAGACATTTTCATACGCCAGACAAAAACATAGGGGTTGATCCTGCTGACAGACAAGCAAGTATCACTAGAGACATTATTAGAAATCAGGAGGGTTATGTGCAGGACATACTCTCAGACCCTTCATTTGGTAGACCCTGCTGGTACTGAGTTAGACCCCCTTTTGCCCTCATAGCTGCATTAATTCTTTGTGGCAGAGATTCAACAAGGTGCTGGAAACATTGCTCAGATTTTGGTCCATATTGACATGATAGCATCACACAGTTGCTGCAGATTGGTTGGTTGAACATCCATGATGTGAACCTCCTGTTCCACCACATCCCAAAGGTGCTCTTTTATTGAGATCTGGTGATTGGAGGTGTTGGATTATAAATGACCATCAAACAGCACTGAGAATCACTCTATGTATTCCCTTCACATGAGCACAGAATGTACTGTATAAATCATATTGTACGTCCTTCACATGAGCACAGAATGAACTGTATAATTCATACTGCACCACACACAAAGTGTGGGAAAGAAACAAGGAGCACTGTGGGTGGGGTTTCCTTGCTTTTGAGTGACACCAGCTGCACATGTTTATGTAACCTTCCTAATAAAAAGTAGCTGGGAGACGTCCCTTTCTCAGAGCATAGACAACTCTGTACTATGCAGACTTGGGCCTTGCTCTCCCAGCTGGTTAAAAAGATACTCACGACTCTTGTGTGTTTTGTTAATAGGTCTCTTCTAAACGGGTCAGAACCCAACAGGAGGCCATTTGAATATAGTGAACTTATGTCAAAAAAAAAAAATGGTTTCTTGAACATAATGTGTTATCCTACTAGAAGCAGCCATCAGAAGATGGGCACACATGTGATCGTGAAAGGGATGGACATGGTCAGCAACAATAAGCTGTGGTGTTTAAATGATGCTTAGTTGTTACTAAGGGGCCCAGAGTATGTCAAAAAAAATTCGCACAACCATCAACCTGACACGCTGACATAAGGCAGGATGGATCACTGCTTTTATGTTGTTTACGCCAAAATCTGACTCTCCAGTCTTCTACTGGTGCACCTGTGCTAATTGTATCCTTAGTTTCCTGTTCTTAGGTGACAAGAGTGGCACCCAGTATGATCTTCTGCTGCTATAACCCATCTGCTTCAAGTTTCATCCATGTTGTGCATTTAGAGATACTCTTCTGCATACTTTGGTTGTAGTGAGTGACTTTTGAGTTACTGATGCCTTCCTATCAGCTTGAAGCAGTCTGGCCATTCTCCTCTGACATCAACAAGGCATTTTCACCCAGAGAACTGCTGTGCACTTGGTATTTTCTCTTTTTTGGACCATTATCTCTGTGAACCCCAGAGATGGTTGTGTGGGAAACTCCAAGTAGATTAGCATTTTATGAAATACTCAGACCAGCCTGTCTGGCATCAACAACCCATGCAATGTTCAAAATAACCTCCGTCACCTTTCTTCCTCATTCTGAGGCTTGATTTGAATTCAGCAGGTCATCTTGATCATGTATAAGATCATGTATATACAAGTATACTGAGTTGCTGTCATGTGACTGGCTGATTTTAGCAGTTGAACAAATGCACCTAATGGTGCATTAGTGGTGAGTGTAGTTCACAATACAAGAATGTTCACTCA
Source organism: Archocentrus centrarchus (assembly GCF_007364275.1). Classification (NCBI taxonomy): domain Eukaryota; kingdom Metazoa; phylum Chordata; class Actinopteri; order Cichliformes; family Cichlidae; genus Archocentrus; species Archocentrus centrarchus. The sequence continues at coordinate 19,113,230 of NC_044356.1, forward strand.
CACACACCCACACACACACACACACACACACACACACACACACGCCTCGCTTTCCCCTAATCTGGTACAAGAACCATCCTAAATTACCTGCATGCACATATGGCTTACACATTCTCACCTGCAACTCCTCAGGCCCTTTTTGATTTATTTTATTTTTAAATTCAGGTGACAGAAACTCTCTCATGTCCATGTTGGGGATCCAGGAGAAACTCATTGCATCAGGATGCTTGCAGTTCTATCAAAAAGCAAACAAATGAAATATATTTTATTTAGACAGACAGACAGGACAGACAGACAGGACAGACAGACATAAATACTGAGCAACTTTATGTTTGATACTCACAATGTAGTTGCTGTAATGATCAAGAGATGAGAAGTGCTTTAAAATGTCACCAAGCAAACACTTCTCTTCACAGATGTGACACAGGTAAAAAGAAGTCACTGTCTCTGGACTGAAACACAGAGTCACTGCAGACAAGCCTGGAAGAAAGTCCATTTAAAACAGGACGGTTACGTCAAACATAAAACATGCTCCTTTGTTTTAAAGAGACTGATCCGATTCAAATCCACATTCATCTAAGGCCTAAAACACTACTTGAAGCTACAAAGTTCATGCAGTTTTAATAGACCAACAGATACAATGAAAATTCACTTTTTTCCTTTATCCATGATGTCCAGGTGATAAATACTATGTCAGCATATATTTAAAAATATAGTCTAATATACAGTACATGTTTCTCCAATAATACAAAACTTAACATTTAGTTCACTAAAACTGCACAACTGCTGCTACAGCAATGCAAAAGGCAAACAGGTTTAGCAATCAATGACAATTTACTTTTAATACACTGATAAGTGTTTAAAATACTTCACAGACAGTAACAGAAATGATCCATATCTGTATTGTGCTGCACATATAAAGTGTGCCTTGGTCAGCAGTTGAATCTTCTAAGATGTCTCCTGACAAAATTTCTTTCCAGAGAGCACCATCTTTGTCCCATGCCACATGAATTAAAACAGAATAATTAAATGGTGTCTTCAGTTCTTCTGAGAACTCACAACACTCTAATACACAAGAAATCCCACATCACTCTTGAGGATCTTCATATAAAAATCTAACTGAAAATGCCTCAGCCACACAGGCCTAAAGGGAAGCCAGCAGCAACTGCCCACTATGGGTTTGCCCACAGAAAACCCAAATGCGACAACCTTCTAGTCACCCAAGAGATCACCAGGTGGTTTTCAGTGCAGCTTTAAAAATTAATTTTACAGCTGTCAGCAAGCAAGCTCCAGCAACTACTCCCAACTGGTCAATGAATACACATTTCTCCCCAGTGCTTGCCAATCAGTTTTTGGTCTGTGTAACCAGGGCCAAAGAAAATTATTCTTTCAGTTTGAAGGAAATTAGTTTTTATGAAGCTTTAAATATAAATCATAATATGCATTTGATTTTATTAGTCACATTTATTTGCCTGAGAAATCTGTCTTAGACTGGAAAATAAACATAACTGATAAATGGCACAGAAGCTCATAATGTTTGGTGTCATCGGGAACTTGGTGTTCTCACTTGGGTCAGCCAGCTGTTGAAATTCTCTGTTTTCCACATTTTGCTTTGTATAATGATGTAACCAAGACTGATAAGCTGTGACTATATGAAATCCTGAGCTGAAGAAGAGTGTGTGAGTACTTCATGTCACATCCAGTACCCTACTGGGCACGGCGTGCAGTTCTGACCCAGATTAATCTGTAAACTATGTGACAAATGGCTAATTAAATTTAATAATTGGACTCCTTATTCCGTTGTTTTGTGTCATTCCTGTTCGATAAATGAACACACACTAAAAGGCTTAAGCTCATATTTCTTCAAGTTCTACAAGCACATTGAAGACCTGAGACAGGGAGCTTGTAAACAAACTTTGAGCCAGGACTGTTCTTTGTCAAACTACTATTCCTAGAATCAACAGCAAGCTTTGCTGCTTTCCTGTAAATCTGTAACAGAGGGTACTTTAAAACAACTCACCCACAATGGAATATTTGATGTGATGCCTTTCTAATGGATCCACAAAAATGATGTGGGGTACAGCTACGCCTTAAAAAATAAATAAATAAATCGGTGAAAGGAAAACAGATCACTCAACTTTACAGCAATCTTCAACTTCCAATAAATAGATGACTAATACACATCAGGTTTAGTTACTCGTTCTCATGCAAGAATATACACGAGCACACAGTTGACGACACATGCACAACAATACATATACAACAGAAACACTCAACACTAAGAAGGGGGAAAAAAAGCTTACCAACATTCTTGATCTCATCTGAAAAGAGGTTTTTAATTAAATGAAAAAACAAAGAGAAATTAAATGTATAATAAATCAGAGTTAACATGAACACAATTAAATGTACACCAGAGTTACTGTCAAGTAAAAATTGAGAATTACCATTTGGGAAAACTTCTTTCAATTTCTGTAGGTAAAAAACACAGGAAACATGAGTTGGTTTATTACTGCTGATATAAATGTAGCAAAATGTGGGCACTTCTTATGACACCAAACTATAGGTACCTAGGCAACCATCTTGACATAGTCAAACACAGAACTTGTCTACTCACTAAAATTAATTCTCCTTCGTACTTTCTTTAGACAGATAAACACTTTTATGTAGCCATCAACACAGTAACAGATGCTTTTAGCTGGCTGGAACTAGCATTACACAAAAAAAAAAAAAGGTCCCGTCACATTTCTGTACTGGGTTTGGTGAGTTTCATGCAACATAATGGAAACTAGAAAACTGCCCCTCACAATAGACACTGCAAAGCTGCTTAATAAACAGTCATGCCAATAAAAATATGTCCATTAAGTCTAATGCTCACCTGGTAATGTGATTTTGTAATTATATGCTTCTTGAATTGAAACAGCTTGTTAAATCTGCACTGGCAGAACTGTGGGGGGAAAAAAAAGATGCATTGGTGAAACAGGCATTTGCTTGCATGCAAAGAATTTAGCAGGTGATCTATCTAGGGATGCAGACTGCTTCTACAAACATAAAAGAATGGGTCGCTCTCAGTAGCTCAGTGAATTCCTTCGTGGTACTGTGATGGGATGCCACCTGTATAACGAGTCCAGTCGTGAAATTTCTTTGCTACTAAATATTCCACAGGCATCTGTTAGTGGTATTACAACAAAGTAGAAGTGATTAGTGATTGACTGCAGAAATTTGGTGACCTTTGCACATTATGCACTGTGCAAAAGTTGCTGTTATTCACAGAGACCTCCAAACTCCTCGTGGCCTTCAGGTTAGCTCAAGAACAATACATAGAGAGGGATTCATGGAATGGGTTTCCATGGTGGAACAGCTGCACCCAAATCTTACAAAACCAAGCACAATGCAAAGCATCGGATGCAGTGGTGTAAAGCATGCCACCACTGGACTCTAGAGCAGACATCTATGGAGTGAGAATGCAAGCTTCTCCATCTGGTAATCTGATGGACGAGTCTGGGTTTGACAGCTGCTAGGAGAACAGTACTTGTCTGGCATTGTTCCTGCATTGTTCCATGTGTAAAATTTGGTGTGGGGTTGTTTCTCAAAAGTTGGGCTCGGCCCTCTAGTTCTAGTCAAAGCAAATCTTAATGCTTCAGCATACCAAGACATTTTGTACAGTTTCATGCTCCCAACTTTTCGGGAACAGTTTAAGGATGGCCCCTTCCTTTTCCAACATGACTGTGCACCAGTGCCAAAAGCAAGGTCCATAAAGGCATGGATGAACAAATTTGGCGTGGAAGACCTTGACTGGCAGACGACACACTTTTACCTGCCAATTTCACCTGACAGTACATGTTCTATGAGGAACCAGTTGTGTGGAGCTGTGTGGAGGATATCATATCATGGAAGGTAATGGATTTCCTCTAACTGATTGATAAGAAAACATGATTTTTGGCTTTCTATTATTAGATCTATTGTTGCTTCTTTGTCTGCTAATTTGTCCATGGTTAGAAATCTTATGGAATCTATAATCTTATAGATCGTTGAATTTTTATGAGCGAGTAATGCCACGAACAGCCACTTTTACCCTCTTAGAAATATTGCAAAAGTAAAGCTACTTTAATCCTCAAAAGACCCAGAAACAGTAATTCATGCTTTTATCCCTTCTTGAATGGACAAATCTAACTGTTTTTGGGACTAACCCATTCAGCTTTATTATAAAAACAAATGGTCCAAAATGCAGCAGACAGAATTTTTAAACACAGCTAAAGTCCATCTTGTCTCAGAATGTTTCGTTTCTTGTTTTGGCTGTGACCATCCTGACATTTTTCTACTTGAAAGATTAATGAAGCAAATTTCAGACTGCAAATTTTGCTTTAACCCTAATCCTTCCTTGGAAACACGGGGAGTCTCATTTGTGCTGTGGTCTGATTTTCCCCTGGCCAGGGAGTAACTTAACTGGAGGCTCATCTGGGATCTGAACTGGCTCTCAGACTCACGAGAAAATTAAAAATTTTTTGCCGATTTTGGAGCAAGATTATCAATGAATACTGATGAATCTGTGATTCCTCAATATTTTTGGACCTGAATTTGTTCACATTTTTTTCAGACAACTTTAAAGTGCCTCAGACACATACAAAACAATTATGAAGGTCTGGCTGTCTTAGAAAATTTCAAAACAAATGTTTAAACTGAATACTTCTATTACTACTGCCACCTCTTGTAATAGGAAATATAATATAATTATTACTTTTGATCATTTATAGTTTCCCAAAAACACCATAAACCAAAATAAAAATAATGCTGAGAATTACAATTAAATTAAATAAAACTCGACCTAAACAATACTAAATGAAAAGCTGTAGGCTTTAACCTTTTAATTTAAAAATATTATTTTATCTTGAATTACCTTCCATTAAAAATTATATATCCTTGCTGGAAGTCATCATTACAGTCTAATTTCTTAGAACTATCCCAAAGATGCTAGAGAATCTGGATTTCTTCTTCCCCCCCCCAATTGCAGTGAGTTTCTTTATCATATACTCTTGCCTTTTTTTTTTTTTCAGATCAACTCTGATATCCAAACCTTTTTTAACCTGAGCTACAGTATTTCAGGGGAGACTTCACCATTCCTGATATTGTATCCTGAATATTCGTTGTTTTCTTTGTTTGATTTGTTTTTAAATAGTCATTTATGTGGAAATATTTTAGAAAGCTGCACTTTTCTGACACTATTATTTAAGGTTTTTCAGTTGGATTTTCTCCTGAACGAGATTCCAGGAGACCAGCAGTTACTCGAGGGAAAAAAAAAAAAAAAAATCCTTAACCCATCAGCAGGACCGGTATCTGGTCCTATGCACAAGGCAGAAAAGGATGAGCACTGCCAGATCCCTATAAAATCACCTCCAGCAGGCCACTGCTGTGAATGTCTCTCAAACAATCAGAAACAGACTTCATGAGGGTGAACTGAGGGTCTGACATCCTTTAGTGAGCCCTGCACCCACTGCCAAGCAACATGGAGCTAGAGTTGTGCAATATTGACAAAAAATGACATCTGGATATTTTCTGTAATTTTGTCAATAAAGATAATAAACTATATTTTGCACCATTTTAAAAATGTGTTTGTAAGAGTCTTATATTTCTTAAACTTTAAGAAGTGCAAGCTAGTAAAATAAGACTTAAAGGATATTATTAACATCCATCCATTATCTTCCACTTTATCCCTCTAATTGCGGTCACAGAGGTGGGGGGCTGGAGCCAATCCCAGCATCATCGGGCTAAGGCGGGGTACACCATGGACATGTCACCAGTCCATCACACACTCACGCACACATTCACACTTATGGGCAATTTAGAGTGACTGACCGACCTAACATACTTGTCTTCTGGACTGTGGGAGGCAACCGGAGTACCTGGAAGAAACCCACACAGGCACGGGGAGAACATGCAAACTCCACACAGAACGGCCTGGATCGGGAATCGAACCCAGATGGTCTTGCTGTGAGTGAAGATGATCCTCACCTAGGAATTAAATCTAAAGCAGTAGTAGTAGAGGCTGGCGATGTCTGAATTTCTTCCCCTGGCGCAGTGTGTTCACTCATTTCCAGCTTTAGGTGTGTTGTTATACGCACGCGCAGCAGCCTATACTAAAACATGAAGTAGTGAACGCAGGGAGTCGAGGTGTTTGTTTTGTCCCAGTCAGTAGCATACTCCATAACGTCAACTCGCGCATCTTTAACACAGCAATTAAGATATTATCGTAGACAATATATATCACACACCCCTACATGGAGCCCAATTGATATTTGTCATAGAATACCAGAATTGGCAGATCCATCACTGGCACCCTGTGCTTTTCACAGATAACAGAAGTTTCAGTCTGACCATGTGACAGATGTCAAAGGGTCTAGAGAAGCCGTGGTGGTGGGTCAGTGATGGTCTGGGGACACAGATGCACAGACCTCTACATGCTAGGCAAAAGCACCCTAGCACCCAAAAGCCATTAGGTATTGGGATGAAATCTTTTAGGGGAGGAATAAACCCCAACCTAACCATCATTCACATGTTAACAAGATCTTGTTAACCGTTTAACACATTATAGAGTCATTTACACATATTTATCATACTAGTGTTCAACAACAGATTCTGCCTTTCTCCAATGTTTTTTCTTTGGTTTCTATTAGATTAATTGAATAGTCAAAAGTCTGAATTTAGACTCAAGAGTTGAGGAAGGGCCTTTTAGCTGCTCCTTTTTCAGGTAGCTTCGCATGTTTGACTTGGCAGATTTTTAATGCTAAAAACAATCTCCTCCCAGAATTAAACTGGGGATCTTCTGCTTGTTAGGTAAATCTATAAACCACTACCATATGGAGCCACTATTTTGATCTTCAGTACTATCGTACAGCATCTTATGAACCATTTCTGACAGACTCCTAACCAACCCTAAGAGTTAATAGTCTGTTAGGCTTAACATAAAGAAGCACAGTGATACTTTCATCTCAACACTAACATTGGCATGGTGACAATGACGAGCCTATCAGATCAGAGGTATTACTGTATATAAAATATATACGTGGCCACACATACGTATGACATCACCCATTGGACAGGGTTGCCTTCCATGTCCGGTAATTTTCATGTGGATGAAAGACGGTGACATGCTGCAGATGCAGGAAATCAGGAGGGAAAAAAAAAAAAAAAAAAAAAATCCATCCACAGATGTTTTCTAAGGAAGCTATATTTCTAAGCTGACAGCATTTTGTGTTTATTTAAATATGAATAAAATAAATATATAAAGTCAGTTCTCCAGAGGCTAGCCTTTGTGACCACTCAGCTGGATTACTGTGGTGTACTTTATATGGGGCTTAACAGGTCCTCTATTGCTCAGCTACAGCTGGTGCAAAATGCCACTGCCTGTTTTTAAGTGGTGCTCACAAACATGAGCACATTTCACCTATTTTAGCCTAACTCCACTGCCTGTGCATTCATTTTTAATATATATATATAAATAAAACATGAGGTCTAAACAACCTTTAAATTGTTCCTGTTTTTCATGACCTTTCCAGAGATGGGACATAAACATCACATTCCATTCCCATAGGAAATCAAGTAGCCTGTTTTCTGGCTCTCTGGCTTGGTAGTTTCATTGTATGCATTGTATTTGTATAAAGAGTGACTTGTGAAAGACTGCCCACTGGAATTCGCCGACGCCTGAGATGTAGTGATTGCCCCTCTTGCAAAAGAATTAAACTCTTACGAGAGCTGAGTGAGTGTGCCTGATTATTTGAAAATTGAATAAGTTTTCCGACAGGTACACTGATCACTACTTGATTCATCTTATTCAAACATACAGACAAAAGACATTGAAATGTTAGTGGTTAGCATTCGGCCATACCATCTGCCCCAGGAGTTTTCACATGTTATTGTGTTAACTGTTTACATCCCGCCCTCGGCAGACGCTACAGCAGTCTGTGAGGACATTCACACCACCGTCTCTCAGTTGCAGACAGCACATCCGCAGTACTTGATCATCATCTCTGGGGACTTCAACCATGCCGCACCTTCTTCCACTCTCCCTAACTTCACTCAGTATGTTAATTGCCACACAAGGGACAGTAAAACTATAGACCTGTTTGCCAACACAAAAGAGGCTTACAGCTCATGACCTCTACCCCCGCTTGGCCACTCATACCACAACCTGGCCATTCTTCACCCCACCTACAGTCCGAGAAGTCTGGAGAAACATGAAAAAAAAAATCTCTGCCCACTTTGAGGACAATGTAGGAGCCACAGTGCCTGCTGACCAGGGGTGGGCTAACAACCTGAATCTGTTTTTCATTAGATTTGACTCTGGGGCATTGACCACCTCCCCCACCCCTCAGGTCCCATCTACCCCCCTCTGTATGCTGTCTCCCCTCTCTCCTGGTGCAGTGCTATTGTTGCCTGCACTCTCCTCACCTTCACCCACAAGAGAGCACACTGGTTAGCCCAGTGCTGGACCTCCTGCAGTTCGCCTACCAGCCCGGCACCGGAGTGGACGACGCCGTCATCTACCTGCTGCACAGATCACTCTCTCACCTAGAGCAGGCGGGGAACACTGAGGGTCATGTTCTTCTCCAGTGCTTTCAACACTTTCCAGCCTGCACTGATGAGAGGGAAGCTGGAAGGAGCTGGAGTGGACAGGCAGCTGACGGCATGGACCATCGACTACCTCACCAACAGACCACAGTATGTGAGGTGCCATGACTGTATGTCTGATGTGGTAGTCCGCAGCACGGGGGGGGGGGGGGGGGGGGGGGCACACGGTCCTCTCACCCAGTCTGTACACTTCAGACTTCAGGTACAACACACACACCATTGCCACCTACAGAAGTTCTCAGATGATACAGTCATCATCGGATGTGTATCAGATGGAAACGAGGAATACGGGGCGGTCATCAGTGACTGGTGTGAGACCAACGCACTCCAAATCAATGCCAGCAAGATGAAGGAGATGGTCATAGACTTCAGGAGGAAGCCACCCCCCACAACACCGGTGAACATCCAGGGAAAGGACATCGAGACAGTGGTCTCTTACAAGTACCTGGGTGTTCACCTCAACAACAAGCTGGACTGGACTACAAACACAGATGTCCTGTATAAGAAGGACCAGAGTCGACTCCACCTGCTGAGGAGACTGAGGTCCTTCAGTGTCTGCAGGACTTTTTATGACTCAGTGGTAGCATCTGCTCTTTTCTGTGAAGGGCTGCTGTGGGGGGCTGCACCGAAAGGGACCGGAGCAGGGTTAAGCTCTGTGCTGGGATGTCCTCTGGAGTCTGTGATGGTGGTGGGTGAGAAGAGAATGTTAGCAAAGCTGACATCCATCATTGACAACCCCCATCACCCTCTGCATGAGACCGTGGGTGAGCTGAGCAGCTCCTTCAGTCAGAGACTGAAACATCCTCGCTGCAGGAAGGAGCGCTTTCACATATCCCCGTCGTGGGATCATTAAAGTTTTATCTTATCTCTTCTCTTAAAAGCTAAAATCTGTGGTCGAAAGGGTGAAGAAATTGACTGAGGCGAAGCAGTAACTGTTTTGACTATACTGACTGGAGTGTCTTTGAAGCTGCAAATAGTACCCCAAATGACTGACAGTGTTAACATCTTCAGTTTCTGTGAAGAAGAAATTTCTGCCAACCAAACTTTGCACATGTTCGACAATAGCAAACTGACTCACTGTATAATTGAGACACCTTTGCAAAACCAAGGGAGACACATACAGAGATGAGGACAGAGCCCTGCACAGGCAAGCTAGCAACACTGCCAAAGGAGATCAAAGTGGTCAGAAGATATGCTGAAAATGTGAAAGCCAGCTTCTCAGGCAAAGTCTTTGCATCCCTCATCCATTCCAGCCCTATAACAGTTCCCATCCTACCTCTAATAGCTCCCATACTCTATGCACATGAAACTCAGGCCTGATTTAGACTTCTGTGCTAAGTCTTTGCAGGGCTTAACCCTTTATTTACCACAGGCCCGCCTATAGCCCGTTAACTTCAAAGTTGCCGCCGTTTGTAGACTTCCAACAACAGTTACTGTAATAACCCTACACTTTCTCAGCTTTCAGAAACTGTTTGAATCTCTCCAAAAGAACAGTCACGTAATTACAATAATTCAAAGCGCATTTGATCAGACGTCTCAGTGGTTATATGTTCGGCATTAAACAGCTGTTCACAGCAAGTAAGGGCAGGTAACAGGTGCATCGGTGGTGATCACCGCTGTTAAAGGGTTAAGTACGTAACTTCCATAAGTGGCCGATGTTGCCAGTATTTTCAGCATGTGTGAGATGCACTGTGTTTTAATTATCGTGTGGCCATGTCCCAGTGTTTTACATACTGTGCTGGCCATGAGAAACTGACATCCCCCCTCCTGCTGTCTCGCTCTTTATTTGTGGTCAACCTTTTTTGGGGTGCAAACCTATTTGTCCCTCTGCTTTTTCCACTTCTTTGTTCATTCCCTCACATCCATTCTGATAATTTCAGCAATCTCCCTGCATGGATTTGCTGGCATTTGTGAGTCTTTATATTGTTGCTATGATTATTATTCTTTATGAGATGATGATGACTACCATTTTCTCACTAATGAATTAAAAAACTGACGAAAAAAGTATGTGGAATAGCACGGGAGGAGTCAACTGTGCTAAACAGGCCAATCACAATTGTTGGGGGCTGCGTCAACTCGACATGTAGTTACATTTCTCAAGAGGCGCATGTCAGGTTACGTTGTAGGTTCCTGCGTAGGATTTAGAGGGGTTTCCAGTTACGTACGCAGGCCGCAAAGACCTGACACAGAAGTCTGGCTCCAATCACAATATGTGTTTGACATGGATAACGTGTCAGTCAAATGCTGAACGGATGAAGTCGGCCAGAACAGGGAAAGGAGCAAAAGCAAAGTTCACCAGGAACCTCTGTCAAACCCTTGGCGGTGCAGTGGGACCTGGGTTCCACCTGGAGCACTACAATGCCTGGCGTCATGAGACGAGAGTATGCAGGCAGTTCCCGGAGGATTAAGGACTTGATACAATTGACTGACCCCCACATTTGCCTGACCTAAAATCCAATAGAACACCTCTAAAGACATTATGTTTTGGTCTATCCGACCTCAGTCTGTCCAGGAGCTCAGTGATGCCTGGCCCAGATCTCGGAGGAGATCCCACAGGACACCATCCATTGTCTGCACTGAAACTGCACTTCACACCCAACATAGGGTTATTACAGTAATTATTGATGGAAGTACACGAACAATGGCACTTTTGAAACACACTGAGTCGATTAAAACATGTTCGGCGGTATACGGTTAATACTTAATGATAACCTTCATCCATTAAAACAATACTGGGGACTTATGTGTGATGATGATAGTAAACTGGCGTTGGCTTGCCTCTGTCTCATCCACAGGTGTGTTGTGTTTTGAGTTGCATACGAATTACGTCAAGATACTACTGCCGCATTGCTATATCGACTCCACCCACATTGAGGTAGTACTCAATTGCAATGGAAACAAAACAAGACCGGGGCGAGTTGTACAGAGTCGACCTGCGCTGAGTAGGTACCAGGGTTATTATAGTTAACGAAAACGAACGAAATAACGAAAACTGAAATTGAAAAAACATTGTCGTTAACTGAAATAAATAAAAACTAAAATTAAAAGGAAGAAACGACAACTAACTAAAACTGAATTGAGAGTTTACAAAACTAACTAAAACTAACTGAAATTATAGATATTGTTTATTTTTTCAAAAGTCTTGTGGATTGATATGAAATCATTTTTTTCCTCTCTCCGAGTTTAAGCTCGGAACGCCGTCGGGCAAATGGGTGCGCATGTGCGTGCGTAGACCTGAGAAGCGCACACAAGGCAGCTACGGAAACCGCTCTCATCCTACAAGGCAACCTGGCCTCCACCTCCAGAGAAACGTGACTACTCGTCGGGTCAACGCAGCCACAACGTTGTGTTTAGTCCTTGTGCGTTTCCGGCTACTTTGTCAGATAATAACAATCAGGAATAATAATCAAAGCATTAATATAAGGACTCACAAATGTCAGCAAATTCCTGGAGGGAGCTGCTGAAACTATGGGAATGGACGTGAAGGAATGAAGAAAGTGAAAAAACAGGGACAAATATGTTTGCACCCTAAAAACTGAGCACAAAGAGCAAGGACCAAAAAAACCCCCAGCACACAACCACAAGGTAATTAACACACGCAATCCAGCTATACATGCATAAATGCGGACATGAGGTTGGACACTTCCGTAGGCTACATAGGCCGCAAAGACCCTTCAAGTCTAATCAGCGAGCATCTAACCAAGCTAGCTCCAAAACAGAAGCAGCATCAGGTGGTGAGAACATCAGGATGCAGCTGGATTTGAGCTTTGACTCCTTCAAGGAGTTTGTTTTTGTCAAACACCACATGTAGGTGTTGTTAATCTACTGCACTGAGGCTGAACTTTATTGTGGAGTTTATTGTAGAATTTATCGAGTTTTGGAGTTCATATTGTTCTTTGTTTCTCCCTGTTGATGTTCATGTGTGTCCTTAATATTACACACATTTAGCATGTAGTTCTGCTGTCTGAACAGTTGGTTGCTGAATATATTTCTTTAAAGGGTATCTTTAAAGGGTACCTGATTAAGTATGAAAATACTAAAACTAATACTGAAACTAACTAAAACTAACTAAAACTAAGCATAAAACCAAAAATAAAAACTAATAAAAACGAGCAAAACCACTCTGAAAACGAATTAAAACTAACTGAATTAAGAGTAAAAAAAGTAAAAACTAACTAAAATTAAACTATAATGTAAAATCCAAAACTATTATAACCCTGGTAGGTACTAATAGAAATGCGGCATAAGCCCTTCATAAATCATGTTGACTGCTTATATTGGTAAATAGAGTGCAAAGACATAACATATTAATTTGTTGCCAGCACAAAGTGTACAACCTTGATATTGTAATCTTTAGCTGACAGAAACTCAAAATAGTGTCTGTATTTCCAGCTAAAAACGTGAATTTCTCTCCTCCCTCCATTGTTTACATTTGTGTTGCTATGTGGCATTATTGTCCTCATGCTGAAAACGGGACTTAATTGTCGCATCGGCCAGATATCACTCCCCAAGATCCAAGAAGAAAGCAAAAATCTCTTCTTACTAAGGAAAATGACAAAATAGTAACAGTGACTTGATAAGTAACTAATCTGATTACTAGATTGCAAATAGTAACTCATTAGATTACTCATTACCATTACTAAAGTAACACATTACTGACATCACTCGTCAGCTGTCCTGTGTTCCAAGTTTTCTCTGGTTCAGATTCTGAATAAGCACTCCTTCCTTTCCTGAGGCTGGTTCAAAGTCAGCTGATTTTTCCCTGCTCCAGAATTTAAGGGTCATGGTAGTAGGTACTACACAGACTTACATCCACGTGTTGTCTCTGCCTGCTACTGATCATCGATATTGTATGAAATTTGTCTTCTCTGTTCTCAAGACTCTTTACCCACCGGAGGTGTAAAAGCCATGCCAATGTTCCGTGTGTTAAAATATTTTTCATACTCCCCTGTTCTTAATGCAGCAATTCACACCAACCGCATCACTACACAGGACAAATTTGTGGCATTTATTTTTTCAGATCAAGTTCGATTTTTCTGACTTTCACAAGCAAGCAAACATATCTGCCCAATCAAAGTGCTGCATTTAGCAACAAGTGAGCACCAATATACTAAATATACAGTGATGTGGGAACAGTAAATTCCTGCTATTTCACCTTAGACACAGAGCTACACGCTGCTCCGGGTCAGTTGGCTCTCTGAAATTATTTCCCTCCCTCCTCAAATGCGATCCCAACTCTGCCAACAAGAGCTCAAACTGTCCCACTGATATCCTGAAATATGCACAAAAGCGGCTGTGATCCAGCTTCAACTCCAGGATCAAACTGTGAAACTCTCCCTGCTGCTGCGTTCTTATGAGAGTTGGATGAACCTAGAATCTGTTTCTTCCTTTTGTTTAGAAACATCAGGCCCTCATTACGTTGAAGCTTGATATTGACTCCCCCCCCCCCCCCCCCCCTTCCCCTGTGCGTTTTATGAGAATGATTTATTCGCAAAAATGCAAATAAAACTGCGCAAAAAAGGCAGGTAGGTTACACGACAAGTTTGCATCCAAGGATTTGGAATTTGTCATTTTTACGCTACGCATCCGGTGTGTAACCGTCTTTGTGTCCACTAACATCTGTCCAACTCCTTATTCTGAGTTGACTGATGTCTTACCTGTTCTTTTTCCTAAACCAAAATCTTATCTGCTAAGGGGTCAGTTGACTTCCCTGTCAATACCAAGCCTGCAAAACAGCCATGTCTCTCAGTTGTCCTCCTGCTATTTATTGAGCAACTTTCTCTGCTGGCTTCCAGCCTAAGGAACATCTGTCCCACCTCTGTAACTTGCTACCTGCTCAACCACCCAAGAGGCACCTCTAGCAAAGCCCTTGAAAGTTTCTGCCTTTGGCCGTACTTCTGGGCCATCTTCTTCAGTGACTAAGTTTATCTGATCCAGAGTTCTAGCCAGAAAAAATTCACAGTCCAGCGATCAGATGACTGAGGGAAAGTTGGTCCACTGGAGGCTGGATAATAGCTTGCTAGTGCTAATAGCCACACCTACTTGCTAATTGTGTCAGTTCCAATAGCAAAATTAAAACAAAATTAAATTAAAACAAAAATTCTGTTTCCCATAACCTTTAGTCAGATAACAGGTCATAGGCCAATCCTTATAGCTTTCCTGGCACCCTAACCCTGTGTTGGAATATATAACAAATGCATTACAAATTGACAGGTTATTACTGAATTATATAAAAGTGCATTACTCAAACTGGTATGATAGAGAATGTATCCTGCATATTAGAAATTATGTAATTTACTTTATTAAGACAGAATTTAGAAGAAGCTGCAGAAACAAAACGTACTCTTATGTAGCAACATGCATTAGTAGATTGCACTCATACATTTATATAGAAGCAAGTGTAGGTGCCAGCTTTGAGAGCAGGGGAAAGTGCACAGAGAGGTCAGATAGAAGCATGCAACTAAATACACATTAAATGTTCAGAGTACAAAGGTGTCAGTCAAAGCAGTGAACAGGAAACTGTCATAGGCAGAAGCAGGATGCTGTTCTTGTTCTCTGTGTCTCGTTTTGCCAGGTGTTAAGGAGGAGAAGCAGGAAAGCAGGTGAGAATAGAGACAGATGTGTTCAAGGTCACAAAAGGCGAAACGAGGCAAAAAGAGAAGCTGCACCCAGCAACACCAAAAACCGCAACCAAGCAGCTGGCGACGACACCCCTTACTATGTCTTACACATTTGTAATAAAAGCCAGATCAAGGAAAGACAGTTCACGAAGTCTGATGCCCCTGAGTGCTGATCGATTGTCTGTGGATAAGGAAAACTCGCAGTCTGATCCGGAGCTCTGTAATCATCTTTTCTCTGAGGATTTGTAATAAACTCACTGTGTTTGAAATTTACTGACTCCTGTCACTCTTCATAAACGAGCATGTGAGTCCAGAGTGGATGAGCGGACTCTTCACCTGCCATCTACTACAAGTCTCTGTCATGTACCCCTCTTTGTTTTCTCTTTCAGAAGAACGGGGAGATTCGAAACTTTCGCCTTGCTGCCACTCCTCCACTGGCATCTTTCAGTGCAAATGTCCATCATGGTGTGTAGATGGATACCAGCAATGCTGTTGGCAATTCAATTTCCAGATGGCAAGCACAAAAGTAGTTTTGCAAATTTCCTGATAAAAGCATATCTATTACGCTACATGCAATAAATCAAGGTCATCATGGTCTTTAAAATAAACAAACATCAAAATACTAAAGAGCCAAAAAGCAGAACAGAACAGAAAAAAAAATTTAAAAAAAAAAAAAAAAAGGGACACTCCACCAATTTTATACAAAAAGAAGTTGCTAGAAAGAGTTACCTTCTAAATTAAAAGAATCCTGATGACATCAACAGGGAGGATTTAAAAGTCACCTGAATAAGAGTGTTCATTTCCAGAGCTTAATTTGTGCCAATTCTGATTGTTGCTTCACACCTTTATGGAACAAATTGCTGGGGTGTCCCTTTAAAAAAAAAAAAAAAAAAAAAAAGACAATGAGCCATTTGTACTCACTGGCCACTTTAGTCAGTACACCTTGGTAGTGCCAGGCTGGACCTTTTTTCAGTCTTAATTCTTCATGCCAAAATTCAACAAGGTGCTGGAAAGATTTTGGTCCATATTGATAGCATCACACAGTTGAAACAGATTTGTCAGCGGCACATCCATGATGTGAATCTCTCGTTCCACCACATCCCAAAGGTGCTCTATTGAATGGTGACTGTGGAGGCCATTTGAATACAGTGAACTCACTGTGATCTTAAAGAAACCAGTTGCAAGTGATCTGAGCTTTGTGACGTGGTGTGTTAGCCTCCTGGAAGCAGGCATCAGATGATCGACTCATCAGACCAGGCAATATTTTTCTGATCTTCTGTGTCTAATTTTTGCAGAGCCCGTGTGAACTGTAGCCTCACTTTCCTGTTCTTTGATGACAGGAGCAGCACCTCATGTGGTCTTCTGCTGCTGTAGGCCATCTGCTTCAAAGATTTAAAAATATGTCTTCAGAGATGCTCTTGAGTACCTGGGTTGTAACAAGGGGTTACTTGAGTTACTGCTGCCGTCCTGTTAGCTTGAAGCTGTCCGACCAGTCTCCTCTGACATCAACAAGGCATTTTCTCCCAGAGGAGTGTTGCTCACTGGATAGTTTCTCTTTTTCAGACCAGTCTCTGTAAACCCTAGCAATGGCTGCATGAGGAAAAATCCCATTAGAGCAGCGGTTTCTGAAATACACAGAACCAGCCCATGTGGTACCAACAGCCATGCCATGTTCGGAGTCAGTCAAACCACTGTTCTTCCCCATTCTGATGCTCAGTTTGAACCTTACCAGGTCATCTTCACCATATCTACATGTTTAAATGCACTGAATTACTGCCATGAGATTGGCCAATTAGACATTTGCATTATCAAGCAGCTGAACAGGTGTATCTAATTCAATGGCCAGTGAGTTTACACAATTACATTGCATTTGTTACATTCAATTTACAATACAGCAACATGCTCCTGAGTTGTTGAGTCACATCCACATGCCCTGAGCAATAAATTTGACAATTCCCATCCATTTTCTTCAACTAATCATTTCCAGGGTCACGGAGGGGCTGGAGCCTATCCCAGCCGTCACAGGGTGAGAGGCAGGGTACACCCTGTACAAGTCGCCAGCATCAGACCAATTTTCTGTTTTGATGAGACAATAGGTCCAGCTTTGGTCTGGCTGTAGCTGCTTCTTCTGGCAATGTGTTCCATTATAAAACTTATAGAAATATGCCTATTTTTACAGAACATACAGTGTTGGTCGTTCACGCCTCTTTCTCCAAACCCTTCAGTAATGTTGCCATCACTCAGCTGGCAACTTTCAGTGCAGAGGTCCATCATGCTGGTAATTACCAGTTTGCAGTGGCAAAGCTATCAAAATGCAGTCCTGGCTTCTTTTGACATGGTGTCGCCTCATTCGAAGCAATTCCATTTTCTTAACCACTTGTCCCTTTCTGGATCACGGGAGGAGTGGGTTGTGATAGACTGGCAGCCTGTCCAGTCTATCACAGGGCTAATACAAAAAAGACAAACGTTGATGCTTGAGTTCAGCAAATGCAAACAGTTTAAAGCTGTGAAAACACAAGATGCTTTGAAATACCCTCATGTTTTCACATTCTTCCTACTGCTAGGACTTACAAATTAATCCTTGAAGGCCATTGTTCATGGTGGGTTTTTTTTTTTTGTCGTTTTGTTTTTTTATCTCCTTATAAAGTTAACACCAATGATAAAGTCATGTGTCTCAATTGTGGCCCAGCGTGGAGATTTCAGACGCTTGTGTTGTTTCTCCCTTTCATTTGGATGCTATGGCACCAATTAGCAGAGATGTATAAAGTACTGGAGTAGAGGAGTGGAGAAGTACAAGTACTATATAAAAAAAATT
Source organism: Archocentrus centrarchus (assembly GCF_007364275.1). Classification (NCBI taxonomy): domain Eukaryota; kingdom Metazoa; phylum Chordata; class Actinopteri; order Cichliformes; family Cichlidae; genus Archocentrus; species Archocentrus centrarchus. The sequence goes on from NC_044356.1 coordinate 19,131,287, forward strand.
GACTTGAGTAAAAGTTGAAGTGTTCTTTTAACACCATACTCAAGTGGAAGTACAGAAGTACTCAATTTTTTTGGTACTTAAGTATTGCAAGTAGAAGTATTTCAAAAATTGCTACTCAAGTACCGAAAGTACAAGTAAAAGTACAAGTACTGTGTATATTAAAGAAAGGCAGTCAAAAGTTTGATTATCATTGTTTATATTATTTCAAACATTTGAAAGGCACAATGTATTTGGCTGAAGCTGGAGTACAATGATAAAAGGCCATACAAGTGTTTACAAAAAAACAAACACAAATAAAACATCTCAAAAGGCCAGAGGGGCAGCTAAAAGACAAACCTGGACAAGGTGTTCCTGGGACGTCATCCATCTCGATATCGGACAGTAAGCTGACACGTTTTGTCCTGAATACTTGCAAGCAACAGCGCAAAAGGCGGAGATGAAGCCTGCGGTTTTTTTTTTGGTTTTTTTTTTTTTAATAGGCTTGATCGCTCAAATCGCCCAATGATGAGCCAGCTTCATAAACCGTGACAGCGCTATCTACCGCTCTGGCATTGATACTATGACTTGGGGATGATTAATAACGTTTTCATAATAGTAACGAGTAACGATTCAGCACGTGAAAAATGTATTGGAGTAAAAGTATTTAATCAAAAATATATAGTGGAGTAAAAGTGAAAGTAGGGGAAAAATATGTACTCCAATAAAGTACAGATACTGCATTTTAGTACTTAAGTACAGTACTTAAGTAGTTCTACTTCGTTACTATACATCTCTGCCAATTAGGCCTCGGGCTTTGTAAAAAGTGAGAACATTGTTCTCTCACCTCTACTTTATTGTTCTTTCTGAAGTGATCAACAGAATGCCTTTGATTGTAATCCAATTATCTCCATGAAGGGGACTGAAAGACGACGTCTAAGGACTTGTTGTCAATAAAATGCAAAAGCAGGACAGTCTCTGGAGCTTGAAAAAGGCGACTGGACTTCTTTTTGTTTCTTGAAGACGTTTCACCTCTCATCCGAAAGGCTTCTTCAGTTCTCAACCAAATGGTGGAGAGACCCAGGTATTTAAACCCCTGTGGGCGTAGTCCCCTGGAGGTGGTTATGACCCTCTATTGATCATGTGCGTGAACACATGTGCCCAGGTGTGAAGGGGGCGTGGGTCATTTTTAATCAGTGGTTTCAGTTGTAACCAATTTAGGACTCCGCTCCATTGTTTCCTGTGGCCTATTGAGGTCACTGGAACAAAGGTGTGAATGGGGGTTGAGACGTCTGGGAAGGGAGCTCAGGACAGCACTGTAAGCGGGGGAAAGTTGGTGACGTCTTCAAGAAACAAAAAGAAGTCCAGTCGCCTTTTTCAAGCTCCAGAGACTACTATGACCTGGATGACTGTGAATCTACACAGACAAAAGCAGGACAGTGTCCCAGTTCACAAACTTTTCACAAATTTAAAACTGAATTTTAGCAATACTTTTTCCACCTCGGAAGTTCACATTTAGATCCAGATTTGGAAAAATCTCTCATGTGAACCTGGTCCCATGTGGTTTAGACAGAGAAAAAAGTGAAAACACCATTGTTCCAATTTAAAAAAAAAAAAAAAAAAAAAAAAAAAACACAACAACACATACTCATATATGAAACATTTAGTGTAAAAAGTACCCCCCCCCCCCCAAACAAAAACACAGACTAATTTTTTTCTTGATTTGTTTTTTCCTATTGGCTGCAAACAATTCTACAAAAAGCCTTAATATAGAATCAGAAAACAGAGCACCCATTTTGACTTGCTGCCCTTATATCAAATTTATGCAAAGACTAAGATTACCTTTCAGTTCCCTTTATTATATTTATGCTTTACTTCCTCTCAGACTATTAAACTCCACTACTGTGGCGGCAGCTGGGAGAAAAAAAAAAAAAAAAAAAAAAAAAAAAAAAAAAGTCTCTCTCTCTCTCTCTCTCTCTCACACACACACACACACACACACACACACACACACACACACCTTTGATTGATTAAGTCTACCGGCAGCAGAGCAACTGATTTTTACAACTGAAAATAAAATGATGCTATTAGAAAAATATGAAGGGATAAAAACACAATAAAGAAACACAGCTGCTGCTGCTGTTAATATAATAGGCCGTCTGGTTATTAATGGCCATATAATTTAAATGCATATGCAAGATTGTTATAAGGTCCACAAGTAAAAATAAGTACTCTGATTTGTTTTACGTGTCAATATGTGTGAATTACACATATTTCACCGCTGACGCTGCAAAAAAAAAAAAAAACCCCAACCCCCCCCCCCAAAAAAAAAAAAAAAAAAAAAAAAAAAACACAAATGTGGTTTTGATGATGATCGGTTGACAAATGCACAGAGTTAAAATCTGTCAACAAGATATCAGCAACAATTTGTGACACCATCTAGGACGGCATAGCGCGAAGTCTGCTCACACAAAGATGGCTAACGCGTTTAGGGCGCTACTGCGACTTTCAATTTTCTTAACAGTCCGCCAACCTGAAACTGCAGTGCCTCAAACCACAAGCACGGATCAAAGTACCCACCTGGCAACTGTAGCTGCACTCCATGGTCAAACTTTACTGGCTCTGCATGCAAACAAAAAACGCTTCTCTCCAGGCAGAAAATGTATTTTTTTTAAAAAGTAGTCATCGGCTCATCGGAGGTGGTTGCGGGTGGCTCCAGTCCAAACAGCAGTCAAGAGGATAATGTTTCCCTCTAACCCGGGATCACAGTTGCCGCGAGAGCACATTTTAAAGCAGTGGAGGACCGACTCCTCCCTCCCCTGACGCTCTATTTGGTAATCTAGCCGGAAGTTGGGTGTGTTTAGCTGTAAAACGCGGGCAGCGAAGATACGTCCATCCATTTTCCAGACGTGCCTCCTTTTCTTAATCACTTTGGATAGAAGAGTTCATTAGGAAAAGAGAAAAGCGATGCGCTGAGTCCCTACACCAGTTTCCTTAATTATATGACTGTTTTATATAGGTCATATTTTGCAGGTGGCTTTGTGGGATATGTATTTGTACGAGTTTCCCTTTCAGTGTCATGATCCTGGGCCGGTGGCCCAGTGCTTTGTGTTCTTTTGGTTATGTTTTGTTATCTCTTATTATGTTTATTTGGTTTCTCTCATGTGGGTCTTCAGTTGGTTATGGGTTTGTGCTTAGTCTGCATTTGTGTCTTTGTTTACTTCCTGTTTTAGTTTGATAGTTTAGTACTCCCTGTGTGTCCTGTCTAGTTTTGCTTCCCTTGTTTATTAGGTAGATTCTGTTCACCTGTGCCCTGTGTTCCCCAGCTGTTTCTTGTTACCCGCCATTACCTTCTGTATGTATTTAAGCCCCTGGGTTTGCTTCGTTCTTTGTCGCGTCCTTGTCTCTGTATGGGCAGTGTCGTCTGCACTGCCTGCTGTGTGCCTCACGTTTCCTGCCATGTCCATAGTTATGCTTATGTTCAAGTTTAGTTTTGTGTATTGCTGGCACCCGCCCAGATCTTTTGTTAAATAAAGTTCCGAGCTAAAGTACGCTTTGCCTCTGAGTCCTGCACTGGGGTCCTCTGCCTTGCCTGCACCAGCGAAACGTGACATTCAGGAGAAGAATATTTGAAGCACCCCATTTACTGCCAATTGCGCGATGCGCGCTTTTACCAATGTGGCACAGTAATAGTAATAGCCTTAATTAACACAGGGACGGCTCGGGATCTGACACTAAATGTTTGGGCAGCTGTTACACAGTTTATACGGTAGAAGATTTTGTAATAACGCAGCTGCTCTGGATAAAGCCTGCGCTCCGCCACCAGTCTCAGTCAGGACTTCACGCACAGTGCGCAGCGTTTCCTACCAGGAGAGTTATCCTTAAAAACATACTGATTCTCCTTCATCTTCCTCACAGCCGTCTGGATTCCTTCGCTGTTTTCAAAGAGAAAACATGCGTAAAGCTCAGACTCTATTATTATCACTCGCTCATATTCCCTCATTGGGTCTGCTGGTTTTTGAGCCGCTAATTTGCTCTCGGTAGAATGCTGGTTATAACTTAAGTGAGCTGGCTGGGTATAGTAGATCATCCTGCGGATACAACATCACAATAATTTGCCCTGCTTAGTGTATCAGCTGCATACCCCCATAAAATGAAAAAACTTTCTTCCTCCTTGTTTAGGATTTCTATTAATTTAAATTCCCTCCATCCATCACTTATCCCAGCAGATTAAAATTAACTCGTGATAATCCTAAAGGCTGCAATACAGCAACTGGTATTAATGCTAATGCAAATTTAAATAAGAAGAACCCTCTCCTTTAATAAAGTATGGTGCCCGCGTATCCTGTGCTAAAGGAAGTGAGGTGTCTGATGCTCTGGATGCCTGAAAATTGCTATCAAGACACAACAGGTCTCCAGGTCAGAGAGGAACCTTCCTAAGCAAAATGGAGTTTAGGAACCCTGCCCCCAATCTTTAGTATCCACACACGTGCACGGGGTTTTGGGGGGTGGGGTGCCAGCAGTGAAGCAGAGCAAATCCAGCTGATGAGTTAATGATTTCCTGAGTTTTAACGGTGCAGAGACTAAGAAACAAAGACACACTAAGAAGTGTGTTGTGTGGAGAATAATTGTGGGATGGGTTATTTGCTGAAATTAAAAAAAAGGATTGATGATCATACTTAATTTTTTTTTTTTTTTTTCCTGAATGTAACCTGTGGTGTTGAACTAGTGTTGATCTTTACTGCTGCTTGAACCCTGTTGTGGAAGACATTGGAAAGGACACATACTGGTAACTGTGGTTCACTTGTATGCATATCTACTGATAACAATGTTGCTCTTTGTTATGTACACAAATGCCTCTGTGATTTACACATTTAATATCTTTTAAGCATCTTTCAAAAAAATCTGTAAATAGCAAACACGAACAAAGAAAGTTTTCTCCAGGAATGCTTTTTTCCTTTATTGACTCTGCTCTTCATTAGTCACCTGCTGTGGTCATTTTTAAGAGTTTTTAATTTGTGTTTAGCAAGAATCCAAAAGTCAGAATCTGAGTTTGAGAAGACAAATTTAGGCTTTGACCCCAGTGTTGACATGACAAATGCTTGCAGAAACAGTTACTGTGTACAAGCTACTTTCCTTTATTTAACTTCATGCTTGCAAATGCTGAAAGTAACCGCAGCACTCACTGATGTGTGTGCAGAGACTGATGACCATTCTTATTATCACCATGGCCATGGTGCAATTTGTTTTGCTGGCTTATGATTGTCTGTTGAGAACGTCAGAGTTCATGTTGCTGCAAGTTCAACCTGAAACACACCTGTTACAGCTGATGCCAGTGGGAGGGCATTTATTGAAAAAGAAATATATGTGATTGTTGACAGGTTGACTTGTACCTGAGTCCCTATGTACAGATATATATGTGGAGTAGCTAGAGAAGACAAAACCTTATTGCATATTTAAATACCTATGAATACATCTTTAACCCTCCTATTCTGAGTTTTAATTGTATCCAACTTCAATTTATGTACCAATCATTTCCTGGTTTGTGTCCAAATCTCTTTTAAAAGACACTAGATGTGCTCATAGACCTTTACCTTGTAAGATATGTGAATATATAACATGGTTTACCTCATATGTGAAACAAAACACTCGGAATGCATTATTCCAGTGGTTCTCAGACTTTTTCTGTGATTCCTCACTTTGCAGGAAGAAATATTTTCAAACCCCACCTCAACAAAACAATAACAGAAATGCCTAGGTGTTACTTTATTTAGATAACAAACTCATTCATATTTAATTCTTCAGTAACTTTTGTTGTGCAAATAAAAGAACAACTTTCACTTCAATCATATATTTATCATCAAGTGACTTTTAAATATTCTTTATCAGGGTAAAAACTGTCATTGTCAACAGGTGTACGCGTGCCAACCTCAAACACGTCATTTCCGAAGTGGCACACCTTTGCCGGTACCCCATCCACACTTGTCCGTTTCAAATTAGGTATGTTTACAGCTCCCCCAACCCATCCTCCTTGTGGGACTGTGTCTCTCCAAAATATATTTAATTTGCATTAGTTCTGTTATCATATGTGTCAAGGATTTGGGCTGTGTAGATGAATGTGGACAAGACCAACTTCGCTCAGGTGAAGGCTTTTTAGAGTTTCCTGCATGGATTCATTATTTTGTTTTATCCAGCGACTATGGTGAATATGTATTTTGTTTTGTTTTTTTTAGACTGTTAAAACTACCATTCCTTTTTGGATTTATTTAAACTTGGTTGTAAACAGAGAGCGAATCTTTAAATCAGCTTTTCCATTCAAAACAACAGTTACATTCCATGTCCAGTCTTTCTTAAGCAAAACTATGGTGAAAGCAGTCGGGCCTGTATCTAAGGGAAATGAGTTTGTCAAGAGTTACTAACAAAGCTCCAGTCTCCCCACATCTGCAACAAACATATACTTGAACTCACAGAAAGAGCCCTGCCTTCCTTTACCACAAAGTACCAAACTTTTTTTTGTGTGTGTATGTTTATAAAACTTCAGACTTTCACAGCCTGCATCATTTACTTTTAAAAAACAACCATTTGGGACTACTGTTACAGTATAATACTGCATCATTGGTAAAGCAAAGAAAGAAAGAAAACTGATGCCGTTTATGACAATACCTGGATAATTTACTCATCCATAGCTCACGGTGGTTACCAAAAACAAACAAGCAAATAAATTATGCTGAATTCACCGTCCTTCGACTCCTACAATGCTTTTGACTTCAGTAAGAAGAAGAGGAACATATTTCTAGGGATGTAATCTCCGCTGATGAAAGTTGATATAGGTCCTTTCAGGAGAAAGGAAATAGAACCAGTGACTATGCAAATTCAGTTAAAAAAAAAAAAAAAAATGTTTACAGGCAAGGTGACACAAAGCAGGGAAACAACAACACAACAAAAAACAGACACAGACTGAGGACTTAAATACAGACACTAGATAATCAGGGAACAGACAGCAGGTGAGGGGCACAGCTGAATGTAATTAAACAAATGAGATGAGGGAAAGCAAAACTAGACAAACCACAGGGCACAGGGGACTGTCAAAAACAAGAAACTAGGTGGAGACAGAAACGCAGACTTGACACACTGCACAGGAAATAAACAACACAACAAAAACACCTCAGACCAGAGACTTGACAGAGGGACGGGACAGACACTAAAACAGAAGGGAGACAGGTACAAAGGGAACTAGCAAATCAATATGTAAATAGCAATAACTAATAACAGAAGAAGAAGAAGAAGAAGAAACAGCCTTTATTGTCCCACAGAGGGGAAATTTGGGTGTAACAGCAGCCGCAGTTATTATAAATATAAATAAAGATATAATAATTCACACTATTAAGAAAAGAATATATATAAAATCAACAAACAATATTAACCTTAATACTACTAATAATAATAACACTATATACAATGTGCATGATGTGCCGGACTATTTACAGTATAACAGGACAGTATAACAGGACAGGAACTAAGATGAATAAACAAAACCAAAACAAACTGGAAACACAACGGAGAACTCAGTGAAAACAGAACTGAGGTATCTGGTGCATGATGTGTGTAATTTCTGTATGTTTTTGCTTTTTTACTGAGAAAGGGCATTGAGGGATGAGAAGCCTCTCCTGGGTCACAAGGCCTAGGGGCCAGATATTTCCTGATCATATATATTCAGTTCCAAAAGGCTAAGGATAATCTACAGATAAGGTTTTCTGTGTCTTGGGGCTGGTGCCAGTCAGTCCTATAGGGCAGTGTTTCCCAACCTTTTTAAGTCACAGCACACATTTTCACATTAGAAAAATCACAAGGCACACCACCTGTTGGAAATATTTTTATCACTCCAATGCTGACATTTAAAGTTATTATTCCTACTTTTGTTTATTTGCAACTAAACTGCCTTTTTATACTTAACTTAAAATGCATACTGTGTGTCTAAAAGTGGTGGGAGGATTTGAGGCCTGCTAGAATAGCCCTTATCCCTCTACAGCACAGCATTGCCCTGGGGCAACAGAAAGTTTTTTTAAGCCCCACGCCCAGTACATGTGAACTTAAATGATGCAAACCAATCAGAATGTTTTAAAAAGGATTAAATTTCAGTCCAACAACATGTTGGAGTCACTATCAAGCATGATTTGTAGGCGGGACATCCTTTTCTGACACCTTGTTCAAGCAGCATATGGTGTGAGAAGAAGGTAAGAATAATTGCCCTAGTAATCATTTAAAATGACATAAATCCTAAATTAAAAAAATACAGGAGTGTTTATGAAGTTGTAGAAAGGGATTTTGTCAGGTTTTTTGAATTTTTTTGAATTTTCTATTTTCAGAAATTCAGTTTTTCTTTTCGTTACCTCAGGGCAACGTTGTGCAGTAAGGTGTACTTCTAGGGGGAGACTTATAGGGTTGGGCTTAGGGCACCTTAGGTAAGGTAAGGTAACCCAAACACTGAAAATAGTGCTATCACTGCCTTTACTTTGATATACATGGCAGTGGTGACATGCTGGCTGCTTTACACACTGGACTGCACTGAGAATGGGATGACAAAAAGTGACCACATGCACGTGTATGGATTTGAATCCCAAACTGCACAAAGTGTGTGCAATTGTTGGTAACTATGGTTTCAATTGGGTTTTAATTTGCAGTCAAAAAGGAATATGGAGACCCCTAAAATGTATCCTACACACCAAACAAAAATGTCACAAAAAGTATATTTATCAAAATATAATGAAAATCTAGTCTCAATTTTTACTTACTCTGTGTGAAATCTGGGCCTGTCTAGTTGAACACAAAGCTGATATTCTTGCAGGACTTGAAGAAACACACACACAGAGATCTTCCTCAACAGCTCTGCATCTCTCTTTTTTCATCTGGATAATCTTCCACGACACACATGATGATTTCTTATGGCACACTTATGTGCCACGGCACAGTGGTTGGGAAACACTGCTAGAGGGAAAGTTATGTGCATCACGAAACAGTTGTCAGGAACATGGGCAACAGAAAACAGGATGCTTCATGGTATATTAACTGAAACTTTCTGATTCTCTGGGAGAGAGACGATTAGCAGGAGCCTCTCCCGAATGCAATTCTGGAGTATTCGTATCGACATTGTTTTTCTGTAATAAACTTTATGCTATTCACAAAGACTTTGTCAACGGAGAATTTCTTCAACACACTGAAGGGCATCGACTTCAGAAACAACAGAACCTAAAAAGAACTAAACACAACACGCTGGGCGCACGGCCCAGGACCCTGACACTATTTTCCAGAGGAAATGACATGTATATTACAAGTCAACCATATATTTCTTTTTCAATAAACCATCTGAAACCTATTCCTGCGCTCCCACTTTGCCTGTGTTTGGATCCTTCACCTTGCTTTCCTGGCATCAGCTGTAACAGGTGTGTTTCAGGTTTAACTTGCAGCAACATGAAATCTGATGTTCTCAACAGACAATTATAAGCCAGCAAAACAAATTGCACCATGGCCATGGTGATAATAAGAATGGTCATCAGTCTCTGCACACACATCAGTGAGTGCTGCGGTTACTTTCAGCATTTGCAAGCATGAAGTTAAATAAAGGAAAGTAGCTTGTACACAATAACTGTTTCTACAAGCATTTGTCATGTCAACACTGGGGTTAAAGCCTAAATTTGTCTTCTCAAATTCAGATTCTGACTTTTGGATTCTTGCTAAACACAAATACAAAAATCTTAAAAATGACCACAGCAGGTGACTAATGAAGAGCAGAGTCAATAAACGCTGAAGAAAAAAGCATTCCTTGAGAAAACTTTCTTTGTCCATGTTTGCTATTAACAGATTTTTTTGAAAGATGCTTAAAAGATATTAAATGTGTAAATCACAGAGGCATTTGTGTACATAACAAAGAGCAACATTGTTATCAGTAGATATGCATACAAGTGAACCACAGTTACCACACTTCTTAGTGTGTCTTTGTTTCTTAGTCTACACTGTTAAAATTCAGGAAATCCTAAACTCATCAGTTGGATTTGCCATTAGGCTCTGCTTCTCTGCTGGCAGGTACCCAACCCCCACTGCAAGTGTGTGGATTTTGCTGTATCTTCTTAGATGAATGTGCTCTTGAAGAAATGACCCTCGCGACACGTCTTTAATGTAAACATGAGGTTTATTATAAAATAGACGGTGTCTAACAGATGCTTCCAAAAGCCATCTGGGAGAGGCACAAGCCAATCGTCCTAACTCAGTTCAGAAAAGAGATCACAAAGGTTATATAGTGTTGGCCAAACCCCCACATTCCTAACTTTCCCATATATGGCTATAAAAAACAGCTTCAACCATCCCCAGAGGTATAACATATAGCTGGCAGTATGGTCCGCTCCTTATTTGGAAAGCAAGAGGACCCCAAGGGGCCCTTTGTGCATTCCTTTGTGCTGATGTCAAACCTTTATATTCATCTGAAGTTACCCTTTTTTGGACAAAATCAATACAGGCCTTAAGGAAGAAACCATACATGGACAGATAGAGTTTAACATAGCAGTACAGACACCACAATACTAAAGATGGGGGGGCAGTTTTACAACACCCCACCTCTCATGACCCAGCACTTCGAGAATCAGTGCATTATTCTTCAATGAACTTGTTGGGGTTTTATTTTTTTACCCAAAAAATAAAGTGACAAATGGACAAATGTTTAAAAGTAAACTCCAGGAAATTAATTAATAAAGAGTGGCTCAAGCAAACAACAGACAATTTAATAAATAAATAGATACATTAAGCATTAGAAAGTGCCAGACTAACTTCTCAGTCTCAGTGCATCTTATCTTGGAGGTTCGGCCACAGTACATACAATTAAAGCATCACCATGTTCTGTTATTAATCTGGATAAAATTGCTCGAAACATCAGGGGAGAAGATGTGCCTATTTGTACAAGGCTTTATCGCTGATGAGAGGAATCTGAGTCATAAAAAAACCGCACTGGACAAGACCAATGACGAGGCCAACCCGCAGCACACAGACTCTGTTTACCTGTAGATGGTGGCAGTATAAAACTATCATGGTTAGTGAGGAACACGGGCTCAGAGAGGAGGGAGACAGAGCACACACAGGCCTGTCTCCCACATGTGCATGTGTGTGATATCTTCTGATTCTTTAATATATTAAATGTCTTACTTTTTTAATTAAAGCGTTTCAGGTTTCTTCCTTCACAAATAACGAACACGTTAACAAACTCAGGGGAACTACTGGGTATTTCACCACTTTGACTTTTGACCCATGTAACATTAATCAGTGTGTCTATGACCTCCAACAAGGAAGATATTTTTGGCAGCATTTACATGTTTGTCATTCTGCCTGTAAAGATGACAGCTCAAAAAGTTTTGAATGAATTCTGATTAAACTTTGTAGGGGTGTAGAGTGGGGTCATGTTTAGAACCCATTAAAATTTGGCTTACATCCACCAAGGTCTTCAAGGTCAACATAATGATTTATTGGTCAAAAATTGACAAAAACCTTATAACTTGGAAACTATGATTCTTTCAAATGTGGTTTTTATTGTCACCATATAGAAAGTACCACATAAAAATTTTTAATATGTCACATTTGACTTCTGACCTCTCCTTTGAGGTCAATAGATTGATCTGAAGGTCAAAGTGATGACAAATGTGATGTTTGATACAAAAGCCAACAATTTTGTTAAGCTGTGTTTGTGTGAGTAAGCATGAATGTCTATGTGTGTCTATGTCATGAAATGTAGTTACTAATGAGTAACCACAACCCCCAGCACTTTTCTGACAAATGCACAACAGGTGTGCCAACCACCTCACTTGGCAAAGCTCACTGAATCACTCTGTCTCACCTCTTCTCCTGCAGCTGAGCCAAAAACCACACTCCATTGTCAAAATTGTTAAAATTTCTTGTAGTCTGGAAAAAAAAAAGATAAGACATTATACATGGCATACACGACACATTAGACCAGGGGAGGGCAATTAGTCTTCCCAAAGGGCCACATGAGAAACTGAGACTGTTGTGGAGGGCCACATCAATAAGCTTATAAACTGATAAAGTTAATATTAGCAGAGCTGAGTTCAGCTTAATCTCTTTATAAGCTTATTGGTTGCAGCACTGTGCAACAGTCCCAGTTTCTCGTGTGGCCCATCCCTGCATGAGTCAGCACAAATACACACTGACACCACTGTTCTACTTTACTAATCTCATATAAATGTCATTTTAGTGAGTTGTCTGGTAGTTAAGTGATGGCCATAATGAAAGTTGTATTAATAAATGGTACATTTTCATAATTTTCCATAACATAAGGTAGGTTGCAATTTTTGTTGTAATGGCAGCAAAGTTAACTTTTTAAAGGAAATCAAATGGGGCTGAATGGTCCAATGATTTATTTAATTTAAAAGTGCACCTGCAGGGGAAATGAGCATGCCCCTCAGACTGCTAGCAGCAAGTTAAAGGGCATAAAAAGAGGAAATAACCTTTCCACCTAGTATCTTAGGACACGCACACAAGACACTGCAGATTATGTAGGACTGCTTTCTTGCATTTGTGCAATAGTTCTAAACTTAGAAACATCTTGTCTCAGAATGAGACTGAAAAGCTAATTCATGCATTTATTACTTCTGTAATTCATTAATATCAGGTAGTCCTGAAAGCTCCACTGAAGACAAAGACGTCTGAAGTTGTAAAAAGTAAGTATTCATATAGATGCAGGTAGCACCATCAGCGTTGATCCATTTGAAGTTTAAAATAAATACCTTTAGCAAATGGGGTGTAGGAAATGATCATGATATATACATGGGAAATACAGATGGAATTGCCCAGGGTCAGAGGTCTCCTCGGTCAGACTGACAAGAACAAATGTGCCTTCCTCTGGGAGTGGCTTTAGCCAGCCCTAAAGGTAAAGTCATGTGTAACATATACTGGGAGCAGAACATCTATGGTGTATAAGCGGACACTTTTTGTACATTGGGAGAGAAGACGATTGGCGGTCTCTCCCGAGCACATCCAGGAGTGTTCGATACGACACTGTTCTTCCTTGTAATAAATCTATGTTATTCAAAGACACTGTGTCTGAGGAGAATTTCTTTAACACACATATACAACATCACTATCAGGACACAACACTATTCATTCCCCTTTAAATGGTGCCACTTTCTGCCAATACCAAACAGCTTATTCTGCTATTGACTCTTGTTTGGTGTCATTTATTGGATTGGATTGGATGATTGAAATCTGAAGAAACAAGACAGGTTTCAATCATCCATTTTAATTAGTCTCTGCACATCCATTTTAATTAGTCTCTGCACTGTATATTTTGTAATTTTGTAATATTGTGCTATAGTTATAGCTCTAATATCTCTGTATATTTGCAATTTGTATACTTGTATATTGTCTTATAGCTTTTATACTTATTTGTTTTTTTTCTGTAAGCACGAAGTACCGCAGCAATTTCCTAATGCTGTGAACCTGTTCACACATATGGCAATAAAAACCTTCTGATTCTAATAATTTATCCATTTAACAAACAGGGGCTTCATCAGCATGTGAAAGAAACATACACAACCACAGCAGCCTGGCACCTCCTCCTCATGCTGGTCACCAGTTTGGTCGCACTGCGGTGGGATGGCATCCCATTCTTCAACCAGTATTTGTCGCAAGTCAGCCAATGTGGTTGTGTTGGTCACTGTGGCACAAGAGCACATCCAAGCTGATCTCACAAATGTCAGTGGGGGTTGGGTCAGGACCACCTGGGGTCAGGACTGCCTGCAGTCCTGACCTCAACCTCAGTCCTCTTCCTTAAAAATGTGGCACCATTTAAGGGGAAAAGATTTCCAACTATATAAGAGTTATTTCTAAGAACTCTCTCTCTCTATCTCTATCTCTCTCTCTCTATATATATATATAACATATATATACATTATATATATATATACATATATATACATTATATATATATATATATATTATATATATATATATATATATATATATATACACATATATATACATATATATACATTATATATATATATATATATATATATATTAGATATATATATATCTATATATATATATATATATATATATATACTATATATATATATATATATATATATATATATATATTATGGAATGCCATTTAGGAAATTATTATATATATATAAAAATAAAAGTCTGAATATATGGAACGAAACTTGAATATATTGAATGAAAGTCTGAATATATGGAACGAAACTTGAATATATTGAATGAAAGTCTGAATATATTGAATGAAAGTCTGAATATATTGAATGAAAACTGACGTCACGGAAGCTCTTGCGCCATCTAGTGTTTTCGTTACGTAAAGCAGATAATGTCGCTACAAGAAATGGCACTATGAGTCAATCTGCAGGGAATTTAGTGGCAGAAATCCGAAATAATGAGTAGCTAATTAACACCCTGGCAAATGCATGAACTGGCCAACATAATGCTAGCAGCAGTGTTCCTAATCATACTACTGATGAAGAGTTTTATTCAGTGAATCTCTCAGGTCAGACAGCTCCTGCGTATCAAGCTAACATTAAGCAGAACATGCCTTCCACATCCACATCTCAGATTCTAGACAGGGCCTGTTGTTGTGGAGGGTGCCTGTGCATGTTCTGCGTAATGTTAGCTTGCATGCAGGAGCTGTCTGACCTGAGAGGTTCGCTGCATTTGGTCTTCCACGATGAAACAGTGAAGATGAACTGCAGATTGACTCATAGTGCCGCTTCTTGTAGCGACATTATGCGCTTTACGTAACGAAAACACTAGATGGCGCTTCCGTGACCACAGCTTTCATTCAATATATTCAGACTCTTATTTTTATATATATATAATTTCCTAAATGGCATTCCATAAGTGGCATATATATATATATATATATATATATATATATATATATATATATATATATATATATATATATATATATGCCACTGTAGGTTCATCATGAGGTCCCTAAATGATAATGTAACCCTAACCTAAGCACAGTAGAGTATGCATTTAAAAAAATAGGATTTTGATGCAGATTAGGAAATAATTTGTCCATAAATTGAATTAGATTGGTGTGGTCCAGGGTGGTCAGGGTTTTCCTTCCATTGGCCCTCTTTTTCTTACTCACAGGAGGAGTTGGGCAGGTCCTGTTCTGAGCCTACTGGCAGCCTGCTCTTCAGCTGACACGCCTGTTAAAGCCAAGCCAAGCCAAGCCAAGTTTATTTATAAAGCACTTTAAAAACAGCAACCACTGACCAAAGTGCTGTACATAAAACACAATTGGACAAGAGAAAATTAAAAAAAGATAAAAGATTTAAAAATTTACACACAAATAAACAACTATACAATGCATAATTTATCCTAACAATAAATTAATAAAATAATACACACCAATAAAAACAATAAATCAATAACATAATACACACAAATAAAACCAATAATAAAAAGCATAATTTATCCTAGAAATAAATAAAATACAAATTTCAATAGACAGCCGCTCCTATTAATCAAAGGCCAAACGAAACAAGTGGGTCTTAAGAGCAGACTTAAACGTGGCCAGTGAAGAGGCCTGTTTAATCTCTATTGGCAAAGTGTTCCAGAGTTTTGGACCTGCCACAGCAAAGGCTTTGTCTAAAGATTAAAGATTGTTAAAGATTTGCTTATTACCAGCATTGTCTCACTTAAAGAGCAACATCTCGTCACCCTACCAGGATTTTGACTTGATGGGGGACGTATATGAATTTAAGCACAAAATGACAGACACAATCTGAGCATTAAATTTAGGCCAGGTCATTTATTTAAATGAAAAATTCAGCTGACATAGGCAACATCAAACCTTAGTATTCTCCTGAATGTAAAATAGAAAAAATGAACAACATTCACATTCTTTCTCTTTCACTCACTCACACTCACACACACACACACACACACACACACACACACTCATGCACCAATTTCTGCCCCATATGAATTATTTTAACAACGGAAAATACAGAAGGTGGGCTGACATTTAAAAGGGAAACAGTGGTAGGCGTTGGGTATCAATAAAGGAAATAAAACGTTATTAAAATAATTTTCACTCTTGTAAGCAGTGGAAACTGATTAACAAACTTCCTTCCATCACAGTGTATCACAGTGAGTTATGAATAACTCAGTGCTGCTGCAGCTAGTTTGGACAAACGGTGAGTAGTAAATAAAGAAAATAAAAGTTTGTAAAGTAAAAGGAGTTTTTAATCTAGAGAAGGTGGAGTTAGGCACTGGTTTGTTCTCTCACACAGGTATGCTTTTATACCCTTTGATAAGAAAGGAGGTTAAAAACAAAAAGTCACTCGCTTCCATCGCAGTCCTCGAATTAGATAATTTCCAATATTTAAATAAAATCCTACATCGTCTTTGTTTCTTCTCAGCTCAATTTGGCACTACATGGACATGATGCCATTTAACTATTGTCTAAGTCCACAAAATCTCTACCAGCTCATTTCTCCCTCCACACTTGCTTACTTCACACATACAAACCCATCTGTAGCTACTCTACCACCCATAGATTTATTATCAGCCCCCATTTCCCCAGCCATCTGACCCTTTGCCTTATACCCTGCTCTTATAACACTCAGCCCCGTCATAGTTCGTCATGGGTGGCAGCCTCATCAGCTTTAAGTTTGAATTCTGCCTCTGTGATCTTTCCATCTCCATCGCGGTCCTGGTTGGAAAACATGTTGTCAATGATGCGGTAAGGATCGAAGCCAGGAGCCAGGCGCCCTTTACCCTCGGTCACCTGACGCATGATGTAGTCAGTAAACTGTGCAGACAAAAGCGGGTGAATTAAGGGGACACAAATAGCAGCAGAAGAGGTCTCAGCGAATGTTTATTAAAAAAATCCTTATGACAGCAGCTTATCACATACCTCAGAGGGCTCAACCTCTTTGTCGCCATTTTTGTCCATCTCAGAGAAGAGGTCTGGAGACACCTCGTCATTCCAGATGAACATGTAGCCTTCAGGCAGTCCTTCCTCCATGTCAACCAGCTCAATGTCAAACACCAGCACAGCACTGCCAGGAACTTCACCAGCTGAACACACAAACACAGGTCCAATGATGCTAAAGTGAAGGAAGCAATTTCTATGACTTGTTCTCATAAGTGAACTCCAGATTCCAGCTGAAAAGATAAAACTCTCTACTACTGACTGGCTTATTAATATTAACTTGTTACCTCCACTAAAGAGGACAGTGCCTGACCAAATATAAGCTAAGGTTACTTTAACCTTAATTTGTAAAATGATTAAATGCATTTTACAGTCATGGACTGTTTGCTAAATAAATTATTTGAGATTATAGTTACCCTTATAAGGGAGTTAAATTTGAAGAACTGATGCCACTGGCTTTTCTGTATATTAAATCTGACCCAGCAGCCTTTTTCCTTTCTTCCTTCCTTCTATTCTTATCTGAGTTCAGGTTGCATGGGCAGCAGTCTAAATAGAGAACCTCTATGACAGTCAAGAGACACCGTTGTGTGTGTGTGTGTGAGACTTACTGACTCCCCTTTCCCCATAGCCCAGATGAGGAGGAACAACAAGATGCCTTCTCTCTCCCACACACATGTCCTTCAGTCCGTCCTCCATTCCCGGGACTACCTGATTGGCTCCCAGTACTATGTTGTATGTCTTTCCATAATTATGCCTAAAATAAACAAACATATAAAGTAGCTGTATTTTAGTCATTGTCCTGAAGTCCATTATGTGTCTTCTATATTTTCACTAACTTGTGTGTATACATATGAGATGATTCTTTTCTTACGTGTTCTTGTTTAAGAATAAAAGAGGTGAAACTTTAAGCTTGCAAAAATTGTAAATTTTACTGTTTTTTTCACAAACCACAGGAAATAGTGTGGGCTTGAATCCACCACCTAAAATAGTTTTTAAACCTGAAACCAGCAGGCAGGATGACAGCTGCTGAATACCTTTTTATTAACAGATACATTTCAGACCCTGAGGAGAGGTTACTTATTGTTTTCTCAATCGCAGACCATTAGACAGAATTTTGTGCCCTCAGAAACAAGCCGTCTCTGTGACTCTTTACCACATAAAAAGCACCATGGCTCAGAAAAAAAGCATTTGTTTAGTCAAGCAAGAGCTTTGTTAGTGGCTATGCCATGACCTCTCCATCAGGTGTGCGGATCTGTAAAGCAGTTAGGACAACGCTAAATAATGTTCTCATTGTCTTATCTGAACACCAAACCAGAGAGTTTACAGTAAGCTTAAAGACTAGAAACAAGAAGAAGAAGAAGAAGAAGAAGAAGAAGAAAAAAAAAAAGAAAATTCACATTTAGAAAGACCAGTTTGTTTTTCCAGGGCCTCAGATATATAATGTGGACAAAGTGGGACTATCGCCTGCACCTACACACGGTTAGATGCACATCTGTAAGATAAAAAAAAGACTCGCCCTTCACTAACACATTTATATATTTCAACCTTCTTTTTATGCCTATAACTGAGTCACACTCATAACAGATGTAACACTCCTCATGTGTGAGTGGTGTGGCAAGCAGGGTGGACCCAAACGCAGAACTCCAGAGGCAAAACTGAACTTAAAAGGTGACTTTATTTTAGATAAGTGAAGGTAAACGCAGATGAAAGGCACTGAAACAAAACCTCGGCCAACAGGACAAAACCACACCTTCGTGAGGGAGGGCGCGACAAGGAACGGAGCAAACACAGGGGCTTAAACACACACAGGTGGTAATGTTGGGAAACAAGAAACAGCTGGGGAACACAGGGCACAGGTGAACAGAATCTAACAAATTAAACAGGGGAAGCGAAACTAGACATGACACACAGGGAGCACTGGACTATCAAACTACAACAGGAAGTAAACAAAGACACAAATGCAGACTGAGCACAACATGAGGAAATAACATAGACAAGAGGCCAGTAACTAATAAACGCTGAACACCAAGACATAGAAAGAGAAGAAAAGGATACAAAACCCTAACTAAACTCAAACCATAACAAACTCAAGACCGACATGAAAGAAACCAAATAAACATAATCAGAAATATAACAAAACATAACCAAAAGAACACAAAACACTGGACCGGATCATGACATCATGTTTCATGTGGAAGTTGTCTGTAAGTAGCTGATTAGGACTGTATATATATTTAAAGGTAACCTGTTGGGGTTGAGCTTCTTCTTTTAATTATCAGGAGTTCACTGTTTCATAAATCTACAAAGATGTCATAAAGTTGATTCAAATGCAGTTTCTGAAGGCATCTGATCTGTGTGGGATAAGCAGCACTTGGGAGAAAAGAGGCTGTCACATTCCTTCTTCACTCTGCCAACAAATGGTTTCAATCTGCTACAATGTGTCCTGAAGTCATGGCTTGGGATATTATGTCTGCTTAATACTGGGTGTATCTGGTGTGTGGAACTACTGTACACAGGATCACTGCTCAACTACTGTAATCAACC
Source organism: Archocentrus centrarchus (assembly GCF_007364275.1). Lineage (NCBI taxonomy): Eukaryota > Metazoa > Chordata > Actinopteri > Cichliformes > Cichlidae > Archocentrus > Archocentrus centrarchus. The sequence goes on from NC_044356.1 coordinate 19,150,770, forward strand.
ATGCAGATTAGATTATCTGACCCTGTATTCAAGGCCCCTGGAAGAAGACGCTCATTACCTTGATATGGTATGTACATGTACTGACCTCTAAGGATACGATGGAACCAGGATATGTACACTAAGGCCTCTGTAACCTACACATCGCACGTGTTTTGTCTTCCTCTTCCTCTGGCTGTTCCCTTTAGAGGTCGCCTATCACCCTATTCCTAGTGGTCTCTGTCACACCAACCACGGGGGTTGAATGGGTGAATTGTTTCTTTTTTTTATTTAAATGAGATCATAACAAGGGGCTCAAAACCAAGTGCACATGCAGAGGACGTTGCTGTTGAAGTTTTTTATTAGTAGTCCTAGTATTCATTTATTATTAGTATTAATTTTCATACACAAATTGGAATGAAATCCAGTTTGTGTAAGGCTGAGGTCTGTCATAGCTACATCTATATTATACCTAAGGCCTTGTATTTATCAATATAGATATCATATCCTATTATACTGTATCTTACTTGGTGCATCTACACCTTCTGAAATGTGACTCATTTGACAACAAATTGCCCATGATACTGGATGATGGATGTGTGCACAGTTAATTAGAAGGGTTATGCTCATGGCAGGACAAAAATGTCTCAAAATTAGAGATAACCACATTATTGATTGGACCTGTCACAAAGAGATGGCTGTACTTATGATTGATGCTGCGGCCTAAGAGCATTTCAAAAGAGCTTGGCAAAAATGCAAGGAGGTTGTGCAGCTTGAGGTTCACATTTCAAAAAGGTACGCAAAAATTGTCACAAGGATCAAACAGAAGGGGGATGAGCTAGCACTCATCCTCCTAAATATAAGGAGCTCAGCAGAAGCCCCAGTCACTCTTCTTTCTGTCTCTGTCTCTTTCACTCTGTGTTTCTCTCTCTGTTTCCTGAGTTGTTTTGTTTTCCCAGAAACCTTTAAAGTGTCCAACAGAGCTTTACTTACGTGGAGTCAATGGATGTGCCGTCCATTAGGGAGGCATTGTAGTGGTATTTAACAAAGTCTCCCTTCTTGGATTGCTTGTCACACTCCTCTGGCTTGTAAGTGACGGTGATCTCAGTGCTGTCGGAGGGGTTGTGGAAGTCGATGATATGAACGTCAAACACCAGCACAGCTGAGCCTGGGATCTTTGTCCCTGAGAGAGTGAGAGAGAGAGATATGAAGAGGAAAAAAAAAAAAAAACAGAAAGAATTCATTATTAAATGCTGCGGAAAAAAAAAAAAAGAAAAAAGATGAATCAGCCTCTGATTTCAGCCAAAACGAGAAAACAGAATTCAGGCACATTTTAGCTCAGTGAGCCTTAGGGTGAAAAGTGCACATGTGTACAACGGTGCTCTCAAAAACTTTTCTTATAGTCCTTAATATGATCTATAACAACATAGGTAAAAGCCTGTCTGATGCTTTGAGCAACATCAACATCCCGTTGCTACAGCAGACCTTCTGTTTTCTCAGCTACAAGAAGAACACATGATAAATGGCACAATGGACACTTCCAATCTCATGACTTCATGTGATCTCACAATGTTTCTGTGACAAAGACAAGAGTATCTGAGCATTACACAAACCTGTGCCCTCCTCTCCGTAACCAAGGTGTGGGGGGATGGTGATGGTGCGTCTCTCTCCAATGCAGACTCCAATCAGACCCTCATCCATGCCGGTGATCACATAGCCTCGACCCACGTAGGTGTCATAGGTACGATTACGAGAGTAGCTGAGGAACAGAAAATTTAGCAAAATACTTTTACGCTGAAAATCTGCAGACACTTTGAACATTTAAAATGTCGTTTTTTTCCATTACATATTAAGTAAGTCAAAGTCAAATGTCCTTACCAGATGCTTTTTACTAAAGTATCATATCTTGGCGCTAAAAACACAGTAACACATTGCAAATGTCAGTTTACCTTAATAGGAAAAGAGCACTACACACAGACAGAAGATACAGGGTAATGTAAAAAGGGACAAACACATAATAAAGTTCCAGACATCAGATTTTCAAACCAGGGACATTTCCCCCTGTGTGGTATGCACCCAACCTCCTCTGCTGTCAGATTGGCTCAATGTCACACAAATTTTGCAAGTTTTCTTCCCTTCAGAAGGATTTATATAAATAAACTAATAAACTGAGGCCCCTAGGCATGAATTTGGAATGAGCTAGGGGTTCAACACCCGGCCATAGCAGAAAACTGTATACTGGGAACGGGAGGCTTTGGGGCCCTGAATATGAATGAGAGCAGTTACAGCAGGCCTCAAAACCCTACCATCAGTTTTTAACACGCAATGCACATTTTTATTCCAGTGTAAGAAGACATTTATTTGTAAATAAACAGAAGTAGGAATAATAACTGTAAATATCAGCATTGGGGTAATAAAAAAAAAATCAACAAAGAGAGAGATGTTGAAGTCATGATTAACTCATGACTTCAATGACTGAATTCAAGAGTGACTCATGACCCACTTTTTGGTTTCCTGCATAGAAATTGTGAATGAAATTCCTACACACAAGTAAATACTAAACAAGTTTTTAAAAAAATTATACTGCATGTAAAACAAGTTTGTTGTAGGTGTAGGAGAATTCCCTGTCTGAAGCAGGTCTCCCTTGTTCTGAAAAGCTCAGAAAGAAGTTGCTCACATGAATGACCTGTTTGCACATCTGCAAAACCTCCAAGGACTGAAGAGCCTCTCTCGAGATGTTAAACAAATAACATTCCTACTCCTGTTTAAGACTGAAGGCAGAGGAGCTACACCAGACTCATTGGCCTTATTGTGATGGACACAGTGTTACTTTGTGGAAAAAGCATCAAAAATTTTTGTCTGAGAATTACCAGGTGGTAAATTGCACCATCAGCTCATTGTGCGTCATGCACAAAAGCAGGAAACGATTTTACCCTCAAAACCGATGAGCTGCAACCACACGGTGGTTTTAGATCATTTGTTTGTTGGAACACACAGTTTAACACTTTGTCACAGTACCTGGAACATCAATCTGCGTCACAAGCATTCGCATGCAAATACCAAAAAAAAAAATGTGTAGCAGAAAGCAGACATGAGTGCAAATGCAGTTCTTGTTTCCTTTACTGTTTTGTCTTGCCATTTTATTTGGTACACCTTGATAGCACCAGGTTGTACCTCCTTTTGCCTTCTGAACTGCCTTAACTCAACAAGGTGCTCCAAAAATTTCTCAGAGATTTTGGTCCATGTTGACAGGACAGCATCACACAGTTGCTGCAGTTCTGTAAATGTCCCATTCAGAGGCGGGAAGTAACTTAGTACAAATATTTCTATACTGTATTTAAGTAGATTTTTCAGGTATTTGTACTTTACTTGAGTATTTCTTTTTCTGACTACTTTTTACTTTTACTCCCTACATTTTTACACAAGTATCTGTACTTTCTACTTCTTACATTTTCAAAACAAGCTCGTTACTTTAGGTTTAACATGTCTGAGAAACGTTTGCATTTCTGCTCAGTGCGTGAGCCGGCTCATGATTGTGAGCGTTTCTTTTCTTGGAAGTCGCAGCAACAGGGAGGGCAGTCACCCCACACGGTAGAGGGAGAGGGTCCTGCAAAGCTCGCTCAGAAACCGGAAAGAGCTAGAGGAAGTTGCACTTTACACAGAGGCTACACGCTGGAACGGTGAGGAATATAAGTGACAGAAAACATAAAGCACAAAAGGTGTCTGCAGTTTGTCACACAGTGTGTCTGCTAGCTAAAAGAACGGCTGCTGTATTTCCAGTGAGAGCAAAGAATGAACGATAACTTCACTCACTGGAGAAAGGGAGAAAGATGTAAGAAAGATGTAGAAATGTCCTCCAAAGAGCTACTTTTACTTTCTTACTTTGAGTACATTTCAGAGCCTGTCCTTTTTTTTCCCTTTTACTTGAGGAAAGAAGTTGAATCAGTACTTCAACTTTTACCAGATTAGTTTTTAACACAAGTACTTGTACTTCTACTTAAGCACAGAATGTCAGTACTTTTTCCACCTCTGGTCCCATTCCACCTGATCCTAAATTTCTTCTCCTTACATTCTTAAATGCATCGAGTTGCTGCCATGTGATTGGCTGATTAGATAATTGTGTTAAGGACCAGTTGAACAGGTGTCCCTAATAAAGTGTCCAGAGGGATTTTTTTCTTCAGAAAAGTGAACTGTTTATTTTTTATCAGATTTTCCTACCTATATTATCTCACTTTTGGTGTCCTTTGTAATTCTAAATTTAGCATAAAAGCAATACAACTCTATATGAGGTTTTTCCAAATCATAATATAACTCATCCTTTGCTGTGAGAAGCACCACAAGAAGAAAGATTTTCTAAAATGTAAATAACTGCACTATTATGCAATATGAATGTGCAGGAAATTTCCCCATTAAGTTTCATTTCCTCTCTCAAACGTCTCCAAAGAAATGCTGCCACCCTGAGGCTACTTGAGAAACAGCAGGCAATAAATGTTTCTACTTAGAAACCAAAGAGAAGCAGTTAAGAGTACTCCTGTGTAATTAACATGATGAATACATACCTGGAATCAAAAAATGTCCCATCCAGAAGGCTGCCGTTGTAGTGGTAGCGCACAAAGTCTCCAGCAACAGATTTCCTTGTGCAGGACTCGGGCACCTGCTGATTAGTCACTGTGATGCCGTCTCTGGGATTGTGGAGGTCCAACAGGACAACATCAAACACCAGAGACGCCTGTCCTGGGATGTCACTACCTGAGGAGAGAAGAAGAGGATGATGATGAAGCTGAACTACAGAAATATTTTCTTTATTCTTACCATACCTATTAATGTATTCCTAACTGTAACACTGTAAGCGATAAGCGGACCTTGAGTTAAAATTAGTGTGTCAAACTGCTATTCCCTAACTTTTAGTAAATCAAATCAAGATAATGTGATGTGAACATGAGAGCACTGGAACCTTCTTATTGATGCTGTTTATTAATGACAGAGTGCTGGCAGGCAGGTTTTGTTACTCTTAAACAGAACCAGGATATCTGTTTCCTCCCGTTTCAGTCTTTTTGCTCAGTTAAGCTAAGCAGCTGTTGGCTATAGCTTCATATTAACACACAGACATGACAGACACACAGACATCTTAATTTCTCCCGGACAGCCAGCAGGTGGCCGTGTAACCATGCTACAAGCTTTAAAGTGTGGTGACAGGGTGAAAACTCTTCCTGGTGTGATTAGCAGGATGCATACTGGATGGTACTAGAACACCTGAGGTTTTCACTTAATTTCTATTTATTCTTGAAGGAACAGAGGATTTAATCTCAACACTTGAGGAAACTTGCCATCCATTTATCTATTTTCTTAAACACTTATCCAATCTAAGGTCCTGGGCTGCAGCCTATCTCACCTGTCATGGGGCAAGAGACACCGGTACACCCTGGACAGGTCAAAAGTCTATTGCAAAGTTTTGTGGAAACTCCATCCAGCCTATCCCAGCTGTCATAGGGCGAGAGGCAGGGTATACCCTGAACAGGTTGCCAGCCTGTCACAGGGCTAACACAGAGAGACAGACAACCATTCACACTCACATTCACACCTATGGCCAATTTAGAATCAACAATTAACCTAACCCCACTAACTATTCAGATTAAAACACAAACTCACCATCTCCATTCTCTCCATATCCAAGTGATGGGGGCATAGAGATGATGCGCCTCTCTCCAACACACATTCCCAGAAGACCCTGATCCATACCGGCAATCAGCCAGCCGATCCCGACGTAAGTGTCATAGGTTCGCATGCGGGTGTGACTACAGCAAAGAGTGGAGAAAACAGGCTGTAAGTGTGCAGATGAACTGCTGTATAAATGAGAATTTATATAAGCCAAACCTGGAATCAAAGAGGGTCCCGTCCAGCAGAGTGCCGTTATAGTGGTAGCGGACATAGTCAGACACTTCCACCTTTCTGGAGCACAAAGGGGGGGTGTGGTAAGTGTTTATTTGGACGCCATCCTCGGGGTTCCACACATCGAGGAGCAAGACGTCGAAGTGGAGGATGGAGTCAGGAGGGATGATGTTACCTACAGAGGAGAAGACAACAGGTCATTCTTGTAATCTGCAGTGAGATATTTGGATTGAATCCTTATTTTTTTCATACATCAGTGCAGGTTTCTCCTCTGTTTGCTTTCAGCCTGTCTGGTTGTTGCCTACTTGGTTAACTTACTGATGGCTATTTATAGAAAATCCTGATATAGTTGTATTTTAAAGTGTTTTAAACTGCCCTTTCATTTTTTTTTTCTGATGTAGCTAAAACTATTAGTTAGGTTAAACTGGTTTCTTAAACACACGACTCAAATGGCCTCCACAGTCACCAGATCTCAATCCTCTAGAGCACCTTTGGGATGTGGTGGAACGGGAGATTCATATCATGGATGTGCAGCCGACAAGTGTGATGCTATCATGTCAATATGGGCCAAAATCCCCAGTGAGTGTTTCCAGCACCTTGTTGAATCTGTGCCACAAAGAATTAAGGAAACTCTGAAGGCAAAAGGGGGTCCAGCCTTGTACTAGCAAGGTGTACCTAATAAAGTGAGTCTATATAATATGTATGAGCATAAATGTGAGCATTCTCACCACAGTATAATCTCCACATCATAAACCAAAAGTATAAAATGTTTCTCTGCAGTCTCTCCACTATGGAAGTTTGTTTTTGCCACTGAAAAAAAACATACTTTTTTTTTGGCCACCCACAAGTCAAGATTTTGGGGTTATTATCTCAAAGCTTCAACGTAACAACTCAAAATTACAAATAATTTTATAAGAAGTTTGGATAGTTTTGAGATACCTAACCTGAAATTTTGAGCTATCGCTAGCAAAAAAAAAAAAAAAAAAACACAAACATTTTTTTTCTTCAGTGGCGGAAACAAGCTTCCATAAAACTGTCTCACAGAAGCTCCACAGGTAGACAAAAGATGTGAATATAAAGTGAAGAAGGTGAAGGTAAGGGGATGGGAGGAGGAGGTGGAGGTGGAGGAGGGACTGAGTGTGTAGCAGCCATTACACTTTTACTACTGATGAGTTGGCAGTCTCTTTGTGGTGAAAATTTCCCTCTACTGCTTCAGAGTTGTCTTTCTATCTCACTGCTCTGTTTTCCTTTTTCTTCTCTTGTGATCCCTCTAATACAGATGGCGATAGAAGACACAGCCTCAGCTTTTACCTGTCTGAACATGCCCCCTCTTTTTCTCTCTCTCCCATTAGATAATGGGATAGAAATATTTCATGCACACACACCACTCTCTTATTGTAACAGAGCCTGTAATTGCCACAATGTATGCATTTTCTCACACAAACACACTGACTTCTGAACAATGGCCCAGATTTTTAATTTGTATACACACACATCCATAACCTACAATGTGTATCTGCTTGCAGCTGATGCATTAACATTCACAGCTGAAAATCCAAAGCAGCTCCCTCTGCTCTGCTTCCTGGTCTGTGATGTCCCTCTGACATCATTCAACATGGATGCTCAGGAGCAGCCCACTTCCTCTTTGCTTCCACTGACTCCAACAGAACGAAAGTCAGCGCATTCATCAAAGACTTTAATTTCTCTGCCTTATGCTCCTGTAAATATCAAGCTAGGATCTCTATTTGTTATGGTTGGCCCTGCCAGCTATGCATTTATAGTCACTCCAGAGGGATAAACAACAGTCTGTGCCGAAACTTTGCAGAGTATGGGCACAGATGTTGTATTCTCTTTCCAAACAATCAGTCAGATGGGACAGAGCGATGTGTCGATGTGAATTTAGCACACACTCAAATGTACACACCATATCCTTGTTTTCCGTAAGCGAGTTGAGGTGGGATCTTCACCAGACTTCTCTCATTGACACACATTCCCACCAGAGCTTTGTCCATCCCTTCAATCAGCTGCTTCTTGCCAACAAACACATTATAGGTGCTGCCACGGTCATAACTAAAACATAAATAAAAATTACAGTCATATAATTATCTGTGGGGATGTTACTGTTTAAAATTGCATCCATTTGTTCCCTGGCTTTAATCATACCCCAAAAAGAAACCACTTGCCTTGAGACCCTGACTTAATGTTTTAAAAGTGACTGCCTTTTTTCACATTTTAACATCTCAACAGCCTTTGAGTTCATAAAATTTAACACAAAGGCACGTATGCCCAGATTTATGCCAAGATTTCGATTTATTTCTCACTAAAACTGGGTCTTTTTTTCAGGGCCCATACAAGTTTGTATTGTACTCTAGAAAAGTTTGGAATCCATTGTGCAGCAAATTAAATGTGACAGTTTATCTGGGGCTTTGGGTTTCTGGGGAGCTGCCCAGTTGACCACTTTGCACGATATTTTCAGTCAGTGGTTTACAAAGTGGAATCCAGGGGCCTTTAAAATTTCTTTGAAGAAGCCTCAACATTAAGCAAAAATTAATTAAATTGTTAAAATATCTCTCGGGTCGGGGTCCTGTGTTGTCTTTCTATCTGTTACAGTCTCTGTTCCAGGAGACAAAAAAAAAAAAAACTGTTTTGGAGTCCTGGGATTATGTACCAGAGCTCAGGCTGCCTGCTTGCCTGCGTGGCTCACAGGGGCGAACCACTAAACGCGCACTTTTACGCATCGCGCACGCTGCTCGGACCGTGGAGCCGGTCGCCTCAATACAAAGGTGTTATAGTGAGACTAAAACAATGCAGCCGTGAGATACTCACCTAGAGTCGAACTTCTGGCCGTCTGGAAACGTGCCAATGTAGTGATACCTGACAAAATCTCCTACTTTGACTGCACGCACACACTGCTCTGGCACGAAGGTTTTCTCAATGAGGATGTCGTCTAACGGTACCGGAGGAGCGTTGCAGGCGGCGAACGTCACCAGAACCGAAAGATACAACACCCCCTGCGCGCACTTGATCATTGTGACCGCGGACAAACTGCGAGACGACGGAGGTATCTCTGGGTACGGCCTGTTTGCGTGCGCGCTGATTCCCAGTGCCCCGGTGATATGATTTCCTCTACTCTGATTTGGACAGAAGTCCTGCCCCCGGTCCTAGGGTAGGATTGATCACGTGTCAAGTCAGAGAAAAAATGCACCACATCCTGTTGAGTATTACAAACAAAACTTCGACTAATGGTCAAACTGCAACCTATTACTGATGAAACGCAAATACATGAGGTTGGGATATGTGGTCAAATATCTCTGTGTGACACCAGGAAAAAAACAAACGACGTTTGAGTAGAAAATGACACTTTTATTTTGAAATTGTGACGCATTTCTTCCGTGTTTCTTTCCAGTTGATTTAACGCACTTTGCCATTGAATGGGATAGTTGGGGAACCGCGCATCGCTCTTGCGCAGTGCTCCCTGCGAGATGTGTCAACGTGGTAAAGTTGGGGTCTCCAAACGGATGCGGACACATCCACCTGGATCCATTAAAATAATTATAATAATAATCTGCACATCTGGCTGCACCTCCGATTTGCAGTCATACTGTATTAAAGAGCAACACATATAAGGTTTGCTGCTGATTTTGCGCAGGAATAGAGTTGTGTTGGTGGTGTTCAGGCCTTTGGAGGGGGGGCAGACAAAGCAGGAATGTTTCTACGTGGCAGTGGGAGGAGAGGAGGTGGAAGGGGGACACACTCTACAGGGGTTCAATTAGTGATGAAAGAGGTTGAAGCTTTAAAGAGGACCGTGTAACATCTCCAAAAAATTTAAACAAATGGTAAAATGATGCCCCGTGGATAAAATGCTCCCTTCATTAATTTGCGCGTTGCTTATAAAAAGGTATGAAAGGTTTATCTTCCGTCAGGTTTTAACTTGTACTGTATAAAAACGGAACAGTTTTACAAGTTTTACTTTTGTAATTTAGTGGGAGGAGCGCCTCCAGCAGCTCCCACTGGCCGGAGCGATGTTGCTAGCCCCGTAGCCGTGGGAGGGGAGGCTTTTTCTGGATACGTGGTGGAACATGAGGCGGTCCTACAGACCCACGCTCAAAAGCCTACCCCTCCAGACTTTTCCAGCCTCAAAAATGGCTACCTCCACTTCTTTCCAACTTTTCCCTGCGTTATTAATCGCGTTTTTCTTCTCCGTAGTAAACTCTCAGTATGAGAAATACAGCTTCAGGAGCTTCCCCAGGCATGAGCTCATGCCTCTGGAGTCCGCTTACAAATACGCACTGGATCAGTACACCGGGGAGAAGTGGAAGGAAACGGTGGAGTACATGGAGGTTTCTCTGCGACTCTACCGGCTGTTGCGGGACAGCGAGGCCTTCTGTAACCTCAACTGCAGCTCCGTGAGGCTGGACGACGAGCAGAAGTTTGCGGAGTTTCCAGAGTTGCGGGCGTTTGGAAACGTTATGAAGAGAGCGCAGTGCCTGAAGCGCTGCAAACAGGGGCTACCTGCCTTCAGGCAGACCATGCCCAGTCGGGACACTATAAATGAATTTGACCGGAGGGAGCCGTACAAATACCTTCAGTATGCCTACTTCAAAGTAAGCAGAAATAATAAAACAAGGGTGTCAACAGGGTTATGAGTCAGCATCAAAAGGATTCACAACCGGCAGGATTTGTAGTTTGCAACTTTGTTTAATCTGTGATAATAGTTTTAATTATTTCATTGCAATCGTGAATTTTCCTAACGTGCGTTTTGACGTCACCTACGTGCCACGGATGCACAAGGAGGGGGGTCTGTCATAGGAAGAAAAACGAGAACCAGAACTTTTACTGGCTTATGCTCGTGTTTTATGGCTTTCTTATTAAGGAAAGGCAAAAACACTGATGAGGACACACGTTTTTATCTTGCTACATCTTAGACTCATGCTGGTTTAAGGTCTATTTTACACACACAGCATAGTTACAGAAAGTCGACTATAAAGACAATTCCAAGTTGTATTTTTCCCCTATGCTGCTGCTTTCCTTCACAGCGCCCAAGAGGGGTCAGTGATGGTTTGAATGGAAATAACTGTAATCACATCCTATTTGATTCGCGGTTGTCACAATCAGGCCTCTAAGGCAGTGACAAGAAGGAGAAGATGCACCGTTTTGTAGAAGCTCAGCAAAGTAATCTATTAAACTCAAGTAACTAGAAATATGACTCAAAAACACAGAAGCCACCGAGAGCGAAAACCAGGGGAATCAGTGGCGTAAGATGTGCACGCGAGTGGAGACGTGCGTGAAGAAACAGCGTGCAGGAACTGAGAAGAAAGCAAGCGATCATAACAAAGCAGCCGGAGAGCAAGTGAAGACAGAGCCCAGGTGTTTCCAGATGTCAGTGACGACCCCTGCCCCAGCGATCAAGTTACCTATGCAGGAAGCGGCAAGGGGCTAATCAAAACACCAAGTGAAAGAATAGTTTTTATTTAACTTTTAATTTGTCACTATGTTCACACTAACGCTGTGAAAAGAGATGGACAATAAATCAATAGGGCAGTTTAATCTTACTGTAATATCTCAGAGAAAAGGGGAAAACAACCTCCTCCATCCAGTGTAGATTTTCATGTAAAACAATATAAGTAAATTGTGGTGAGGTAAAAAAATTGCTGTGTGAAAACCAATAAACTCCACCTGATGATCAACAAATTACATGGCTCTTACATAAGCAAATCAGCTGTTGCATGTGACACATTTAATTTCAAGTTTACCTGGTTAGTACCACAGGCTTAGTACCCACCGAGTACATTTGCACTGCCCCTTTAGTTGCATAATTCCTTTACTAACCAGCACAAATTTTATTATGTGTTTTTGTATCCCAGTCTAACAACCTGGCCAAGGCAGTGTCTGCTGCCCACACCTTCCTCCTGAAACACCCAGATGATGAGATGATGCAGAAGAACATGGCCTACTACAAGAGTCTGCCTGGAGCTGAGGAGCACCTGAAAGACCTGGAGACCAAATCCTATGAGGTACACACAGACACATGCCTCAAACACAGTGAGGCTCGCCTTCATTTTGATCCTTTCTGATTTCTGGAGGCCTTTTATCCATAAGAAGCGTCAACACCCATAGCCACAAATCTTTGTAAGCGCACATGCAACCCACTCTAATTTTGGCACTGTGTGTGCACTGATGTGGTTGGAGCCTGTGTTTGTGAAGGCCAAGCAGGCCTATCTGGCACTATGAGCTTCCCAGTGGTGGTCTGAGGACTTAAAGACATCCTCGGCAGGGCTTCAGTGTAGGAGTCTGTACTCTTCCAAGGTGTACAAAAAGAATGACTGCATAATTAAAATGGGGCCTGTTATGCTTTTTTATTTTGTCACAGATATAGTGTAAAACTTTATTTCCTTTCATATACAAAGTAATCACAGTGTTGAAAATGATTAATACAGAGTTCAGTGTGTTCTTTAACAAAGTTTGCATTAACTTTGTGGATTGTCCCTGTAATATATTATATTTAATGATTATGTTTTTTGTCTTGTGGTATTCCAGACCTTATTTGTACGTGCAGTAAGGGCATACAATGGAGAGAACTTCCGTACCTCAGTGTCAGACATGGAGCTGGCACTGAGGGACTTCTTTAAGGTATACGACGAGTGTCTGGCTGCGTCTGAGGGACCGAGGGACGTCAGAGATTTTAAAGATTTCTACCCCTCAATAGCTGGTCAGCTCACATACATCTCATCTGCATTTATGTATGTTTATTGAAGGCCTTTCTGCAAAGAGTTCAGGAGGAGTTTCCTACCTCTTATTTTCTCTCTAGACCACTACATGGAAGTGCTTGAGAGGAAGGTGAGCTGTGAGAGCGACCTGACACCTGTTGTTGGGGGTTATGTTGTTGAGAAGTTTGTGGCCACCATGTACCACTACTTGCAGTTCGCCTACTACAAGTGTGAGTAGCTTGATGTTTCTCAGCTGCAGTTTTTACTAGAGAACTCTGGCTCTTTTGAGTTTCTGAGATATGTTTGCTGCAGTTTGACTAAATGTGTTTTCAGTGAATGACCTGAAGAACGCAGTGCCGTGTGCAACCAGCTACATGCTGTTTGACCCCAGTGATGAAGTCATGAGGAACAATGTGGAGTATTACAAGTTCCATAAAAGCAAGTGGGGACTGACAGATGAGGATTTCCTCCCCAGATCAGTGAGTGATGTTCAGAATTAATTTCACTGCAAATGCACGCACCTAAATCATGCAGCGTTTGTCTCAGGCTGGTTGAGCATGGGTGGATTTATTTGAAAAGCTTCTTTTCTTTTTTTTATGATCCGTGTTTCACAAAGGAATGCTTTCACATTTTTGGAAGCATGCTTATTTGTTTTTCTTACCAAAAGGTAGATTAAATAATCTGTTCGGCAAATATGAAGCTTAGCGCAGCAAAAGTCTCTGTTGTGTGGGTTACCTGTGTTACTGGTGAGCCTCAGCCTGCATTCACTGAGGTGACCATGAACTCCTTTCTATACCAAAGTATTTAGAGTCAAATGTGAGGCCACCTGTCCAACAGCTAAAGCTTGGTCCAAACTGGGTCATGCAGCAGCGGCATGATCCCAAGCACAGCAGCAAATATACAACAGAATGGCTGAAAAAGAAAAGAATCAAGGTGCTGCAATGGACCAAAGTCCAGAACTCAATCCAATAGAACTGCTGTGGTGGGACCTAAGAGAGCTGTGCATAAACAAATACCTGCAAACTTCAATGAACTGAAGCAACGTTGTAAAGAAGAGTGGGCCAAAATAATAACGAGGATATGAGAGACCGATAACAGATTCAGTTTAGCAATCATGCCTGCTCGAATCAGCTGATAACTTAGCACTTCCATTCATCCATATATGGGTGATGGCGCCAAAAAACTAGCAGATATCAAAATGCTTGAGATAAGGCTTCAAAACCAGGCTTCACAAAACAATAGCTGACATCATAGTGGCTATACATCCATCTGTTATATACCAGGCTTTGGTTTTAATACACAGATATAGAAATAGTTTCTGCTTTTTTTATGTAACTTAAAAAATATTCTACTAAGAATGTTTATTGCTCTGTCATAGAAACACACGTCTTCAACAGAGCTTTAGGGTTTGCTGTCTCAGTATTTGGTTTCTTCCCCTGTTTTGAGTCTTTGGATCTCTCTGACACTCGTAATTTTTCTGACTGTTATGTGTCTGCGTGTTTGCTGCAGGAGGCAACTCGGTACTACAATCAGACCACCATGCAGTTACAGATGTTGGAGTTCTCCAAACAGCGTCTGGCCAGCGATGATGAGGTGTGTGGTTGTGGATCAAAGGATCCTTCCAGCCAGGAGATTATCTTAGGTCAAGTGCAGGGAACACAAGATGCAGTCCATGCATAAAAATAGAAATGCAGGATTCCCTGTTACAGTTTGGACTAGGCTGTTTTCATCTCCGTCCTTGTGTAACACGGAAAAACCCTGGATTCTTCAGGCTGGTCACATGATGCCCTGCAGTACAATGTGTCCTGTGTTTATCAGGCTGCAGTATCTCAGACAGGCATGAGGTGGCAGTGTGGCATTATGTTTCTTTAAGTTATTATGATGCAGCACAAGAAGTGTGGCCATCAGGGCAACCTACCATAAGCCAGGATTACATGCTGTATGTGGTAAATACCATTCAGTTACTGACTGTAATCTCTTCAGTAATGCAGAATATGAGAAATCACAGATAAAACTGTGAGTGTGAGGATTAATGGTAATCCACTTAGTGGGAAAAAAAAAAAAACATCACTTTGTAACAAAACAGCCCCTCCTGACTTGTCTGTGTCATTCTTTTTTTCACGTTTGTGTCTGCAGGGGGAGGTGGTGGAGTTTATAGATGAGTTCCTGGACGAGGATGAATAGAAGACTCTGCTGAAACACTGAAAAACAAACACAAAACACTCCCATATTTTGTATTTATTGGGGTTCACAGTCTCTGATTGATCATTTTTTGTTTACTTTCCCACTGTGTGCCAATAAATAATCTGTTCAGTGGACATACAGCATAGTGGCTAAATAATTTAAGGAAAATGATAACTAGGACAGTATTTCTCACATTTTTGGTAATGTATTTCTCCACTGTGAATCATCTGTGTCTTTCAGGGTTTTTTTTTTTATATACAATAAAATCACTTTCTAATAATAACATCCTTCCAGTGTTGTGGTAAAACAACAGTTGTTAGTTTTAGGAATGTGGCTAGAATAACATTCCCATCGTCATGGGCTACAACTGTGTTTGAATTGTATACAGTACTCTCCAAAATTCTTGAGTCATCCCTCATTTCTTTATATTTTGCTTGGGAAACAGGAAAAAGGTGCAGCAGTTTATTGAAACATGCAGACACACATGAAAATATAGTATATAAGGCAAAAATAGGATTTTTACAATTCTAACAAGCTTGAAAGTCAATATTTGGTATGACCACCTTTATTCTTCAGCACAGCCTGAACTCTCTTTGGCACTTCCTTATCATTTCTCTAAGAAGTCCTCAGGAATAGTTTTCCAAGCCTGTTGAAGGACATTCAAAACCTCTTTTTTGGATGTTGGCTGCCTCCTCTTTACATATTGATGATGATTTGAGCCAAAAATTTCAAAATCCAAAATTTGGATTCATCTCTCCAGCAGACCTGTTGCCACTGATTTTCAGGCCACAGCTTGTGTAATGTGGCGTATCTCAGCCTTTTCTCAATGTTTCCCTTCCTTATGAATGGCTTCTTGACAGCCACCCTTCCACTGAGACCATTTCTGATGAGGCTTCAGCAAACAGTAGATGAATGAAATGAAGGGCCAGATGCATCTCTCAGGTCCTGTCAGGTCTTTGCTGGATTTTTTTCCTATTTTTTAAGGACATAATTTTCAGATACTGTTCATCTGCTGTAGATAGATTTTAGGCCTGCCACTTCTTCTTTTGTCCTCCATTTGTCCAGTTTCCTCAAATTTTCAGACACACTGCACACAGTGCTGAGATATGCCAAGTTTTTAGCTAATAGCTTTTTATAAATCACTTTGTTGGTGCTAAAATACAATTTTATGCCTGTCAAACTGTGTTCTCTTTGGCATTTTTCATAGATTCTACTAAAGAAATGTCAACAAATGATGTGTTTTTGTGACAGGGTGCACACAAGGGTCCACAAAAAGTAAGAACACAATAATATTTACCTACTAGCTACAACTAACTCATACTGTTTTACCACATAAGGCAAACAGTAAACCATTACATTTTTGAAACTGGAACCACCATTTTTAATATCTGCTTTAGAAAGTGACTTAAAAATTAATTGATCAGCTGGTCCTCTGTTCCAGTTCACTGATCTTTAACAGGAGCCCCAATCAAAAGAAATCCAGAGAGAGAACAGGAGAGCTCAGCAGACAACCTACCACAGAACACACTGGGGTGTTTAATAATGTTTGAACATTGAGTCTCTGTGCAGTTTGTCACACAGTGATGTTAAAAACCCACAGGGGAACATTCCCTCTGTATTACTGTGTCTCCAACTCTTCACATTTTCCTTTTTTCCCACCTCTTTTATTACCTCTTCCTTAACTATAGTTCCTCCTACTGCTTTCTCTCTTTTACCTCTTTTCAAACATTGCTCAGAGAAGCAAAAGCAATGAGAAAATGTTTTGATGAAAGCCTGATTGTCAGATAAGTTGGGGTCAAAGTAACATATTTTCTTAAAGCAGCCACAGACACAGCGAATCCTAAAGAAAGAAAAAGCCAAAAGCCTTAAGATTTCTATAACTGAATCTGGTTGACTGTGACCGAAGTAAAATAGAAGCCAGAGTTAAAACCACATATTTATTGTAACTTTGTGAAGACACATACAGTACACATTTCATCTTGTCATAAATCACATAAGGCTGAGATGAAAAAGATTAATCTCTATATCATGCGAATGATGGTCAGCAGTTTAAATACTTTGTCTTGATGCTGCAAATAGCTTTGTAATTGTATACACACATTTACTTTAACCTCTATTATTATGATTCTTCTTCAGGCATCATTCATGTGGCAAACCTGTTGTTTGACCAGACAGTTCATTGCTCGACAATCTGCAGCGTGGGCGAGTGTCGTCCTAATGTTCACGGGTGACGTAAAAGGCGGTCGACTAGATTTTGTGGAGATGAGCGTACCATGTTTAAGATATGAGGGGTGTGTCATGTGTGTAATGCCAGCTGTGTTTGGCTGCTTTGGTGAAGAAACAAGTTATTTCCCACACACCGGTAATGCTATGGTATGTATGGCAAGTCAATATAGTCACAGATATGTACAGAAACACACAGAAAGCAGGTGAAAATGACTCAGTTCAGTTTGAGACACTATGATAAGGAAAGCAGATTAAATGCTATTAAAATGCTTTCTATAAATCAGCTCACTACTCACTTGGAAATATAACAACAAAAAACAACGATGACACCATAAAGTGTCTTCTTTATTAACCACCAGTCACTGTTTACAATAATTCTAAGTACATCACTTCCTATGCTATTGCCCTAATATATTTTTATTTACATTCATACAGTTAAACAGATACTGAATTTTGAGCACACATATGATTATTTGTATTCATTTATATCTGCACTTTTAAACAAAAGTGTCTAATTTAATAGTTTGTTTTTTTTTAAATATTTGCACATAAGGGAAGATGCAAGGTAGCTCTCACAGAATGATACACTATTTCTAAAAATCCTGAATTTACTCATCTGTTTGCAAGAAATTATTACAACAGTGATATCTATTCAGATATACATGAGCAGAACACTCTGCTCATACTGTAATAATTCAAGACTAGTTCAAACTGAGCATCAGAATGGAGAAGGTGTTATTGCTGACCTCTATCACCACAGTGTACCCATCTTCTGATGGCTGCTCCCAACACACCATGTCACAAAGCTCAGATCATCTCAAACTGGTTTCTTGAACATAATGAGTTTACTGTACTCAAATGATCTCAATCCAATAGAGCAACTTTGGGATGTGGTGGAACAGGAAATTCCCGTCGTGGATGTTCAACCAACAAATCTGTAGGAACTGTGTGATGCCATCATGTCAGTATGGACCAAAATCTCTGAGGAATGTTTCCAGCACCTTGTTGAATGTATGCCACAAAGAATTAAGGCAGTTCTGAAAACAAAATGGGGGCAAACCCTGTACTAGCAAGGTGTGTTCATGACTACCCTATAAAGTGGCCAGTGAGTGTTGTAGGGAATGTGGTGCAATACTATTTGCCTTTGAAAACAAAATAAAGTTTTGATTAAACTTCTGGTTATGTTGAAACTCTGTTTATTTGAGGTTGTGATTCTCCTTTGCCACAGTGTTTCATCTGTGGCTAGTTTGAATGATGTCAGGATCCACTTTGCTTCCTCAGTCAGTAACTTCAAACATAATTTACTGCTGACTGGCGAATTGCACAGACCCGAGAGAGACACACACACATACATGTGGCTGAGTCTGCAGTCTGGATGCCTCTTCATGTCTCACCAGCTGAATGTCAAAACCAACACGGGAAATGTTTCTCCGGTCGTACTCTACCTTTCATCAGCCTCTTTTTCTTCATCTTACCCCTCTCAGTTCTGTTCATGTCCTATCCCACACCTGCTGTGATGGTCTGCAACAGCAGTCCAGTGATGGACTATGTGGAAAATGTTTTTCTATAAACATGATACACATAAATTCAAACAATACACATCAACAATAATAAGAGCACTCAACAAAAACAACAGCAAGAAATCTTCACCACAAAGTCCAAGAGCTTTGGAGGTTGAAGTTTCAGTTTTCAGGCAGGCAGGCATGCCTTGTGTTGTGGTTTTCCTACATGTTCATATCTTTAAAGTCTTGCTTCTCAGTTCCTGGAGTTGAATCCAGGCCGGGTCGTGTCCAGCTAAATGCCAGAACTTTGAAAATCACGGTTAGCATGCAAAGATTGATGGATTTCCTTAAAACTGATAAGTGAAAGGACTATTACCATCTTGTTTCACTCAAGTTTCACTGTGTTAAGAATCATTAAAATATTTTGTGCTAGCTTTGTAAAGATTTTGTTCTTTAAAGTTCATACCTAAGATTAACAGCTTTTATCTGAATCTTCCCAACCTTCCTAAAGGTGTCTGCTCGTTATCAGCGTCCCCCTCCTCATCTCTCACTCCTACACTTTTTGCTGCATCTCTATCTGTTGGCCCTGTCTGGTCTGACTTTGGCCCTTCCCATTCATCTCATATGCTGAGCTCTTCTGCTGCTGCCGTCGGTAACACCACACCGCAACAATGACTGCTGTTGCGACGGCACAAATTGCCACAATAATGGCTGCCACAGTGGGACCTCGGCTGGAGGAGCTTGGAGGATGGGGAGGGCAGTCACCATCCACACATATTGTTTCTCCCTTCTCCCCTTCCAGCTCTCCCCTCTCACCAGTCTCACCAGGCAGGTTGAGCATGAAGCCGTCTTTGCGCACTGGAGGATTTGGGCCATGATCAAGGAAGGGCTGCTCTGTGAGGTCACCCATCCAAGAGTCGGTGGGAACTGCTTGTTGTGTGCTATAGTCTCCAGTCTTGGAGTATGAAGGAGAGTCTGAAGGCTCCAAATGGTCAGGAGTAGGGGTCCTGATGGAGTCAGGCCACAGCTTTTCTAAAACCCCTACTTCAAATTCATGCACTGTGGTTGGAGACTCGTGCTCCTCGGGTGAGCTGGTGTAAGGAGCAGGTCTGTGAATTTCCACCTCATTGGGTCTGGGTGTCGTCTTGACAAATCTCCTTCTGTCTTTATCCTCTGGTCTTACCTTCTCTGTTGTGGAGTCACCATCTTCTAGATCAACAGGGTAGCCATCTAGCCAGGCGTCGTCTGTGGTGGACTTTCTTTCTGCTCCCCTCTGACTGACATTCTGATGCTCATCAGATACTACAGAAAAGATGACATGCTGACGACTATCATCTTCACGGCTATTGTGATCGTCATAGCTCTCAGTATCTTTGTGTTCTCGGTCATCATGATCATCAGGGTCAACATAATGGTTGTCATCATAATGTTTGTCACCATCATCATGGTCATCATGGTCTAGATGTTCCTCAGAAACATCATGATGTTCTCCATTATGATCATCATGATCATCACCATGATCCTCATGGCTTTTGTGTTCATCGTACGTATCATCTCCATCGTCATACTCCTTGCTGCCATAGTGAATGCGATCGCGGTCCTCTTCATGTTCACCCATGTCATAATGCTCCTTGTGATCATCATAGTTTTCATGGCTTTCCCATCTATCCAGCTCTTCATGTTGAGCTGGTCGCCTCTCATTATCATCATGGTCTTCCTCCTGATAGCTGTCACCATCATCTTGATCTTGGTGGCCGTCTTCATGGATGTCATCCTGGTCATCATGGCGGCTGGTGTCAGGATCATCAAAATCATCTCGTTCATGATCAGGAATATCAACGTCAACAGGACGTTGATGATAGGGTCTTTCTTGGCTCGTGTGCTCATTACTCTCCTCAGATTGGGCGCCTGAGGTTCTCAGGGTTGTTTGTGTGGCTGGGTTGGTGAAGACCTGAGGTTCCTCCTCCTGGAAGGTCTCAGAGGGGAACCAGAACATATGTTTTTGGGATAGAAGAGAGACAGGTGCTTCTGTGGCTTCCACTCTATCAGTCTTGACCACCTCAGTTCTCTCCTGCTCCCACGTCTGGTGACCTATGAAGTCCTCAACAGCCCGTTCCTTATTTTTTTCTCCTTCAACTGAAGCTCCTTCAAATGTTTTACCATGGTCAGCCACCTCTCCTCCTACTTTACGCTTTTTGCCTTGATGGTCCTCCTCTGCTTTGCCTCTAAAACTTGTCTCTTGCTGCTCCACACTCCTCTCTCCATGTGGGTATGCAGCTCCATGCACCTCCTCGTGCACACTGCCATGAGCTTCCACTGGTGTCTCGGGGTGACGCTCTGTCTCTACATAGGAATCTGTAAACTTGTCTTCATAGTCTGTGTGACTTTCAGCCTCTTCTGCAGGAATACAAAATTGAAACATGTAATTGGTCAAGTCACGTTTATTATTATATGAGTCAAAGTAAGTTAGCAGTGACTCCCCTAAATTTTTTTGAATTATGACCCCTTAAATACGAATACGAATACTTTTATTAAACTGAGAAATACAGGGACATTTTTGAAAATACAGGGATGTAATTTCAGATCAATATCACCTCTACTAATTTAAAATGATGCTAAAGGTAACTGCCAGTTAAATAAAGTTCAGCAAAGTCTCTTCTCCATTGCTCGCTTGGCTGCTTCACAATGATTATTAGACTCCAGGAGGTCCCTGCATCCTTCAAAGAAATTATCTAAGCATATTAAATCTACACAAAACCAAAGAAAAATGTTTGCATATTCAATTATATTTAGTGAGCCTGCTAGATAGATTTTGGGACCTTTAGCCTGAGCTAAGCTAATCTGGCTGCTGGGTGGCCAGACTAACATCACTGATTCTTGGTAGTAAACTAGCAAAAAGTTGGGATCACTCTTGAACCAGTTTCCCTGGTACAAAGCCAGTTCTTTGGGTTAGAAATGCAAAAAAAGTGGTTTGAGATTATGGCACCCAACAGGTCCTCAAATTGTCTTGGTAGGAAACAGGTATTTCTGACTTTCTATCCCGGAGTGATAGATTTTTAGATATTTTATTAACTAATGTAGAGTAGTTTTGTCATTTTTGAAATTACCTTGTGAAATGCTATTGGGACAGTTCAGGAACCACAGCTTTCGATTGAAAACACGACTGACTACAACAGCTTCTTACCTTTAACACAAATCTGCACCAGTCCGTACCACTCCCTGCAACTGTCACACAGCAGACTGAAGGTAGTCTGTCCACTGGGCATCACATAACCAGGGACACAAGTGTACAGTAGCTCATCTCCCATCTCAGACCCAGAGTGACTATGCAGATGTGCATTAGGAAACGCTGGGGGATCTCCGCAAGGCTCATCTATCAGCAACAAACAAATAGGTGCATGTCGTTAGCTGCTATATCTGCTCAATATTGAACAGTAAATATCACTGTTTATCAGCTTTACAACATCACTATCCCATTTGTAAAGAGACAGAAAAAACAATGAATCCTGGACAAGAAGCAACAAGATTTGTATACGATGTGGATGTGAGTTTTAAAGCCATAAGGATAAGACATTGTGAATATTGTATTCACACTGGTCTAATCTTTATAAATATTATAGCCAGCACATAATATGTTTGAAGAATAAAATTGAATATTTCAGATTCAAATGTTTTACTCAGTTCAGAATCACAGTGCTGAAAACACTGGATAAAAACCCAAATGTTTGAAGACATGTAAATAAACTAGAGAGGCTAGTTTATTTATAGCAAATCACCCTCTCTTGTTGCATTACTGCAAGCCATTTTAAAAACAAAAGTTTCAATGCTTTGACCTTTTTATTCTCTGGTGCTCAATGTCAAAGCTGCCACAGAATACCAGAATTGGCAGGTCTACCCCGGTACCCTGTGCTTGTCACAGATGAGAGTAGGTTCACCCTGAGCACATGTGACAGTGAAAGGGTCACATGGAAGCTGTGGAGAATGTTCTGCTGCCTTTAACATCATTCAGCATGACCGCTTTGGTGGTGGGTCTGGGATGCATATCCATGGAGGGATGCACAGACCACTACAAACTAGGCAATGGCACCCTGACTGCCATTAGGTATCAGGATGAATTCCTCTGACCAACTGTCAGACCCTACACTGGTGCAGTGGGTCCTGGTGCATGATAAGGCCTCATGTGTCAAATATATGCAGGTAGTTCCTAGAGGATAGAGGAATTGATGGGACTGATTGGCTCCCACGCTTGCCTGACCTAAATCCAACAGAACACCTCTGGGACATTATGTTTGGGTCCAGTCGATACCTCCAGGTTGCACCTCAAACTGTCCAGGAGCTCAGTGACTCCATGATCAAGACCTGAGAGGAGATCCTCCAGGACACCATCCATTGTCTCATTAGGAGCATCCCCCGACACTGTCAGGCATACATACAAGAGCGTGGGGGCCATGCAAACTACTGAGTTCTGTTTTCAGTTGCTGCAATGAAATTTCGGCAAAATGGACTAGCCTGCTGCATCATTTTTTCACTTTGATTTTTGGGGTGTCTTTGAATTCAGCCATCTGCAGGTTGATGATTTTCATATCCATCAAACAATGTGACATCCTTTTATTCCAAACACTTTACCCAGTCCATATCAGTATAGATAATCGGCATGATTTTTTTCCCCCATTGAGATCTGATGTGTTTTCAGAGCGTTCCTTTAATTCTTTTGAGCACTATATTAACTCCTGATGGCAGTTTTTAAAAAAAGAGGAACTGGAGGCCGTGCTCCAATTATTGGGATATTACAGTGTTCAGCTTTTTGGGGAAAGTTTATTCCAGGGTGCTGGAAAGCAGACTCCAGCCGTTGATCAAACCTTGGATTCAGAAGGATCAGGTAATGCAGATTCTGTCCTGGCCATGGGACAGTGGACCAGATCTTCACCATTGCAGGATTTCTAGAGGGATCATGGGAGTTTGATCATCCAATTTCCATGAAGGCTTATGACAGGTTTCCCCAGGGGAGCATAGAGTGTACTGTGGGAATACTGGGGTTCTGAATCGGATGCTACAGCCCATCATGTCTTGTATGTCCAAAGTGAGAGCTGTGTCCTTGTCACAAAATCAAGCACGTTTACAGGGTTGCCCCTTGTCTCATAGTCCTGTCTTTGATTTTCATGGACAGGATCTCAAGACTTAGGCAGGGTGAAGAGGGCGTCCATTTTGGAATATTCAGAATAGCAGCCCTGCTTTTTGTGGATGATGTGGTTCTGTTGGTTTCATCAGAGCGAGATCTTCCGATCTCATTCGTTAAGCCAAAAGTTGAAGCTTTCAATTTACCAGTGCATTATCATTATCAATGGTCATGAAATCTGGGTAAAGATCCAAAGACTAAAGTCATGAAAGAGTTAAGTTTCGAATGCAAGTGGCTAAAATAAGTTTCCTCCATAGGGTGGCTGGGCTCAGCCTTTGACACAGGGTGAGGAGCTCAGACATCTGTAGGGATCTCAGAGTAGAGCCACTGATCCTGCGTGTCCAAAGGAGCCAGTTGAGGTGGTTCGGAGATCTGGTTAGAATAATTCCTGGGCGCCTTTGGAGATTTTCCAGGCATGCCCAAGATAAGTTACCAGGGTAGACAGAGAACCTAATGTACACACACACATATATATATATATATATATAGCTTGTCTGACCTGGGAACACCTTGGGATCCCCAACGAAGAACTTGAAAGTATGACTGGGGAGAAGAACATCTGGAATACCCTGCTTAGCCTGCTGCCACCGCAACTCAACTTCAGATAAGCGGAAGATAATTGAAGATAATGGATGGATGAATGATTACATTTTCTTTATAATGATGTACTGTTAAATTCTAATAAGAAATATACAATTGTTTATTATATTAAACGTGCTCAAAAATTGAAATCTGCAAACTAAGATATGATTTGTAATGTAAAGTAAACAAGCCCTTAACAAAAAAATAAGAAAGAAAAATCCAGAAATGGTCCTTTGAAAGAACATTTTGGCAACAACTGACTGTGGTGCAACTTCTTTTTATTTGTTTCAGACCAAATGTGGCATTTTTAATTAATTCAGTGCAACTGTGTGAGTGTGTTGCCCTGATAATGGGGTTGGTATGGCACTTGGTACCTCCTGTAAGTAATAGCTACAACCATAACCTGACTATAAGGTGTGTAGTTGCTTTTGCCTGTATTAATTGGATGTGAAGTGTTCACTTCTCCCACAGCAGAGTGTTTTTTGCCACCCTCAGAGTGTGGGGTATATGGACAGCCACAGCACTGCAGCTCTACTGTTTATCAGGACTAGAGGCCTCTTCCAAGTTTCATCCATCCATCCATCCATCCATTTTCTTCCGCTTATCCGGGGCCGGGTCGCGGGGGCAGAAGCCTAAGCAGAGAAGCCCAAGCTTCCCTCTCCCCAGCCACCTCCTCCAGCTCATCCGGAGGGACCCCAAGGCGTTCCCAGGCCAGCCGAGATACATAATCTCTCCAGCGTGTCCTGGGTCTACCACGGGGTCTCTTCCCGGTGGGACATGCCCGGAACACCTCACCCAGGACGCGGCCAGGAGGCATCCTAATCAGATGCCTGAGCCACCTCAACTGGCTTATTTCAATGTGGAGGAGCAGCAGCTCTACTCTGAGACCCTCCCGGATGGCCGCAGTCCTCACCCTATCTCTAAGGAAGAAGCCAGCCACCCTTCAAAGGAAACTCATTTCTGCCACTTGTATTTGCGATCTTATTCTTTCGGTCACTACCCAAAGCTCGTGACCATAGGTGAGGGTAGGAACGTAGATCGACCGGTAAATCGAGAGCTTCGCTTTTACGCTAAGCTCCCTCTTCACCACGACGGACCGGTGCAGCGTCCGCATCACTGCAGAAGCAGCCCCGATCCGCCTGTCCATCTCCCGTTCCCTTCTCCCATCACTCGTGAACAAGACCCCGAGATACTTGAACTCCTCCACTTGAGGCAAGAACTCGTTCCTGAGCCGGAGATGGCACTCCACCCTTTTCCGGCTGAGGACCATGGCCTCAGACTTAGAGGTGCTGATTCTCATGCCAGCCACTTCACACTCGGCTGTGAACCGTTCCACTGCGAGCTGGAGGCCCCCCCCTGATGAAGCCAACAGAACCGCATCATCTGCAAAAAGCAGAGATGAGACTCTGAGGCCACCAAGGAAGAAGCCTTCCGCCACCTGGCTACACCTAGAAATTCTGTCCATAAAAATTATGAACAGAATCGGTGACAAAGGGCAGCCCTGACGGAGTCCAACACCCACAGGAAACGAATCCGACTTATTACCGGCTATACGGACCAAGCTCTCACTGTGGTTGTACAAGGACTGAATGGCCCGCAACAATGGGCCAGACACCCCATACTCCCGCAGAACCTCCCAAAGGACATCCCGAGGGACACGGTCGAATGCCTTCTCCAAGTCCACAAAGCACATGTAGACTGGTTGGGCAAACTCCCACGCACACTCGAATATCCTTGAGAGGATAAAGAGCTGGTCCAGCGTTCCACGACCAGGACGAAAACCGCATTGTTCCTCCTGAATCCGAGGTTTGACTAACGGACGCACCCTCCTTTCCAGCACCCTGGCATAGACCTTACCGGGGAGGCTGAGTAGTGTGATCCCCCGAAAGTTGGAGCACACCCTCCGGTCTCCCTTCTTAAAGATGGGGACCACCACCCCGGTCTGCCAATCCAGTGGCACTGCCCCAGATCTCCCCGCGATGTTGCAGAGTCGTGTCAACCAAGACAGCCCTACAACATCCAGAGCCTTCAGGAACTCAGGGCGAATCTCGTCCACCCCAGGGGCTCTGCCACCAAGGAGTTGTTTAACTACCTCAGTGACCTCACCCCTAGTGATGGTCAAGTCATCCCCCTCATCCCCAGACTCTGCTTCCACTACAGAAGGCGTGTCAGTGGGATTCAGAAGGTCCTCGAAGTATTCCTTCCACCGTCCGACTATAGCCTCAGTTGAAGTCAGCAGCACCCCCCCGCACTATAAACAGTGTGAGTGAAGCACTGCTTTCCCCTCCTGAGTCGCCTGACGGTTTGCCAGAATCGCCTCGATGCCGTCCGAAAGTCTTTTTCCATAGCCTCACCGAACTCCTCCCACACCCGAGTTTTTGCTTTGGCCACTGCCCGAGCTGCATTCCACTTGGCCTGCCGATACCTGTCAGCTGCCTTAGGAGTCCCACAGGCTAACCAAGCACGATAGGACTCTTTCTTCAGCTTGATGGCTCCCTTCACCTCCGGTGACCACCATCTGGTTCGGGGGTTACCACCACGACAGGCACCAACCACCTTGCAGCCACAGCTCTGAGCAGCAGCCTAAACAATGGAGGTGCGGAACATGGTCCATTCGGACTCAATGTCCTCAGCCTCCCTCGGAATGCTGTCGAAGTTCTGCCGGAGGTGGGAGTTGAAGATCTCCCGGACTGGGGCTTCCAAGTTTCAGTCAATACTAATGTGATCCAAACCCAGCCACTGACGTGCCCCCTTTTTCTTATCAGACTCAAGCCAAGGGAACAGGTGTGTGTAATTCAGTTTCAGCTGCATCTGAACTAATACACATTCATGGATCCACATTCACATTCACACACACACACACACACACACACACACACACACACACACACACACACCTGATTCTCATTTACGGAGTAGTATTTTATAATTCCTTATGTATTGTGAATGCTTTTGTGTGTGTTTACTGACCTTCGCCTTTGATACAGAAGGCGTCCAAGTGTGCAGCATCCTCTGTAGCATTTTCTATCCTCACCTCTATGGCTTTCAGCACACCGCCCACCACATCACACACTGTGGTCCTAGAAATAAATAGACAGTAATGCCTGTGATCTACATACTGTATAAAATAAAGTTACATTTTACACACTCATTATTTAAAACATCATTTGACACTGACTGGACTACAGTGAAGCATTTCATAACCCTCAAGGGACTCTGGTGTTGATACTAGTCAGACCCAGTGTGTTTGTCTTTAACACACACTCACAAATACACAGAAATAGACACTCTTATATACATCTTGTACTACATTACACCTACTGGTGGAAAGCAACTAAGCATATTCATTCCAGAATTGTAATAATTTTCCATTTTCACTGCATTTTAGAGCAACTGAGAAAATGTACCATTTAAAAAAAACAGGTCATTTTAAATTTGATGACATGAGTGAGCAAGAACATGACAAAGGACAAAGAGAGACTGAGACAATAAATACAAACATGGGATAATGAGAGGATGGGAAACAGGTGGGGATCACTAACGTTAAGCCTCAGGAGGAAGTTAAATTAGATACACAAGATACAGAGAACAGTGGTCACCAAAATAAAACAGGAAGAGACTGACTGGGGAGATAAGATTAACTCGGTCAAAAAAAACCCCACAGAGATGAAGACCAAGAAACACAAGGGAGGCAGGAATAAATAGGGTTTCAGGGAATAATAAACCAGACAGAGACCCAGAACAGAAGTAGATGAGAACTAAAACCTGAAAATATAAATATAAAGAAACAAACCAGGAAATGCTGCTATTAAAAAAAAAGTACAAAACCAAAAACAAAAGGCTCTACAAGAAAATTCTGGGTCAAAGACTCATAACACTAAGAACAAACAGAGAGCTAAATATCAAGAAACCACAGTACAGAACCATAATATAAAAAAAAAATACAAAACTAGAGAAAACCTGAACATCCCAAAAACTCAAAACCCTGAGATCGAGACCCAGGGATCATGACACAGGGCCATTTTTACCACCGTGTAGCATCAACTCTTCTTTTAACAGCAGTCTGCCAAATGTTTTCAGTTGGTGAAAGGTCCAGACTGTAGGTAGGCCAGTTCAGCACTTTGACTCTGTTGTAATAGATGCAGCTTTAGCATTGTCTTGCTGAAATATGCAAGGTCTTCCCTGAAAAAGATGTAATCCGGATGAGAGCATATGTTCCTTTTTGGTTCCATAGGCACGAATGCACTCCCCACACCATCAGAGATGCAGGCTTTTGAACAAAGCACTGATAGCAAGACAGATGGTCCCTCTCCTCTTTAATGTGGAGGATGTGGCATCCATGTTTTCCAAAAAGAATTTCAATTTTTGATTTAGCTGACCACAGAGCAGTTTTCCACTTTGCCTCGGTGTATTTAAAATGAGCTTTAGCCCACAGAAAACAGCAGCGTTTCTAGATCATGTTCTCATATGGCTTCTTCTTCACATGAATTAACAGGCATTCGTGGATGGCACAGTATGTTCACAGACAGTGATTCCTTGAAGTTTCCTGAGCCCATCTAGTCATTTGATGTGGTAAACTTACATTGGACTGTTACAACCATCCAGAAGATTGGTATCATAAATCCAGCTTCCAGCAGCCTGCTAATTGTGAAGCCAATTATCTCAAACCTGGGCCCCAAACTGTGAGATCATGAGTGTGACTCAGCACTGAGGCATGGTTTTTTCTTCCCATTCTTTCTGTTGAGAGTGTTTTGTTCCATTTTACTCTAAATAATAACAAGATAGAAGAAAAGAGTTCTTGAACACAAATTTTCTCTTGCTAAAAGGTCTAAGAAGGACATCCAGGCAACATTCAACAAGTACCTCTAACAAACATCAAGCTCACATCTCCAACATCCAGTCTTTAATTTTGGAACTATTCTTCAACCATGACTAGACAACAACAACAACAACAACAAGAAACTCACCACCCTACAGTCATTCAACGTCATGTTTGCTGAGAAGATATGAAAGGCATGTGGCAACCTTGTGACTGACAAGTGGGTACAATCAAGATGTGTAGCTATTTTTGGTTTCATAGTCAGATCTCACCTCGCGCATGACATTTGGTTGAAAAAGCCAAGATGACAATGGTCACAATGCCTCAAAACAGTAGATTACAAACCAATGAGCGACATCCATCATTTATTTACAGGCCTGGCCAGCTTGGTGGGAACCACTAGACTGAAACAGTGTCTCAAACTAGCTAGCTCCACCTCCAACAGCTGCAAAAGCAAAATTCTGCATACAAACTGATCCATAAGCATTAGCAATATTTTGAGTGCTATATTTTTAGCTGATACTTCTGCAAGTTTCCTCTGTGAGACTGTGTGTGCAGGTCATTAACTTGTAATGGAACACTGAAACATTCCTCTGCATATTCCTTCCACCCCAGACATAAAAAGCTGCAGCTCTGATTAAGTGTGTATATGGGAAAGTTGACTGCACACACAGTTTATGCACCAGCAGGGTCACCGCCTGATTTGTTGCCTATTGAAATATTATTGCAGCATGACATCATGGTCCAGGAACACACATCATGACTCAGAAATGTTGCAGTATCAGCAGCTGTAGCCTTTGGCACAGTGTTATCCCACACTAATACATTATGGATAGATGTTCCCAGAGAACAAGCCTTAGGTTGCAGCCAACTTCATATAGAGCAGCCATAACATTGTGGATGTAAAATAGCATGTATTCCTCTGAGACTTACTAATGTGGAAAGAGCACAACTCCTACAAGCTGCAGAGGCTAAAAATGCTGAGTAAATACTCAACTCTGTTGCGACATTATCACATTATTAACCAGTTTATTGTCCAAAAACACCAGACAAGGCCAGTCAGACTATGTTCCCACAGATGCTGGCAGTAGCGATCAATCCCACGGGAAAATTCAGAAATGTCAGCATTAACAGCAGGTTTGATTGGTGATATCAGTTCGTAAACATCATTAAAAAAAGGAAAGATACTTGGCAGGACATGAGTGCATTCATCTGTAGCTGGAAAGAGTTTGACTCGCAGGGGAACTTGTTTAGCTCACCAGACTGAAAAATAGCCTATAGAAAAAAGGCTATTGCAGAGGCCTGGGTTTGAATCTGCTCTGGATCATTTGCTGCATATGTTCCTCCTGCTCCCTCTCCCAGCTCTCCCATTAACTCTCAACTGTACTGTCATAATAAAGGCTGAAAGAAAAAAAAATCTGACTTGCAGTGCAGTGAGGAGAGAGTGTGTGTGTGTGTGTGTGGGGGGGTCACACTGCAGGCTTGTGCCATTTTAGCATTGGTTTATAGGGATAAAGGTCTGAGAGAGAGAAGAACAAGACAGAAATCACAGAGAAAGCACTCAGAGACACACACACACAAAAAAACCAACTCAAAGACTGTTTAAAAATTTAACTTTAGTCCCTGCAGGTATCTGTGAGCCACTTCATCTTCATCTGAGAAGAATCCATCATCTTACATGGCATGACAATTAAAGGGAAAACCCTAAAGTGTATTCACATGAAACTGCACTAATTCATTCTTCTAGTATCACTGTGTTTGGTTACTGGGCAGCAGAGATACAATACAACTGACAGGTGAGATCTTAAGGTAGAAGAGTCAGTGTGAGAGGCACTTGTTAATGCTCCTAATAGACCTATAGACTTATGTCATACGCACTAAATCAAGGAAAATACAGAATAGGACTGGGATGACTAAGTTATCCGGCAGAACAGGCTGGTACGCCTTGCATGTCCACCACGGGTGTCAGCATGAGCTGGATTTATATCCGGAACCAGAATGCTACGCTTTAGAGTGTTGATTTATTTATGATGAATACCACGTAACAGAACAGGAGAGGAGGATGAATCGCCTGTGAATCGTATTACTCTCACACACTGTCCTGTAAATTCACAGCCCACAAATAATCAGCATATAACTGAATGACCACATCACGTTCAGCTATTGTAACGGCTTTCTCTTAAGTAAATTTCTGCTCAGTAGCCACCATTACAAATCAAGATTGTGAATGCTTTCTGAAAAAAGGTAGCTCTAACTGTGCAAAATACTTACAACTACAGGAAGAGTTTATTGTATCAGAATATATGTTAGATTCTAGGCCTGTTGTTGTGACTGCTCAAATCAGAAAAGATCAGAAGAAATCAGTCAGAAAAGGAGAGGAGCTTGGCGTGTCAGAGCTGTAGTAGCAGGGTGATATAGTGTGAAACATGGTAAAGGAGTGTGAAAGCTGATGTCCACGGACCGACATGTACAGAGCAAGCAGCGTAAAGAAAGAAAAGAAAATGTGTCTCCAATCAGATGTTACAAACAGTATGCTAGAAACTCAGTGGCCACTCTGAAGTGGGTTCACCTCTGGATTTTTTCCATTTTTTTCCATGAATTCCCTATTAATTTTCATGAAGAAGATCCAAGTTTTATCACTGAGTTTTCAGTGTAGTAGTTGAGCAGCCACTTCTACTAGCCCTGTTTTCCCACTGGCTGCAGCACTGCAGGTTACGATGGAATAGTAAGCTGCCTTCAACTGCTCCCTTATTCACAAGGCGTAGTCATCGCAGGTAGCTCTGCATATTTGATTTTGGCAGATTTTTTACACTGGATACCCTTCCTCCCAGGATCAATCCAGGGATCTTTCGCTTGTTAAGCGACTGTGTAAACCACTTCACTATGGAGCCACTACATAGGTTGCAGCAGAATAGTGAAAAAAAAGAACATCCTATGCTTTTAAACCATTTTCTTTAACCTTGATGAAAAACAAGGGTCAGCACTAAGAGTCTCTAATTGCACTTACTCTAGAGGGGACTGCAGGACATCATATTTTTGACTGCTGACTGACTGGTCGGTGCATCGTTTTGACTGTTGTTATTGTTAAGAATTGTCATTGACATTGTCTCTGTGTTACAGGAGACAATACAAAAAGGAAGCACTGAAGCACCTTTTCTTGGCACTCTAAGGAATTCAACCAGATCTTATCGTGGCTGCAACTCCTTCAAGTTCATTCAGGATTGTTGCTGGAGAGAAACACTATTTAGCTATAATTTATTGCATTCTATTGGTCAACTGATGGCAAGCAGTGTACTTAACTACCTGTCAGCTTCATCTCCAACTGGCTTCCTCCAGGCCCAAATCTGCTCTGCTTATCTGTTTCTGTCCCTGGCTGCTGAAACCTGTGTGTGACGTTGCCGTGGAGATGAGAGGTGTAAATGGAATCAGCTGTCGACATGACACCCCGGCTCAGAATTCCCTCCTCCTCCAGGAAGAAACAGAGGAGTCTTTCTCCCTCGCTTCCTCCCTGCCTTTTCTCTTTCCACCCTGAAATGTGTCACTCTTCTATCTCCCCGCTCTCTCTCTGTAACTGCCGCCGCTCACTTTACTTCCTCTCTCTTTCATCCATTCCCGAAACCTCCGTCTCTCTCTCTCTCTCTCTCTCATACACACACACAAGCAAACACACACACAACAAAATGACCTCTGACATTTTTCTGAAGACAGCTACTCTTCTTACCCTACTGAGCCCCCGTAGAGCCACCCGCGGGTGCATGGGGAGAAGAAGCACTCCACCACAGCATGACGGAGCTCCTCTACTGATGCCAAGCGGCCATGTTGCGAGGAACAAGCTTGCTTAGCATCTCGGAAGCCCTGCAGGCCCGAGGAGTTCCTCACGTCCAACACAAACACTCGACCTGAGGAAAGAGTCAGCAAGGGGAATAATAGTAAACAATATCTTAACAACAAAACATCAGGATACTATAAAGTGTGATAATGTATGATTCAGGATAATAGCAAAATATGTAGGATTATGACCTAGTAGGGAAATCAATGAAATCAGCAACAGGTGCACTAGAGGGGCAACAATAAGACAGTGTCACCACTGGTAACATGAGGCAATACCTGGATCCTTACAGAGGTTGCACAGATAGTCCAACTCCTTCAGGATGGCACATGAATATGTGCCATTGTCAGAAGGTTTGCTGTGTTTCCTAGTACAGTCTCAAGAGCATGAGATTTTAGGAGCAGGAGATTTTAGGAGACAGGCAGTTACTCTAGGAGAGCTGGACAGGGCTGTAGAAGGTCTTTAACCCATCAGCAGGACCGGTATCTGCTCCTTTGTGCAAGGAGGAACAGGATGAGCACTGCTAGAGCTACAAAATGACCTCCGGCAGGCCACTGGTGTGAATGTCTCTGACCAAACAATCAGAAACAGACTTCATGAGGGTCCAATGTTTAGTGAACCCTGTGTTCACTGCCCGGCACAGTGGAGACTGATTGGCATTTGCCATAGAATACCAGAATTGGCAGGTCCACCACTGGTGCCCTGTGCTTTTCACCGACAAGAGCAGGTTCACCCTGACAGACCTGAAAGGGTCTGGAGAAGCTGTGGAGAATGCTATGCTGCCTCTAACAGTGATCAGCATGACCAGTTTGCTGGTAGGTCAGTGATGGTCTGGGGAAGCATGGAAGGACACATAGACCCCTACAGGCTAGGGATTGCCATTAGGTATCAGGATGAAATCCTTGGACCCGTTGTCAGACCCCATGCTGATGCAGTGGGTCCTGAGTTCCTCCTGATGCATGCCATTCCCCGGTCTCATGTGGCAAGAGTATGCATGGAGGATGATGGAACTGATGCCACTCACCGGCCCCCACTCTTGCCTGACCTAAATCCAGTAGAAAACCTTGGGGACACTATGTTTCAGTCCATCCAATGATTCTTAAGTAACACGTTTAAGGATCCATCCATACCTGTACTCACTCTTGAGTGTCTCAGCAGTGCAGTTGTGCATGTGCGAGGATCTGGTCTGTCCACCCCCTCTGATCGGTAATTGACTGCGGGAGTGATCACAGCAGCATCCCGCTCATTACCACCTCACTCTCACATCATAGCTGTTCAGTAACTCTGGACAAAATGTGCTCCAGGTTCATAATCGCAGGAGTTACATTTTTAAATATTTACACAACAGTGAGAGAAACCAAAATAAGCTTTATCTGGCACATGAGAAAAGACTCCCTTCAAGGCTTTCTGCCAGACAAGCTCTCTAAGATGTGTTGCTGAAAGGCTGTAGGAGGGCATTGGTGAGACAAGCTCTCCACAGGAGCTGAAGTTGTTGCTTATAGTTGTTCCTCTGAGTTCACTGAATACCTGCAGCTTCACAGACTTACCCACAGAAGTGAGATCAAAGACAGCTGCCATGGTCTGTGGGTCTCTGTTAGGTTATCCAGAGTTTTCTGGTTATTACTGAGGACTTTTAGTTTGCTTGTCATTGTTACTTTAAAGACTTAGTTTTGATTAATATAGTAGACTGAGACATGTTATCATTGGTTTCTAGGATTGATTATTCTCTTTTTAAATTCATTTGTGTTTTGGTATTTATTAGTTTAGCCATCCTAGCGTCTCCTTGTACCACATTTAAGTAGTCATTTCTGTGTTAGGCGTTTCCCTGATTAGTTGCTTCCTATTTTATTTTGATAGTCATTGGTTTATGTTTTGTATTCAGTTTTACTTCCCTTGTCTGGTTCTCCTTAATTAGTTTCCTATAACTACTGTATATAAGAAAAGACCTCTCCAAAGTAAGTAAAAAAATATGAAAACTATAATGATAAAAATGAAAATGCATTTAGTTGCACTTTAGCTGCTGTAAATAAATTACTTCTTGTACATTCACAAAATATTCAGGTCATAAAGTCAGAAAACAATTTGGGCTGATTATTATTAATTTTAATAAATATTTGGGGTATTTTTGTGATGAGTGGAGTGACTTTAAGCCTAACGGAAGTCAGCTTTTTCTCCTTCTAATCAATCATCTCTAAGTTATTTAGAGGGCTCTTTCACCTAAATTAGAGTGCTAAAAATGACCATTTTCTCAAAAACCTCTTGTGAGAAATATATTTTTATTTCCACGAGGGGGCACTAAAATCTAATCTCGCCTAGGGCATCAAAAAGGCTAAAGACAGCCCTGCTAAACTGCCACTGAAAATAATCTAAAGCAAAACTTTCTACTAAATAACCCTTGAAAACAACTCCCGTCCACTAAACGTTTGAGGATGACTGCTGGACAAAGCAGACCACTCAAACAGCTTAGACCAGAACAAAGTGCGGGTTTAATGGGACATTTTCGCTTCCCTTCTTTTCCTTTCTACATTAAATATTTTTTAGAGAGAAGCCTTTTGACTAAGAGGGAAAATACTCTAACAGGAAAGGTGCCAATTGCTGGCGCGCTATCCGTAATTGATGTACATCACCAGCACAGCTTTAGAAAAGGGACAAATTATATGAGAAAATAGCCTTAAATGGGGTCTGTGGTTTATTTGTGGCGTATGTTTTCTTGCTTTAATGGCTTAAAATGTTTACTTACCGTCCCCATTTACAACAGTCACCAGAAGACAAGCCAGGCATCCAAACAGCAGCAATTTGTGATGATAACGATCCAGCATCTCTTTTCTTTTCTTTTTTCGTCCTCAGTTGTACACTAATTCTCAAGTCTTATTTTGAAAAAAGGGGGGGAAAAAAGTTTGCAAAAACTTCCAAATTTGTATTTACAAGCTTGCAGGGTTAATCAAACTCCTGTTATTTCCCTCCGGGTGGCAGAGGTTGGCTGAGCGGCGGGAAGGTAAGGCTTGTTAACAAGTGAGGATGTTAACAGAGAGAAAGCGGCTGCGGCTGCTCAGGAGCGAGGCGCAGTTATCGCCCCAAATAGTCGCAGTGGCAAGCAGATGGAGCACCTGTGTGAAAACTCGCGTGTGCCCGTTAGAAAACAGGCTACGTCACGCCTCAATATCTTGAAGGTGGGCAAAGGACAGAGAGAGAGAGAGAGAGTAACTTTGCCTGCAGCTTAGAAGTGCTGCAGCTCTACCTGCGCATTCTATGAGCTGGCATAAATAAAATGAGTGTACATTTATGCTGAAATTAATACCTTTTTTTATTTAACAAACGTGGGACCTCAGGCTCCGTACACCCAAACCAACCATTTCCCTTGAGAATAATAATCTTGATTAAGATGCTCTATATTGAATGGTACGTGTGCGTGTGGGCGTGCGTGTCTCATTGTGTGAGGGGAGATAAATAGGAATGGCCGCTTCCCACGTGTGGCCGTGAATCTGTAGGTGAAGATAACAGCCCCCACACATGCAGGATCCACATTGGTAAACGTAAATGCATGTTAATACCTATAAAAAAAAATAAACGTTTTCGCCGCGGGCACTTTTTTTTTTTCTTTTATGGGAAATGACAACATAAGAAATCTTCACTCATCTGGTGTTATTTGCAGCATGACGGTTGCGCTCCCATGTGAGTCAGTGTTTATGAAAGCGCATTCTCATCTGGAAGTTGAAAGTTCAGTCACGAGCTTGGAAATACAGTAGTAACTAAAAGGCAATCTCGACGCAATGTCTTTACACGGTGTTGTCAGCAGAGGGCGTTTACCTGAGAGTTA